>NC_134704.1:1911250-2219375 GCF_043290135.1 Rhipicephalus microplus | reverse complement strand
CTGTGCGGAACGTGTAGCACAGTCACAGCGAAAGCTAGACAAGTGGCCTTTCAGAGCCTTTTCTAAACACTCTTAGGGTAGCTACTATAAGCACACTGCTGGGTACCCACTACACCATAAATAATCGTAATTTTTGTGTAGTAGGCCAGCATTCATCATGTTATCCTTCGTCATTATTGAGAAAAGCGTGGTATCCACTCCATATTTGTTAGGAATTTCGTGTATTTTTAATGCAGTGGCTGACGACAATAAAGAATCATGTCTGAAGTGGGTATGTGCCACAGTTAATAGGTGATCAAGAACAAGTTGTCATAGGTGTTGGAGCATCGGACGACGCACTCATTATGCAATTCGCCTTGTGTGATGCCTGGTTGTTCCTTTGATGTTTTAAAGCACTTTATTGCTCATATTAACTAAATTCCTTTCCCGCCATCAAACCTGCCTAAGGCCAGCATAGAAACGAGTTCCAAGCACTGGCGTGGCAGAGTGGTAGATTACTGGGCTGGAACGCAACGAACCCGGGTTCGAATCCTATTGAGTCATTGGTGTTTCTTAATTACTGTATTTCTTTTTATTTTAATACTGATTATGAACAGGGGCCATGGCAAACAACTACGGCACCATGCATGACTCGTGTTCTGATCTCATAACAGCTTTCGCTGTAAAACAAATAGGAGGCTTACCAGTAAATGTACGGCTGGCAAGGTGGGCAATATGGCAACAAGGAGCATTAAGTGAAAAGTCAGAGAGGCGGAGAGGATTCATTAGATGACAGCGATGGAAAAGAAGCCAGCTCTCAGTAACTACTAAAAGGGCAAGAATGAAATAAGGCGGGAGAGGTTTTATGATGATTCACAGGGAAGCGCTTTACTCTTCGACGCAAGATCAGGTTGCCTTAGAATGCGTAGTCATAAAGCGAGATTGAATAAACAAGAACTCATGAAAGTTACTTAAAGTTAGGGTTTATAAACTCTTCAACACTATGCAGTTTAGTGCAATGTGTCCAGATGTCGTTGACTGAAAGTGGGTTGTGATGACCAGTGCGAGTTGGACGGAAGAGGGAAAAGAAGACAGGCGAGACAAAAAGTAACAGATGAAGATTAGGGCATCAAACAGAAAAAACTAGTTAAAGAGAAGCGTATGTCACGAGCAAGCGCCCGTAGGAGGAAAGAAGATGAGGAGGAGCAGACAAAATTGGAAAAGGCGCGGGCGCGAGTACGCGCCCCGTATAAAAATGCCCGAGGCGCATGACCCCTGCTGCAATCGGCACACAAGCAGTGGCGAGCTGGCATTGTCAACGTGGGCTTGGCACGAGAAGAACGCATCGCCCGCTAGCGTACTCGCGACGGGAGCGGCAGGACAGCGACTCAGCAACCTGTGACGCGGGCGTCTTGAGAAGAAGACTAACCCCGTATTCACAAACGCTCCTCGACTCGACCCTTCACTCTAAACGCTCCTTGAGTGGCGTTTTCCCATTCACAAATCGCCCTTCCCTTGAACACTTCCTTCATTTGAGAAAATATCGAGCGCTTCCTCGAGATTGTCAAGGTAGCAATCGAGCTACCTTGAATCGTTCCTCGAGTGAAGTTTCTGGGCGAAACTCGTGTCCATGGCGGAGCCCATCTCGCTTTGACGGCGTTTCTCGATCAATTAGGCTGCACCGCCGCGTTCTTTCGACAGTGACGGTATGCGTTTACTATGGAGCTGTCTTTGATCCGTTCGGTAACGGCTACTGTGGCGCCAGGACAGGCGGGCGTGGTGTCAAGAGGAATGCTCACCAGTGCCGTGATGTGTTGTGTTCCGTGCATGAGCCAGTAAATTGCCTGCTTTCAGGTGTGCGTATACTCGTCGTGCGAGTGCTCCAAGACTTAATGCGGACACCAGTGCTTTCAAGTCTTTCGATGAAGCTCGCACACCACATCAGTTCAAGCGTGGCGCGAAAGCTTGACAAACAAGCGGAGAGAAAACGTAATTGCAAAGTTTCGATGCCATGCATTCAGTGTACTCCTGGGCGGCTTCCTCTCCGGTGAATCTTTGCTACCCCAGCCGAAATTTGCGGCGAAGCATACCTTCGTTAGATTATCATCTGTATCAATGAGAAGGCAAGTGCTACTGTTTTTTTTTTTTGTTCATTCTCCCCCTGCTTAGGTCAGATCACTATTAGAGACAGTTTAAAAAAAAACAAAACACAATGCAATTGGGTCGAATAAGTGTGCTGTTGTTGCTATTACGCGTGAAACGTAGCTTCAATATACAGTGTTTACGCAGCTCACAATACCAATGAATAACTAAGCCCTGCTTTATTGAATCAAGCAGAGGTTCGTATTCAGCGAAATGTGAATGTAAGCAAGATTGTATGGAGAATCGTATAAAAACGCAAATATATGAAATAGAAATACAGCATATACATTATAAGGGTTTTTTTTTATGATTGAACCCCCCCCCCGAGAGACATTGCTGGCTATGCCACTAATTCGTGCAATTGGATAATGGAATTACTTAACCATATGTCTGGTCAGCTGCCGAAGTGCCTGAGCCAAACATGTGATCAAATAGTCAAAGCTCAATAACCCAACCATGTCTGTTCTTTAGCACAAGAAATATTAACGTATGAGTGCACCACGAGAAATAAAGAAACATGTGGCTTTGGTGTCCTAGCTATTACAGTTTTCTAATATTTCTAGTCTTCTTGTGTAGGGGCCAGGCTGCTGACAGAAGAACACAGAGGAAAGATCCCTAAAAGGTTCCGTATTAGCAATGCATAGCAGAGTTTGCACGACTGTATTCAAAAGGACAAAACCTGCAATGGATGCGTGCAGCTGTACTGCATTAGACACGCTATGGTGTCAACTACCTCGATCTTATTATGATGTCCTACGAGCTCGAACTTTACCTTTATAGTGTGTCAGCTGGATTCATCAGCCACATGTAATAAATGTTTATTTTGCCATTTGCAATTCCTGCTTTGTTCATTTATTATTACATAATTATCGTCATGCTTGTCTTTTCAGGATAAGGCAGGATCACAAAAACCACCTCTCCGATTCTACAGGAAAGCAGTTCAACAAAAATCAAACTTGTTTTATATGCAGCAGCACCACTCCCCTTCCAGGAAACTGAGGTAGTGTGGTTCCAACGTGCAGAAATGCTAATGTTGCAACAACAGCTGATATATCCACTGTTGTATCTGCGATAAGTGCAATACTCGTGAGCATTTTTTACCACTTTGTTGCACTGGTCTTCGTTAAATAAGCAGTGTAAAATACTCTGCTTTTTGACGACACTTCCTCCAATGTTCAGAGGACCCACACGATCGTTTTTTAAACAGAACAACGGCAAAAGTCAGAAGCGGCTTCAATTTTACGATTTCCGAAAGACTAAAACATCTCCAATAAATTATGTACTGTCGAGGCTTTGGAATGCAGCACGGACAGCACGATCATTTTCAAAGGGTATTCCCAGAAATCATATTGTTACGAAGTAAAAGAAGATGGACAAAATCAGCTGACAGGCATGCGAGTGTGCCAATCAGCCATTGTGATTCTCGCCTGAGGCTGTTTGTTCCTCTGTAATTGCGTTTATACAGAAATACAGAAGTCACTGACCCCGTAACATATTGGTGAGAGGTGCTGGGCAACCATAAGGCAACGGAGCTCCGCAGCGGACGCCGCACTGGTTTTCCAGCCATGGCCAATGCTGAGCCCTCCGCGTCAACGTCAGCGTCTCCAGTGAACACGGCGTCGCAACCATACGTTTTTCACGCCATTCAAGGATCCCGGTACTTTCTGCGGGACCAATGGTGTCGACGTTGATGATTGGTTGGCCATGTTTGAACGAGTGAGTGTGCCGAACAGATGAGATCCCACACTTCAGTTGGCTAATGCGCTGTTTTACTTGAGAGGCACGGCGAAGGTCGGGTACAAAAACAACGAAGAAGAACTCACAAGCTGGGACCAATGCAAAGAAAAGATGCGAGAGGTGTTTGGCAAAACCGCCAGTCGTAAGATCGCCGCCAAAAGGAATTGGCCTGCCGTGCCCAATCCCCTACAAAATCATACCTCGCATACATTCAAGACGAGCTGGCCCTCTGCCGAAAGCGACATGACAGAAGGTGACTAGGTAGGGCATGTCCTGAAAGGTATTGTCGACGACGCGTTCAATCTTTTTGCTGTGCAAGAACTGTTCCACCGTGGACGCGATCATCAAAAAGTGTCGTCAGTTTGAGCAAGTAAAAAGTCGCCGCATTCTGCAAATATTCGCCCGACTTCCAAACACCGCTGCAACATCGACTTGCGAGGACCAGTCCGCACCACAACGACCGTCGCCGCCGGAAGACCTGACACGCATTGTTCGTCGCGAAATGAAAGCAATGGCGCCCTTGACGTTCAATTCGCGCAGTACCGATACCACCTCTGTTACTGTTCCTCTTGTTTAAGCCATCGTGCACCAAGAGCTTGAAAACATCGGAGTGCATTCCGTGTGCCATGTCACCGCCCCCAGAGTCAGCGAACGCCCTTTCGCGATGCCCTCCTCTGACCGACGGTTTTCTCCACGTACTCGAAAACTGGCTGAGTGGCAGACTGCAGATGACCGCCCTATATGTTTCAACTACCACCGCGTTGGACATATTGCTCATTACTGCCTCAACACATGGTCCTCGGCACCTCGTGAAACGACCAATATGACCCATTTTCGTGGTACCTCCTGCGAATTTTCACCTGCCGAAGAGTCCCATGCCGTTGACCATTCTAGGAACACATAGTACAGCCGCTCGCCTTCACCACGTGGGCACCAGTCCCATTCGCCGCAGCCACGACGCTTCTCGTCCCCCGTGGCTTCTGGCCGCATTGTCTCGGAAAACTGAGAAATGCAGCCCCGAAGGTGGTGCTGCATTGACGACTTCCGCAGCAAATCCTCTCTCAGTTTCTACCAGATGAAGTGTAATAGACGAAGTAGATGGCGTACCTGTACAAGCACTTGTAGACACCGGCGCAAGCATTTTGGTCATGAGTTGTCTACGCACACGTTTAACGAAATTTCTGACACCAGCGGCTGCACAAATGCTCCGTGTGGCCGATGGCGGCACGCCGATGGTTTTCGGGCTGTGCACTGCTTGCTTAAGTATAAAGGACCACACTGCTTCTGTCATTTTAGCCGTGATTGACCATTGCCCTTATGACATCCTAGGCCTAGACTTCTTGTCGAATTACTCTGCTCTTATCGATTGTGCTGCCGGCGTCCTTCAGCTAGAACTGCCTCAGATAGTCGCTGAACACCACACTGCCCCGCCGCGCCTGCGCTCTCTTCAGGATGTGCGACTGTCACCTCAGGCAGCACCCTACGTCATTTTGACCACACAGCCACAGGTTCCCGATGGTCAAAAAAAATTGCCCGCAGCTTCCCTCGGGGGAACACTGAGGAGGATGCACAGCATATAATTGGTTAACGGGGTGTTAAAGTGCGACTTACTTGGGTCGATGGCTAAATTGGTTAACGTGGTTGTGAAATGGGGTGTTAAATTGCGACTTACTTGGGTCGATGGCTAAATTGGTTAACGTGGTTGTAGGAGGGGGTGTTAAATGAGTGAACACGTACACACGTATGCGAAAGGGCGGCGCTGGTCGAAGGGACGTCGATCATTGTGTTTGTGGATTCGTTGGGATTCATTTCACCGCGACCTTGGACGTCGACGCGCCGTACAAACCAACCGACGAGCGGCAATTGAGCGAGCGAGCGCCGACCTTGAGTATATATACAGCTCGAGGCGCATGCACTGTCAGCTGTTGAATGTTCTCGAAGCGCGACGCCACATGCGCGTCCACTGGAGAATCAGGAGAATTGTAGAGGAGGAAGGGTGCACAGATGGTGGAGGAGTGAAGCACGCGCGGTGTGTAGAGGAGGAAGGGATGCACAGATGGTGGAAGAGTGGGCGACGGCGCGACGGCGCATGCGCGCGCGTCAGCTGTCGAATGTTTGAGAAGCGGTGCAGACGGCGCGGACGGCGCACTACAAGGCGCGAGTATAAGATGCTTCCGCATCTAATATGTTCTCCTTCCTCTCACCGACGTCCTCTAGGAGCGCAACATCGCCATTCCCCATATGCTTGTGACTGTCGCTGACAACCGTACCTTGCTCCCTCATGGCATGTTCTTGGCCAGCGTATCCAATGCAGACGAATTCGAAATAGCGGCTCTCACCACCGAGATTGATTTACTTCGGTCTCCTGTAGCTAGCAGCATCTGTTCTATGCCGAGTCGTTTCTCGAAGGTGATTGCACCCGACCTCAATCCTACGCAAGCCAACGACATCCATCACCTTCTCGCGTCGTATACCGACATCTTTTATTTCGATGACAGACCTCTAGAGCAAACATCCACCGTTCAGCACCGTATAAACACTGGTGACGCCAGTCTCATTCGTCGACGCCCCTGTCGTGTCTCCCACACCAAGAGCAGAGTTATTCAAGCGGAAGTTGACAAAATGCTCAACAAAGGTGTCATAGAACCATCAAGTAGTCCTCGGGCTTCCCCTGTCGTCCTTGTGAACAAAAAGGATGGTGCTTTTGCATTGACTATCGCCGCCTTAACAAGATCACGCGAAAAGACGTATACCCGCTACCACGCATCGATGACGCGTTGGACTGCCTGCACGGCGCTACATACTTCTTGTCTATTGATCTTCGGTCTGGCTAGTGGTAGATTTCTGTCGATGAGATGGACCGCGAGAAGACGGCCTTCATTACACCGGATGGTTTATACTAGTTTAAGGTGATGCCTTTTGGACTATGTAACGCCCCTGCCACATTCGAACGAATGATGGACTCTCTCTTGCGTGGTTATAAGTGGTCTACTTGTCTCTGCTACCTAGACTATGTGATAGTCTTTTCATCTACTTTCGATAGCCACCTAACCCGTCTCGCTGCAATTCTCGCAGTCCTCAGAACAGCTGGGCTACAACTAAACTGCAAGAAATGTCGATTTGGCCGCCGTCAGATTACCATTCTAGGCCATCTTGTAAACGCCAATGGCGTCCAACCAGATCCTGAAAAGATCCGCGCCATCCGTAGCTTTCCAGTGCCCTGTTCTACATTCGACGTCTGGAACTTCATCGGCGTATGTTCCTACTTTCGTCGTTTTGTGAAAAACCTCTCCGACATTGCCAGGCCACTCAAAGATTTGCTGAAGAAGGATACCACATTCTCATGGGGCCCTGAGCAGGCTCAAGCGTTCACCGCTCTCATCGGCTGCTTAACTACCCCCCCCCCCCCCCCCCATACTTGCCCACTTTAATCCTTTTGCTGCCACAGAAGTTCGCACCGACGTCAGTGGCCACGGTATTGGCGCAGTTCTCGCTCAGCGGCACCACGGCAGACAGTACGTGATGGCTTACGCCAGTGGGCTGCTTTCTCCTCCTGAGAGGAATTATTCCATCACCGAGAGAGAGTGTTTAGCTTTAGTTTGGGCCGTCGCCAAGTTCCGGCCATATTTATATGGTCGCATGTTCTCCGTCGCTACGGACCACCCCGCCCTCTGCTGGTTGACTTCTCTGAAGAACCTGACTGGACGTCTGGGTCGCTGGGCTTTGAGGTTTCAGGATTTTCGTTTAGCGTCGGCTAGAAATCCGGCCGTTTGCACAAGAACGCAGATTGTCTTTTTCGTCATCCGGTGGACCCTCCTGATCCCGCTGCGACTGACCAGGAGAGCAGCGTGATGGCGTTTACTGATATCAGCAATATGCGCATTGAACAACGACGGGATGAGTCAGAGTGCACTATCATCGACGCCATCCAGTCTGACAGCCATGACGCCGAATCCCATATGTTCGTGCTGAATGACGGAATCCTCTACCGCTGCAACGTCAGCACTGAAGGCCCTGAGCTTCTGCTTGTCATTCCCCGTCATCTATGGCCTGCAATACTTGAACAACTTCACGACGCACAAGCAGCAGGACACCTCGGTGTTTCGCGCACATACGATCGCGTGCGACGTCGGTTCTTCTGGCCAGGACTGTACCGCAACGTGCGTCGATATGTCACCACTTGCGACCTCTGCCAGCGCCGGAAAAGACCTTCTTTGCTGTTAGCTGGACAGCTTCACCCAATCGAAGTCCCCTCTGAACCATTTCATCGCATGGGACTCAACCTTCTTGGCCCTTTTCCGACGACGACACTGGGAAATAAATGGATCGCCATCGCCACAGATTATGCAACCCGTTACGCGATAACAAAGGCCATGCCAACCAGTTCCGCCACTGACGTTGCAGATTTTCTTCGTCATGACGTCATCTTACACCACAGTGCACCACGAAAGCTGCTTACAGACCGCGGCCGCTCTTTCTTGTCCGAAGTTGTCGACGACCTCCTTCGATCGTGTGCCACAGCGCATAAGCTATCAACCGCCTACCACCCGCAAACTAATGGCCTAACTGAACGTCTCAACCGCACGCTCACAGAGATGCTTTCGATGTACATCTCCGAAGATCATTGTGACTGGGACACCACGTTGGCCTATGTGACTTTCGCATATAATTCATCTCGACATGACACCACGTGATTCTCGCCTTTTTATCTTTTGTATGGTCGCGACCCCGTATTGCCATTCGAAACCACCTTACCTCTCAAGCCATCTGCTTGCGAGTACCCTCGCGAAGTAATTTATCGGGCTCACATGGCTCGTCAAGTTGCCCAGTCTCGTCTCACCAGGTCACAGGATATGCAAAAAGCCCACTACGACCACCGGCATCGTAACATAACGTTTGCCCCAGGTGAACGCGTGCTCCTATGGTCACCTTGTCGCCGTGTAAGTCTCTCCGAAAAACTTTTGGCTCGATACGCAGGACCCTACTTAGTCTTACGCCAAGTTAGCAACGTCAACTACGAGATAGCGCCATTGCAATCCAATACGTCACCAAGTTTGTCACTTGTTGACATTGTTCATGTTTCGCACATGAAACCCTACTCCTGTCGCACTTCTTCGAACTCGCGCCGAGACGGCGCTCCAACGCGCGGGGGTCCTGTTACGAAGTAAAGGAAGATGAAGGACAGAATCAGCTGACAGGCCGCAAGTGTGCCAATCATCCATTGTGATTCTCGCCTGAGGTTGTTCCTCTGTAATTGGGTTTATACAAAAGTCACTGACCCCGTAACAATATTTTACAAATAAAAGCCATTACGCCAATGTAATGTGGTTTAAAGTAAAAATCACTCACTCCAAGGCGTTATTCGTTCGGTGGCTACACTAGTGATCAGAAGGCTCTCAGAAAAGCGATAATAAACAAAGCAACAAACCCTTTGCTGTGCTTCCTGTCATCACTCATGTAGTTCGTTAGTCACCCCGGCGAAAGTAGGGTCTCAAACAACACACACGCAGACACTGCTGTAAATATAAACTGCAATTGATAGATGCGTATGAGACGAAAAAGTCAACTAAGCACGTAGTAACGTTCAGCAGCAGACGAAACGCCATCAGCTGTTCGTTCAGCTGCCTGGGTGCGACTGTTGTCAGACTTGAAGCGGTGGTTTCGCTAACTCTACCGGCTCTAGGCTTACAGAAACCATGCTACCACTCTAAAAGCATGCATTTTGCTGTAATCTCAATTTATAAAGAAGAATAATTAAGAAAAGTGTTCATTTATTGTATAGAAATAGGCATTTCTTGACCACAATTACGAGTACTCGTTATCAGGTGCTTTTCTACGTCCATGCAGTAAAGGGAGCATTCCAAGGCCTCCCTTGGCTAAGGAAGTGTGAAGGAGCATTCATGAAACGCAGTGGCTTCTTGAGTGGAGGAGCACGCTCCGCCTTGACATCGACAAGTCGAGGGGAGCCCTTGAGTGAAGGAGCGTTTGTGAATACGGCGGTGAGACCTCGACACACTTCGAGGGAAGCTGCTGCCGCGCACAGCAAGGGCCAACTTTCCTGGCACTAGCTCACTTTGAAGCAAGCCGCCGAATACAGTTCCCGCGTGGCCACATCACCGTGCAGCACCAGGTATTGCCTGCGACTACTAGGCCCAACGACCGAGGCATCCCCTATGTCAGCAACGATGTAAGACGACAGGCGACCACGTTGGCAATGGCACGGACCGCGACGTTCGTAGAGGAGGCCGAAAATTCCATCAAAGAAACGACCAATCAGCACATTGGCGGCAAAAGCAGCAGTGAAAAGTAATATAGGCCAGAGTCATGGGCGGAATTAAAAGCGTACATATGCTGGACCATGTTTAGGACGGTTTTGTTTGTCAAAGAATTTATTTGTAGGTTTAATTTGGTGTTGATTATATTTGTGATGTACGTTTTTTGTATATATTGTTAGATTACCCTGAGGGTTTATTAAATGAGTTTTGTTGTTAATGGAGTCTTGTCTCAGTTCATCACCCGCAGCAGCAGCCCGTAATCAGTGACAAAGTGAGATTCAATAAAGAAAAATGTACAGTACGGTCTACTGTTAGAAGGAACACGCGAGCTCGTGGCGGGCGGGCCACGCGACGCTAACTGGTGGCGAGATTTGTAAGCGCGGCGCATGCACATAGAGTTGTAAGGACAGCGCCCGCCCAGTTTTGTCTGCTACTTCTCTGCCTTTGAACGGGAAAGCGTGGCAAAGCGCTTCCGTATTTTTGTGGTGCAATTAATCTAGTTCTCAGTCTGCCTGCTGCTCATCGGATTTTCAAAAAGCACTAAAGGTATATAATTTTATTTATTGTGGCAGTGTTCTGCTAGCTTTCAACAAAAACCCATCCTATCTTTCATATACTGCTCCCTAAAACAAGCCACATTTGATAACAGATAAGGCTATTAAGTCTGATGCAGCGAACATTCTAAGTTTGCTTTTGAGACTATAAAATATCGGCTCAAAAAAGAAAGAGAAACGCGATTGGTATCAGTTGATTTATAATGCGAAAACGGAACGCGCGAATGGCCATGGCTCACTAGCGCATGCGAAGTGCATGAGCGGAAGAATAGCAGACAACGCGGGGCACGCACCACCTTGATGAACCAATGCGCATGCGCAACATTTCGAAATCTTGCCAGCAGTTAGTGCTTGGCGGACCGCTGGCCACGCATTCACGTGCTCCCTCTAACAGTGGACCGTACTGTACATGCTGCGGGGGAGCTAAGGAAATTAAGGAACATGTTCTGATTGAATGCGGCGATATCCACCCAGGTATACATGTGGGTACAAGCCCACATAAGGCTTTGGGTTTTAGGGACAAACATGAAAAGCTGAACACGTCCGCGATAGAAGTAAGATGGTTAGAGTACTGGTGGCAGAAAAGTAGAGATGAAAGACAGAAATAGTGGGAAAATTTGGTCTTTCTGCCTGAAGACGCAGAGAGATAAGACAAATTTATATTTTTCTTTGTTATAATAAGATTGATTTATTTGAAGTAGACAAGGCATTAGGCTGACGTAACAAGAAAGTTTTCATTTTTTTCTTGCGAGCCTGGTGGCACATATGTCAGTGCTTCGTTATAAAGGGGACGCTCACAGCATCCATCTATTCATCCATCCATCGGTTGTTCGCACGTGTAGTCGCCCTCGCCCATTCACATGTGTAGAGAGAGAGAGAATAAAATGAGGGAAAGGCAGAGAGGTTAACCAGAAATCGGGGCATCCAGTTTGCTACCGTGCACTAAGGGAAGGGAGAATGGGGAATAAAGATGGGAAAGAGAAAAGCGAAGTACACGTGCAAAAAAGGGAAAAAAAATGGGCTGGGGAGCTATAGCCTATTCAATAGGCCACTACCACACAAAAAGTTCAATAAGGCCTTCAATGATTTTCTGTGCGAAGACAGATTATGTCGCCTTTCAAGCACCGACTGTTCTGACAAAGGTCTCTCGTCAAGACGAGCTAACGCAGCAGCTAGCTGCCGTCTTTGCTAACTGAACCAATGCGCATGGTGTTCGAGAGCAGCAACAAAGAATGTGCTCAATCGTTTCATTGCTGCCGCAATGGTCGCAGGCAGCACCGTCTTTCATGCCAATTCTGAAGGCGAAAGCTTTGGTGAAAGCGATACCAAGCCACAGTCGGCAAAGCCCCGTTGTCTCAAGTCGAGATAGTCCGGACGGAGGCCGAAGTCGACGAGATGTGTCCAGCCTGTGCAGTCGCATGTGCCGTAAGCACTCAGCGTTCCACTGGGATTTTACTTCTTCATTAGCGATTTTTGGGATTTTCATTGCAGCATAAGTACTTGAAAATGGAATGGATTCTTCTTTACCATCTTCGTGTGCTGATCGAACTGCTGCATTGACATGTTCGTTGCCTAATATGCCGCAGTGACTTGGATGCCACTGAAGCGTGATTTCGTGTCCTTCATCGAAGAGGTGGTGAAGTAACTCTCTAATTTCTAACACTAGTTGTTCATGAGGTCTCCGGCATAAGGCAAACACCAAACACTGTAGTGCTTAGAAGTGTGGCAGCTTGGGCTAATTAGTATGACGATAGTTATAGCGCGAGATCATCACGACGACACAGAGACAAGAAGTGTCCTTCGTGTCCTTCTTGTCTCGGTGTCATTCTGTTCGCGCGCTACAACTATCGTCAAGACTGTAGTGCTGCTTTGGAGTCCATGAACACTCTCCATTTCTTGGCTTCTTGGTGTTAAATGACTGCACTACATCGAGCAGCAAGTTCCGCAGCTGTCGATGACGTCTGGTGAGATAACCGAATCTTCGTCGTCGCTGTTGCAGGAAAGATCAACTCTGCAGACCCATCTACTTTAGTAGAAGCGTCAGTATATAAAAGGTTATGCTCACTGTACTTCTCATACACGTGTAGCGGATAACGGCGCACCACTTGACTGTGTTAGGTTAGGTTATAAGCACGACAGGTTCACCAGAAATGAGACGGCAGACACCCTGCCATGGTCGCCTGCATGCAATTGCAGAAAAAAAAGAACTGCCGGTCGCTTTTAATTATGCCTGCAGTACACGTGCAGTCCCTATTCTGCCGGCACATGTATTGCCAGCATGACAGACTCACCAGAAATGTGCCGGCACAAAAGTCACATGGTCATGGGCAGCCAATAAGACAAAAAAAAAAAAACTATCAGCAAATTTATTTCCGGGATAGTGTGCCGGCTTCTGGCACTATAGTATATAGGAGCGGCCGTTCGAAAACGCTTCGTGAGTGTTGCCACTGCTTGCCTACAAGCGGTTGCGTCAGCCACAAAGATGAGAGCAAAAAAAGAAGAGCTCACCGAAGGCTTTGCAGTAAGACATCGGCTTTTCACGCTTGAATGGAAGGGTGACTGAGCATACACGCTGGATCGCGGAAAACCGGCAAGATTCACAAGTGTCGGGCGTCTCAATTGTCTCAATATCGTGAAAAAGCGTGACGGCGTAACTAGTAACAATATCAACGCACGCTGGAAATGATGCAAGCACAGATCACCTACCAGAGAGGTGTCAGCATCGGCGTGCCGGAGAGCTAACGAGAATGCATCCAGATGCGGCGGCGCTGCGGTCGCTTTCAAGATGCCTCTCCTCGCGCCCGCGTATCAGTCGTTTTTTGTTGCAAATATTTCACGCTACCCTACGGAATATAACAAACTCTACCTGTCACAATTCTGGCGGTGCGCTGCAAAGGGTGTATTGGCACTGAAAACTAGTGTTTTCAATTCACTTCGCAGTATATCAGCTACGAAGCTTAGAGGATAGAGAATCAAGTTACTTGCCGTGAGCTTGACACCAAAACAAAGGCCGTGCACTTTTCAAATTTGATGCCGCAGTGTTCTCCGTGAAGTCTCTATGTACGTAAAGGTATCGGACCGTTATTTTTATGACTTGCGCAATCAAGGCCTAATTTTACAAGCAAAATAATTATTTTCTCGAAAGCGAAAAACAACATGAAAAATTAACACAACATATGCATTAAAGTTGAAGAAAACTGCAAGTTATATGAAACTCAGCTAAAGCAAGTGAATAAGGCAACTAAAGAGAACAGTAAATATACGATGATACAATGGGCATACATACACACGTAACATTGAAATTTCATTTGCAAACATATATACATTCACAAACCAGTTCACGAAAAAATTGATTTCTGCATATATGAAACAGTCAGACAGTGACATCACAGTTGGTAATAGGAGACTTATAACAATGTGAACAAGAAAAAAGTAAAATCACAAGATACAACAGAGTGTGATTAATGAACAATAACGTAAAATAAAACCTTGTTCGCTGAGATAACACTATGACAGTTGCCCCGCTGTGGCGGTCTAGTGGCTAAGGTACTCGGCTGCTGACCCGTGAGTCGCGGGATCGAATCCCGGCTGCGGCTGCTGCATTTTCGATGGAGGCGGAAATGTTGTAGGCCCGTGTGCTCAGATTTGGGTGCACGTTAAAGAACCCCAGGTGGTCGAAATTTCTGGAGCCCTTCACTACGGCGTCTCTCATAATCATGTGGTCGTTTTGGGACGTTATATCCCACGTATCAACACCATGACAGGTAAGTCATACGTCTCAACTTCAAGAACTTCATTTTTTCTCTCTATTTTTTATTGGACACATTTTCTCCAGCAACGAGAAAATGCATTCTGGACAGTGTAAAAAATATAATTATCTGATTTGTCACTTCCTGTCGATGGTGTTCACAGACGACCTTATTTAACCTCTTCACTAACAGGCAAGCGATAAGGCCTCTTAGGCTGTCACTTTTCAACTTGTTGAAACTGAAGCAATTAGTGAATGCATCTTCCATAGCTTTGACCAGATCTGTTAAGGACTAGGACGGGTACATGAAGCATGATTCTGCCGGAAGCAAGCTGGAATTCTGAGTGAAGCAACAACCTGCTACTTTCGTTACACTTTGTCTTTTTCACCATCTTCCGAGCCACATACGCCCGTATTCACAAAAGGTCTCTTCGTTTTGGCTGCACCGGCTGAACCAGTTCAAAGGGTGCAGCACCTTCGTCCTCGTTTTGCCGGAGCAGCGCGCGCCCTCTGTCGCACCCTCTGCACTGGCTCCCTCGTTTTGTCTAGGTGTAAGCCTAGTTCCTGACGAGTTCTGTACCGGCGTGCACGCACTCCAAAGCAGGTGCAGAGTAGTGCAGCATGGCGGGCGTCCCCCCAAGGCCAGAGCAGACGACGTTGCAAATAGTTGTTCAGGGCGTTCAAAAGGAAGTTAAGGCACTTCACAATCCCGACGGGTCATTTATGACGGACGCCAACGGTTACGTCTATGAGGCATCAGGTAAGTCAGGCTGCATGCATTGCCAAAAAACGTGGTTAGCGGCCAGGAGTCGTAGTCGGTCAGCAAACAGCCTCGTAGCATTGCTTATGCTATGTCGGTATTTTTAATCTTGGTTTTCGCCCTTGCAGACGGCAAGCGCGTTACGTTGCGGTTCATGGCAGGGAATCGTGAAAATGACCCCCCTCCGGCACAACCGCCGACGCCTTCTCCTGCCTGCGACGGCGACGTTGACAGCGATGGGGCTTTAGCCGCATTTCCAGCAGCAGCCGCGTCGGCTGAAGATGTGGAAGAGCTTTGGAGCGCCCGAAAAACAAGGTTCTTCATCGCCAAATACTCGGAAATGAAGGACTTGGTGGGAAAAACCAGGGCACTTCGGTATGTCATCCTATGTCCAAAATTATTTGCAGCTTTTTATTATTCCGTTTCACTCTAGGCAAGCACCAACAAGATAAGGGCGCATGAAGTTCACAATGGCGATGGTTATTGTTGCCTACATTTTACTGCCAGCAATTTACATTTTACTGCCCCCCCCCACTGAAAAAAAATTTTGGCTATGCGCCTGACTGTGACATATACGTTTACATATACACACAAACAGTATGTATAGTCACGCACATATATACACAACGAAGGCATTCGTAATGTTTCATTAAGTCAAGTGATCTTCAAAAACAGCGACGGTGCTTTTGTGTTGGGCATTGCACAACCGCTGTCTTGCCGAAAAGGTGCAGCACCTCCAAGCTCAAGCCATGTTGCAAGTGTAGTGCTGCCTTGAGAATTTGCACTAGAGGGAATTGCATGTTGTTATTCTGAGGCACATCTCTAGCAAGTCTCGCCCTGCAGTCCTTGTGTCTTCACTGTCTGTCCGCATTTCTCTCGCACTGCCACTTTTCAAGATGGTGCAGCTCATTGTTAAAAGAGATATGCTTCTTGACACGTGCTACCCTATCTTTGAACCTAGACTGCGCCGTCGTGTCAGCAAACAAGGTTGCGCAGCTGCATGTTTTACAATGCAAAGACAGGTTAGAATATGGCTGTCTCCTTAGTGAAGCTTTATGATCCAAAAGAGTGATTTACACAATGTTCAACTTCTCCAACATAATGCTTCCCGCACAAAAAGAACGTTCGCAGTTATCAGAAGTGTGTGAATAGTGAATTTCGGAACCTAATCAAGTAAGAGTCAAATAGTAATGGCACCAAATAGAATACAAATAGTAATTGAATACTGTTTGAATAGTAAGTAGACCATTTTCAAAACAGCCTTAGAACAGAACATTTTATTTGAAACAAATAGTCACAAACTTTCGACAAAGGCCATTACAGTCAGTTTGAATCTACTCAAAATACCACAATTACGAAAACTAAGGTAATCTCGTATGCAGCAGGAACTAGAATATTCGTAACATTTTGTAATTGTAGGTTCAACTACGGCATTGACTAGCGTTATCAACGTGAGACTTTGTCACCTCACTTTAAATAAAATTGGGACACAAAAACAAAACAATTTACAACCAAACATTGCGGATACAACTAAATATGTAACGGAGCAGATCAACCCGTCATCACAACATGGCCTGCGCACTAAAAGCGGATAACAATGGGCGTTGAAATTTACATCTGCAAGAACAATTTACGCAAACGCAAAACTTGTATCTGTTGCTAGTCGTGAAGCTGCAAGCACTCGTAGTTCCCACCTTTGGTTATTACAAGACGAAGACAGGAGCTGATAAATGCGATACAGCTAAAGTGCAGTAAAAATTGAGCAAGAATGGAGCTTTCAGAAGCGCATTCATTCGACAATCAATATAGTGTAGGTAGTCTTGCAAAAGCTTGGGCTGCGTACAGGTCACATTAGGGATTGAAAGAATGACTTGTAGCTGTTTCGTTGTTTTGGGGTTCTCCCGCCAGTGCCGATTATTAAAAGAATATTTGTTACTTAGAATATGTGCAATTCGATTCGACTTAGGAACCGAATACAGTGCTGTTTGATTCATTATCCAAAATTTTCGAATAATCGAACATCCCTAGCAATTATCCCTGAAAGCTACACATATGAAGTACTAAGGAAAGGTTCATGTGCTACTGCAAGACTTGGGTCACGTTACGTCGCTTCCTTCTTTCCTACTAACTGTGCTTTGCTTTTTTGTTTAGCACAAGAAGGCTTCTGTGGAAGAAGTTGGCTGAGGCCATCAATACGGAGTTCTTGTGCAACGTGACTGCCACACAAGTGGAAAACAAATGGAAGTCGCTGGACAGAGCATATAAAAAGTCAAAAAAAGACAACAATTCTTCAGGTCACCACCGTGTGAACTGTGAATATGAAGAGTAAGTTACGATTGTGTCTTCATATCTTCAGTGATTCTCATAGTGTCTATTACAGAGAGCTGGCAGAAGTCTTGGAAAAAGAACATAGTGTAAATCCAAGGCTGCTCTTGGAGCCTGGAAAAACAATCCTGCCTAGTGCAAGTCCAGAGTAAGTAAAAATTACTTAATTTGTGCTGTAGCCTGGAAATGACATGGCACCTGTACAATTACTTTCAACAGCACCAGCATCACTGAAGCACCTCAAGATGCAGCAGTCCCAGTCGAGTGCAACACAGCATCCAAAGTTCGGAGCAGCACAACGCCAAAAAGGAAGCGCCAGAGTAGGTCCCAAGTCACGCCGCTCTTGGAGGCATTAGAAAAAATGCAAGCTTCGAGAGCTAAGCAAGAGGAGGCAGCAGTGAAACAACTGGAGGAAAGAAAAAAATGGGAAGAGGCAAAGGCAAAGCGGCATGATGAGCGCATGCAGCGATTCGATCGGTTGATCGACGTACTCTCAAATAAGGACGGGTTATAATATGGGCAATAAACTTTTATAACACTAGCAGTGTCTACTCCATCTAATTTGTTAAAAAAAAACATTGCTTCTAGACGCGGCACCCCACTTCGCAAAACATTTGCACACTGAATAAATCGCGAAGCAAAGATGAACTTCTAGCACTGTTCCTTTGCAATGAACTCTCGCAGAGACTGACTGTAGCCTGGCAGACTGCAATCAAAATCTCCTTCACTTTCATCATTGCCCACATCTTCTTCTTGGGGAAGCGTTGCAAGTTCCTCAAGGAAGTCCCTTTCATCGTTGCACATGTTGTGTAGCACACACGCAGCCATAACTATATAGCAGCACTGTTGCACACTTTTTGCATCAACAAGGTAGAGCCTCCTAAAACGCTGTTTAAGCAGGCCGAAGGTGTTCTCAATAAGCACTCGTTGTTGACTGTGTCGTTTATTGAAGCTCTTTTTCCACGTAGGAAAAGAACTTCCATTGTCCTTGAATGGGGTCATGAGCCATGGCATCAGTGGATATGCACTGTCACCCAGTATATAATTGTCTTCACATTCCTGAATTGCGCGTGCAAAGAAGGGGCTCTCCCTCAGGACACGGGCGTCGTGAACCGAACCTGGAAACCCAATAAACACGTTCAGCAACTTGTTCCTGTCGTCGCAGATTCCTTGCAGGATTATCGAAGGCCACTTTTTCCGGTTGAAGTAAGACTGCGTAGATTCGCTTGGAGTGAGTATCCCGATGTGTGATCCATCGATACAGCCGATGGTGTTTCTTGGGCCCTTGCCTTTACTTTTGGCGAGGAAGCCGTTCTTTATGCGGGTCACTTCCGCGCTACTAGGCCAGCAAATTATCTCATCGCTAATAGCGTGTAAGAAGTGAACGACCCGTGTCACACAAACATGAACAGACGACTCGGTAACATCGAATTTGTCGCCTATGGCGTACATAGATATTTGTGAGCCTAGGTACACAAGCGCTATGAGGCATGTTTTTTCGGCACTGATTTGTTGGCGGCCTTGCACTGCCCTTGGGTAGAAGGCTGAAGTCTTGAACTTGGCCCTGAAACTATCAAAAGTCTCCCTGGACAGCCTGAAGAGGCGCTTGAATTCATACTCATGGTACCTGCCGATAATGCTTTCGTACCCGGGTACACGGTTGGCATCGTCGCGCACCAACGCGCACGCGACCAAGATGCACGCATCGTCGTACTCATCGTCGCAGTCACTGCAAACGGCACCGCTGACGGAATCGTCGTCGCTGCTCGAGTCCAGCAATTCCATCGCAGTCACAAGAAGTGCCATCACGGCCGTGTATTGATCGGACAAGGCGGCGGAGGCGGCTATTTTAGGCTTACACTACAAGGTGTTCTCCGGCCTGCACTCACGTCAACTCACGCCTTCGTTTTGGCTGTAGCCGTCGCGCGCTAGTGTCGGCTAGTGCCGAGGCGTGGTTGAGGCTGCACCTGCACTTGCTCGACCGGCGCTGCACGCTCACTGCACCGCTTGGCACCGCTTTTTCTGCACCTGCACTTTTCTGAACTAGTGCAAGCCAAATCGAAGATTCCTAAAAGGTCTCTTCGTTTTGGCTGCACCGGCTGAACCAGTTCAAAGGGTGCAGCACCTTCGTCCTCGTTTTGCCGGAGCAGCGCGCGCCCTCTGTCGCACCCTCTGCACTGGCTCCCTCGTTTTGTCTAGGTGTAAGCCTAGTTCCTGACGAGTTCTGTACCGGCGTGCACGCACTCCAAAGCAGGTGCAGAGTAGTGCAGCATGGCGGGCGTCCCCCCAAGGCCAGAGCAGACGACGTTGCAAATAGTTGTTCAGGGCGTTCAAAAGGAAGTTAAGGCACTTCACAATCCCGACGGGTCATTTATGACGGACGCCAACGGTTACGTCTATGAGGCATCAGGTAAGTCAGGCTGCATGCATTGCCAAAAAACGTGGTTAGCGGCCAGGAGTCGTAGTCGGTCAGCAAACAGCCTCGTAGCATTGCTTATGCTATGTCGGTATTTTTAATCTTGGTTTTCGCCCTTGCAGACGGCAAGCGCGTTACGTTGCGGTTCATGGCAGGGAATCGTGAAAATGACCCCCCTCCGGCACAACCGCCGACGCCTTCTCCTGCCTGCGACGGCGACGTTGACAGCGATGGGGCTTTAGCCGCATTTCCAGCAGCAGCCGCGTCGGCTGAAGATGTGGAAGAGCTTTGGAGCGCCCGAAAAACAAGGTTCTTCATCGCCAAATACTCGGAAATGAAGGACTTGGTGGGAAAAACCAGGGCACTTCGGTATGTCATCCTATGTCCAAAATTATTTGCAGCTTTTTATTATTCCGTTTCACTCTAGGCAAGCACCAACAAGATAAGGGCGCATGAAGTTCACAATGGCGATGGTTATTGTTGCCTACATTTTACTGCCAGCAATTTACATTTTACTGCCCCCCCCCACTGAAAAAAAATTTTGGCTATGCGCCTGACTGTGACATATACGTTTACATATACACACAAACAGTATGTATAGTCACGCACATATATACACAACGAAGGCATTCGTAATGTTTCATTAAGTCAAGTGATCTTCAAAAACAGCGACGGTGCTTTTGTGTTGGGCATTGCACAACCGCTGTCTTGCCGAAAAGGTGCAGCACCTCCAAGCTCAAGCCATGTTGCAAGTGTAGTGCTGCCTTGAGAATTTGCACTAGAGGGAATTGCATGTTGTTATTCTGAGGCACATCTCTAGCAAGTCTCGCCCTGCAGTCCTTGTGTCTTCACTGTCTGTCCGCATTTCTCTCGCACTGCCACTTTTCAAGATGGTGCAGCTCATTGTTAAAAGAGATATGCTTCTTGACACGTGCTACCCTATCTTTGAACCTAGACTGCGCCGTCGTGTCAGCAAACAAGGTTGCGCAGCTGCATGTTTTACAATGCAAAGACAGGTTAGAATATGGCTGTCTCCTTAGTGAAGCTTTATGATCCAAAAGAGTGATTTACACAATGTTCAACTTCTCCAACATAATGCTTCCCGCACAAAAAGAACGTTCGCAGTTATCAGAAGTGTGTGAATAGTGAATTTCGGAACCTAATCAAGTAAGAGTCAAATAGTAATGGCACCAAATAGAATACAAATAGTAATTGAATACTGTTTGAATAGTAAGTAGACCATTTTCAAAACAGCCTTAGAACAGAACATTTTATTTGAAACAAATAGTCACAAACTTTCGACAAAGGCCATTACAGTCAGTTTGAATCTACTCAAAATACCACAATTACGAAAACTAAGGTAATCTCGTATGCAGCAGGAACTAGAATATTCGTAACATTTTGTAATTGTAGGTTCAACTACGGCATTGACTAGCGTTATCAACGTGAGACTTTGTCACCTCACTTTAAATAAAATTGGGACACAAAAACAAAACAATTTACAACCAAACATTGCGGATACAACTAAATATGTAACGGAGCAGATCAACCCGTCATCACAACATGGCCTGCGCACTAAAAGCGGATAACAATGGGCGTTGAAATTTACATCTGCAAGAACAATTTACGCAAACGCAAAACTTGTATCTGTTGCTAGTCGTGAAGCTGCAAGCACTCGTAGTTCCCACCTTTGGTTATTACAAGACGAAGACAGGAGCTGATAAATGCGATACAGCTAAAGTGCAGTAAAAATTGAGCAAGAATGGAGCTTTCAGAAGCGCATTCATTCGACAATCAATATAGTGTAGGTAGTCTTGCAAAAGCTTGGGCTGCGTACAGGTCACATTAGGGATTGAAAGAATGACTTGTAGCTGTTTCGTTGTTTTGGGGTTCTCCCGCCAGTGCCGATTATTAAAAGAATATTTGTTACTTAGAATATGTGCAATTCGATTCGACTTAGGAACCGAATACAGTGCTGTTTGATTCATTATCCAAAATTTTCGAATAATCGAACATCCCTAGCAATTATCCCTGAAAGCTACACATATGAAGTACTAAGGAAAGGTTCATGTGCTACTGCAAGACTTGGGTCACGTTACGTCGCTTCCTTCTTTCCTACTAACTGTGCTTTGCTTTTTTGTTTAGCACAAGAAGGCTTCTGTGGAAGAAGTTGGCTGAGGCCATCAATACGGAGTTCTTGTGCAACGTGACTGCCACACAAGTGGAAAACAAATGGAAGTCGCTGGACAGAGCATATAAAAAGTCAAAAAAAGACAACAATTCTTCAGGTCACCACCGTGTGAACTGTGAATATGAAGAGTAAGTTACGATTGTGTCTTCATATCTTCAGTGATTCTCATAGTGTCTATTACAGAGAGCTGGCAGAAGTCTTGGAAAAAGAACATAGTGTAAATCCAAGGCTGCTCTTGGAGCCTGGAAAAACAATCCTGCCTAGTGCAAGTCCAGAGTAAGTAAAAATTACTTAATTTGTGCTGTAGCCTGGAAATGACATGGCACCTGTACAATTACTTTCAACAGCACCAGCATCACTGAAGCACCTCAAGATGCAGCAGTCCCAGTCGAGTGCAACACAGCATCCAAAGTTCGGAGCAGCACAACGCCAAAAAGGAAGCGCCAGAGTAGGTCCCAAGTCACGCCGCTCTTGGAGGCATTAGAAAAAATGCAAGCTTCGAGAGCTAAGCAAGAGGAGGCAGCAGTGAAACAACTGGAGGAAAGAAAAAAATGGGAAGAGGCAAAGGCAAAGCGGCATGATGAGCGCATGCAGCGATTCGATCGGTTGATCGACGTACTCTCAAATAAGGACGGGTTATAATATGGGCAATAAACTTTTATAACACTAGCAGTGTCTACTCCATCTAATTTGTTAAAAAAAAACATTGCTTCTAGACGCGGCACCCCACTTCGCAAAACATTTGCACACTGAATAAATCGCGAAGCAAAGATGAACTTCTAGCACTGTTCCTTTGCAATGAACTCTCGCAGAGACTGACTGTAGCCTGGCAGACTGCAATCAAAATCTCCTTCACTTTCATCATTGCCCACATCTTCTTCTTGGGGAAGCGTTGCAAGTTCCTCAAGGAAGTCCCTTTCATCGTTGCACATGTTGTGTAGCACACACGCAGCCATAACTATATAGCAGCACTGTTGCACACTTTTTGCATCAACAAGGTAGAGCCTCCTAAAACGCTGTTTAAGCAGGCCGAAGGTGTTCTCAATAAGCACTCGTTGTTGACTGTGTCGTTTATTGAAGCTCTTTTTCCACGTAGGAAAAGAACTTCCATTGTCCTTGAATGGGGTCATGAGCCATGGCATCAGTGGATATGCACTGTCACCCAGTATATAATTGTCTTCACATTCCTGAATTGCGCGTGCAAAGAAGGGGCTCTCCCTCAGGACACGGGCGTCGTGAACCGAACCTGGAAACCCAATAAACACGTTCAGCAACTTGTTCCTGTCGTCGCAGATTCCTTGCAGGATTATCGAAGGCCACTTTTTCCGGTTGAAGTAAGACTGCGTAGATTCGCTTGGAGTGAGTATCCCGATGTGTGATCCATCGATACAGCCGATGGTGTTTCTTGGGCCCTTGCCTTTACTTTTGGCGAGGAAGCCGTTCTTTATGCGGGTCACTTCCGCGCTACTAGGCCAGCAAATTATCTCATCGCTAATAGCGTGTAAGAAGTGAACGACCCGTGTCACACAAACATGAACAGACGACTCGGTAACATCGAATTTGTCGCCTATGGCGTACATAGATATTTGTGAGCCTAGGTACACAAGCGCTATGAGGCATGTTTTTTCGGCACTGATTTGTTGGCGGCCTTGCACTGCCCTTGGGTAGAAGGCTGAAGTCTTGAACTTGGCCCTGAAACTATCAAAAGTCTCCCTGGACAGCCTGAAGAGGCGCTTGAATTCATACTCATGGTACCTGCCGATAATGCTTTCGTACCCGGGTACACGGTTGGCATCGTCGCGCACCAACGCGCACGCGACCAAGATGCACGCATCGTCGTACTCATCGTCGCAGTCACTGCAAACGGCACCGCTGACGGAATCGTCGTCGCTGCTCGAGTCCAGCAATTCCATCGCAGAAAATGACGCTGCGCGACTCGAGAATCGCAGCAAATTATTGCTGTTATGCGGTAACTTGTCGTGCCTAGAGAAGACGCTCCCATCGGCTTTTTCAAGTGAAGGTGAAGCGTCGAGTGAAGGGACGTTCTAGAATGCGGGGGATAGCCACTGACGTAATAAGTGATCCAGGAGTCACTTTTGCATCCAATGAGATCAGTGTGGTCAGGGAGGGCTTCACAAGCAACAATAATTTCATGAACCTCATTGAGGTGCCCCACATCTAGCAGCTCATCCAGCTTCTGCAATTTCATTGAATTACTGTGGATTCCCGGACTAAGCTGCTCAGAACTCCAGAAGGTATGTTCCCTCAGGAGGGTGACTGTGCCAAACAGTAAAAACTGAGGCAATTCAGAGAGATCAAAAATTGAGTCAGCGAAGGGTGATCATTCGAGCCAGACATTTGCTTCAGAATTCCAAAAAGATTTTAAGTGCGTCTTGGCAAAGGCGAGACGTTGTCAAGTATTAATTATCAGCATCATCATCAGCCTGTCTACGTCCACTAAAGTGAGCTAGAATAGTGTAGTGGGCTTGCTGGGGTCCCCTGCTTGACGCCGGGTATGTCACAGGTGTGGTGGCGCCACCAGCGACTTCAATATAGAGCATTGCCTAACGGAGGCGTTGGTGCTCAACTGAAATCATGCTTTTTGTGCGCTGTTATCCCATGCACTGGACGGAAATGTGCGCGAATTTCGGCAGTATAAACGGCGATGCTGATGTCGCTAAGACAATAAAAATAAAGAAAAAAAAACTAGAGTGGAGCTAGGTGCGTAGGCCGTTGGCCTACATGTACGCGTAGGTAACAATCTAGAACACTGTAGCATGGTGTATGCAGCTATACTGTTAGCTCGTTATTTGATGTTAAATGAAACACACCGAATACCGTCAGTACTCGTGCGAATAAAGCTGTAGAAAACATTCTTTTCATTAACTCTGTCGGCGTAACTCGTGCGATTAAACTGCATGCAGAACTCGATGCATGCAAGGGATGCTGTGCAAACATGAAATGCATTTAAATTCTCTTACAAGTGATAAGCAGCGATGGCGAACTTTTCAAAGCTTACGTTGCGCGGCTATCAATTGTAAACTAGATTCTTTGCATTTCTCGGGCCCTACTTTCGTCACGCACGCCTTTTACGAGCGTGTGAAATTATTAGTGATGCTGACCTTGGCACACACTCAGGAGTTTACCACGAGCTCTTAATGTTATACATTTCACAGCATTTAAAAATTTTCAGCTGTTCATTCTTTCTGCAGATCTCCATTATCTTGGCTCTGTAATTTGGCTACTTCTGCACTGAATATTCCTATGCAAAGACTGTAAAAATCCACTGATAAGAAAAACAGGAAGCCACTCTCCTCAAGTACTGAGCACAAGTACATGAAAATTTATTCATCAGATATATATAGGGCACAGTTGCTTACTGGATATTTCTTCTTCAGGAGCAGCGGCTCAACTTTAGATGCTTTGCATTTTCCCGCTTCTCGGTTCTATTAGAATGAATGCCTTTCACAAAACCACGTAACAATATAAAAGCTGATTACGTCTTTTGAGAGGCCAGGGGCATGTTGTGCGCACCCAACTTCTTGGGAAAACTTTTCTTTCACGATTTCAATACATCCAAATTGCTGTCAGAATGCAACTTGTAGCAAGAAAAGCACTGTGTAAAAATGTTTTCTAGCTTGCTCACAAAACTGTACAGGTGGCTAGATGAATACAACAGTCCACCTTTGTCACGAAAGGTGGTTATAGATGAGTGAGGTGAAAATCTTCTCCTTGAGCTGGCATCGTGAGTAGTGTTATGCAAACTTCGCAGTTTGTTTTAATGACACACTTTCGCGCAATATAGCCAGCAACATAAAAAAATAAGCCTGGAATCACTTCTAGCAATATGCTGGTTGTGGTCAATAGTTGCTGGCACTACAGGCCCATTCACAGTGCTTGCACTGCCAACTGAATCGTCTTGTGGCAGTGTGTCAGTAGCAGCATCTTCTCCTTGAGCTGGCATCGTGAGTAGTGTTATGCAAACTTCGCAGTTTGTTTTAATGGCACACTTTCGCGCAATATAGCCAGCAACATAAAAGATCAGCCTGGAATCACTTCTAGCAATATGCTGGTTGTGGTCAATAGGTGCTGGCACTATAGGCTCATTCACAGTGTTTGCACTGCCAACTGAATCGTCTTGTGGCAGTGTGTCAGTAGCAGCATTGATCTCCAGCAATGATGCTAGCTCGCCTTGGTCGAAATTCCCCTGGCTAACTGTTTTCACGAGACCATAGAATGACAGACAAGTAATAGTTAGCAAAAAATGAGTTGGCGGGGGGTGGTCGTTGCTGCCGGATGACTGATGTATAATACCAAATAAATTTTCTAATGGGTCTTGGCTGATCTTTGATGTCATTATGAATTTAAATGCTACTTTCCCTGTCAAATAAGAAAGCATTTCTAGCACACTGGTTATAGTCACACGCAGTCCAGTCACGTAGATTATATGCCCGTAGCCCCGTAGCACGTACTTCGGCTGAAAATGAAGGTCACACACGGCAGATGTGTCGTCCAGGGCTTTGTCCGCTCGATGCAAATTTCTTTCCCATTGCTTCTTTGGGGCTGCATCCTTCAGAACGCCCAACAAAGACGGCTTCTTGCTGCCCTTCACGTGGACGTAACCTGTAAGACAGCCTGGCGCAAAACAGTGGTTTTGCCTCCGCGGAAGCATTTTAACCTCGTTTGAGGGTCACTGCTTGTCAGGCCACATCACTGTTCGCCGAAGAACCTAGGGGATTGAGGATGCAAAGCGCGACAAGTTCTCAAAGTAACAAAACTCGCACACACCGACCGCCACTCCAAACAGGCAGCAACTGCCCCAGCGCCAACGCTCGCTACATTTAATGCGGCGGTAGCGCCACGCCACAGAGGCGCGCCGAAGCACGTTTGTGTGACATTGGCGGCGTCACCGCAATGCATGGCGCCGGCCGGCGAGTGAGCCCACTACCCTATTCTAGCTCACTTTACGCCCACTGCAGGATAAAGGTACGCTAGAAGCAACGTTTATAGACTAGTTGCAAAACACTCCACACGTCAGACTACTCGTCACACGGCGCCGGGACAGCTTCCGGTTTGGTAGCGCTGGCGGCGCAACAAGCTTCCGCTAGCAGACGAAAACGCGTAGTCGTCGTGGCAAGGCGCCGTGGCGGCCGTTCTGATGCAGCTTTGCCAACAGTACATTATCGAGATTTGTTGTGCCACCGCATGAACTTATTACTGCGTAATATTTAGCGGTGTAAGGCAAATACAGTATAATTATGGTTTTCTGAACTGCCCAAAATAAACAATGCTTGATATATATAGCATAACATACGAGTCTGTCGGTTAGTTGCTAGTTGGTGTACGCTCGCAATAGATTTTTAGACGCGAAAACGCCAATTACAATGTCTGGCATCCTCTTTTGTGGCTGTGTTTTTCGGGCTTGAAAATAAATTACAACTATGTGGCGCAATCTCGTGGCTTTTGTCTGGTTATGTAGTCAGCTTTTTTTTTTTTCATGTCAGTCACATTCTTTAGCAACTTAGACCGTCGAAAAGCTACGTGTGCGGCCATTTTCTTGAGCATGTCTTCTCTCTGCTTCTTCTTGAGTTCTTTGAATGAAACCTGTTAACACAGCTGCAGCCAAAGCTTCGAGCAGAGACCGCACTTTGGGGTATCGGCGAGCACTTCATAGTCATTACTCACGAGTCTGCCTGCTGACGCACTGGGACAACATGAACACACTTCCAGATTTTCTATGTCCTCCAGAAGTTCGGCCCGTTGGGTGATGGTATCTGCATTGTCAGGCAACTTGGCAAAGCGATGGTGACGGCTGCTAATGGTGACTGTCATGTCTTCTGCGACGACAACGCATTTCTCCACAAAGAGCGCTCTTTTTTTTTGAGCCCTAGAAACACCACAAGACGTCTTGTCTCGCCATTCTCAACAACTTTCCGCCAGCATGCAAACAAATGGTTTCTGTGTCTTGAATAGATATCACGCCACTAGTTGACGGCATGTCGGGACTTATTTCACTGTCTTCCAGCTCAGTGCTCGGAGATAGTCTTATTCTGTTTCGCCGATGATATTCTGAAAAAAACTCCACTCCTATCGGGCAGCTATCGCTTCTTTGTCGCGGGCCCCGCGACAAAGGTAAGCGGGCGAATTCGGGAATATTCGTGGAATGCATCCTTCGACGAGGTCCCACTTTCCTCTTGCAATTTGTACCTTCTTAACATATGACGTGAGTGAAAGTCTTCAGGATGTCCTTCTCATGAAAGTGCATACCACACATACGTGAGGTGCTGGGCAGTTTCTTATCCGCACGAGGAATAGCATGGTCCCACACTTCTCGCTGCTCAGGTACACGTGGGCACAAAAGAAATGTCGTGGTGTCTCTCATTTTAGTGTAGCTACTCTACAGCCGAGAACGCAACATCTGGGCATGATGAAAACACGCAACGCATACAAAGCAGAACAGGGCGCGCTGAAGCACAAAACTGTTCACGCAGAAAGAAGCCTCCACAGATATCGACGCACTGCAACATGCACAGGCGATGGCGGTTACGGGAGTGACACGAGCGAGCTAGGTGTTCTGTGAGCGAGTATGGAGTGAGTGAATCCGGATGCGACAGCAGTGCCACGTTTGTCGCTGGCAGCGGCGGCGCCGCGCAACATCGCTCAGTTTTGCAACTTAGCTCGTCTAGAAATGTTGGCTAGAAGGGGGCAGTGGAGTGAACGAGGCAGCCGGGCCGTATCTCGGTTGATTCTGCGGTGGGTGACAGTAGCGGTGGCGCGGCGCTGAAGTCGCATGGTACTAAAGATCTCAAAAGCGTCTGCATTGGGAGCGCGCGCGAGTAGCCCGCGAAAGTGTGTATTTACTTGTTTTAAGCGCGTTCAATGCACTTCAGAGCCTTTATCAGTGTATGCACAAGCGCAATAGTGGACGAGTAAATATGCAGACACGCATAAATTGCATCGGGACATTCACTGTTTCAAGAGCCTGCCGACAAAAAAACAAACAAAGAAAGCATGTAGTACAATCAGATTTTACACGGATCCCCCTAGCTTTTCACTCAAGCAGTGCTTTGAGCGGCTCTACATCATAAGTAGCCACTGACTAGCTAGAAATAGGGAAGTATCAAAACCGCGAATAAGTCATATACATTTGTTTTGTTGGCAGTTTCTATATCCAAAGCACTCTTCCTCATATAAGTCCACAAGCGCTCGATTGTTTCATTAAAAATACGATTATAGGTAATCTTATTATTATCTTCCGCAAAACTGGGATGACGAAACGAAGTCGCCACCGATGTAAATGTTGTGACATTACCTATAATCGGTTTTCTAATGAAACAATCGAGCGCATGTGGACTTATACGAGGAAGAGTGCTCTGGATATAGAAGCTGCCGACAAAACAAGCACATAATTTATTCGCGCTTTTGATACTTCCCTCTTTGTAGCTCGCCAGTAGCAACTTATTGAAGACGTTTGTATAGTAATTTTTTATTCACATAACTTTAAGCTTTCGAGGGGAACTTCATTGAGCAATTTTTCATTCACATCACTTCAAAGCATTCAAAGCGAATTTCATTGAACTTTTGTACATTCTCATACTTTTGAAACTTTCAAGGGGAACTTCTTCAAAGATTTTTGGTCGGCAATTATTTATTCACATCACTTCGAAGCGTTCAAGGCGAACTTCATTGAATAATTTTGTACTATAATTTTTTATTCACGTACCTTGACTTACATTCAAAGACCGATTAAATTTTATGTTCAATAAATGTGTTTGAAAACAATGTGCTGTCTGCTGCAATACATCTCTAAGGTTTTAAGGACCCAGCATAAGCATGCAGGTTAGACGGCAGCTTGTGCTTGATGATAAGGTCAGGCTGTTTGGGCTTTCTTTACCAAATATTACTAAAATTTTGTGAATGAGAACTTTTTTTCTATGCACATCCTCAGGCTTCCTGCGTGTATAGTTCTGTGTGCCAGACGCCTACGCTCCCACTGCAGTCTGGCTCTTAGCTGGTGTGGTATACTTATAGAAAGCATCAACGCTGTGAAACTGGCCTTATTAAGTTCGATGTCTGACAGCAATCCGGCCAGCCTCACGTCTTTGATGCTTTACCGCACGTAGTTGGTGTGTTAGAGCTGCAGTCCCATGGAAGTCTTGCTCATTGCTGCTCGGCTGTACTTTATAGTGTTCGATACCCACTATAAAGTACAGCCGAGCAGCTATGAGCAAGACTGGCGTGGGACTGCAGGTCTAACACACCTACTACATGCGCTAAGTGTGAACACTGCATGAAAAAAAGCTTTTATTTAATAAATGGCAATGTCTGTGTATATCTATTAAATGTCCATTCAGTGTCCATGTGCAACGTACCTGCAACCTTACTCGGACGAGCATTTTATAGTTGCGGGTAGATATAATCTTCATAATTGGGATTTCTATGGATATCTAAGTGACGTTCACAATGTCCATGAGAAACATACCATAGATGTCGATACAATATTTGTGGTTCACGTGCCTTGGCTGCGACAAGGCAGAATTCGTGCTATAAGCCAGCGTCAACGTAGCGCTAGAATCTAACTGCCACTTACGCTCGATTATGCACCGCATGTGTATTAATTGCCAGTCCTGCAGGGCACTCGGAACACACACGCAGTGCAAAAGTGCCAGCCAGAACAAGATTTTAAATGCTACGGTAACGCTGGCCGAAAGCACATGTAGATTCACCTAATGAAAGTCAAGGCGTGTCGCAGTTCGACAGAGTCGAAAGCCATGCTTCCGCGCCGTTCACATCTCTTTGCATCGCTATAGTAGGCCGTTACATTTGTAATAAACATGCGCGGTGCGTGCATCCACGCGTGGCCTGCAAAAGAGTACGGCAATAGTACTGTGCCACACACTACAGGCATACTGCGCACGCAAATCGCTGCTGTAATTAAAGTGGAACAGCTGGAGTGGCGCTTGAATAAACGTACGTAATAAGTATACTTACTGGTACACTTTACTGGGCTCGTAGTTTTTCTTGTCTATTGCGATTATATCCTAAGGTGGCGGAGCTCGGCGTTTTTTGAATTGTGGACGGAAATCTGTGCAATCGCAAAACGCCGCGCCGGCACGATTCTCGCGATGCGATGTGAACTTCACAGGCAGTGCTCAGCAATCTCTTCCTCTTGCGCTGGTTGTTGTCGCATCAGATGACAGCGCAGTGGTACCCACATGACATTTTATAAGCAGGCGCAGCGTGAACAGGCGCAAATTCGCATTTTTAATTCCCATAGCCACTGCATGCTATGCTAGCGAGGCGCACGTACCTTGGCAGTTCCAAACAAATTATAGCATCTCTGGGAGTGAGAGTATACCGCCAAAGGCACCTGGGTGCGAGATAGGCGTGCTCTCGTCTATACATACCGTGTCTACGCTTTCGTATTCGCCCCGATAAGTCTTGGTTCGCAGTACACCCGTCCTGACCTCAAACAGCAGAGAAATACCCCAAAAAATTATTATAGATCATTTCCTTGGCAATTTCCTGCTTAAAGGTTCGATAGATCTCAAGTGACGATTTCTTAATAATGCCACATGTCGGTCTCCGCCGTTTCCTTCACCTTCTTCTTAACCGAATTCTTTTTGGTTTGGCTCCTTGCTGTTTCTATTTAGATCGTCAATTTTCTGGTTCGCTTCCCCTATTTTGTATCGACATTTCTCATGTACAAATAGCTGAACACCTTCCTAGCCCAACGCTCCTCCACCATTTCTCTCAATCGCTTCTCAATTTTTATCTTGCTACTAGCTTCCCTGGCCTCGAATGATGTCCATCTCATATCACCGAGTACTCCCTGATTTGGTGTATTCCCATGAGCTCCTAAAGCAAGCCTACCTATTCCACATTGTTAATTTATAATCTTGCTTGAACTCTGATGTCATGCACAAGACTGGATTGCCGGTACATCAGACCAGGAACCATGACCCCTTTCCAGATTCCTCTCACAACATCATACCTATTGTAATTCCACAGTGTCCTATTTTTCATCACCGCTGCATTGCTGTTACCTGGATCATTACGTATATTTCGTGTTCACTTAGGTACGATCGTTCCCATTGCTTCTTCATATGCCCAGATATTTGTATTTATCTGTTATTTCTATCGTGACCTCCTGTATTCTAAGCTCACTACCTTCATCATCATTAAAAATCATGACTGCTGATTTTGCCTTACTGAATCTGAAATCTAACCTATCTCTCTCATTACTGCAGATGTCCATCAATCTCTGCAAATCTTCCTTGTTGTCGGTCATTAGCACTATATCATCTGCGTACATCAATGCTGGTAGTGCCCCTTCAATAAGTTTTCCTTGTTTGACGAAAGAGAGGTTGAAGCCCAGTCCACTTCCCTCTAATTTGGCCTCTAATCCTTGTAGGTACATCATGAAGAACAATGGTGACAGAGGATACCCTTGCCTAAGCCCGCGTTTTACTTCTGTAGGCTTGGATACCTGTTTTTTCCCACTTTATAACTGCCTTGTTACCTTTAGATATCCTTTAAAAGATTAGTGACTCCATCTTGCACGCCTAGTGTGTCCAGTATTCCCCACAAATCCTCTTGAACTACGCTATCGTATGCTCCCTTGATATCCAAAAATGCTAGCCACAGGGGCCCGAGTTCCTTTTCTGCTATTTCGATGCACTGCGTCAGTGAGAACAGATTGTCTTCCAACCTCCTGTGTTTCCGAAACCCATTCTGCAGTTCTCCCAGCACCCCCTCATCCTCCATCCATGCCTGCAGTCTTTCCTTTATAATCTGCATCGACAGCCTGTAAACCACTGATGTCACTGTTATAGGATGGTAGTTGTTTATGTCAGCTTTGTCCCCCTTTCCTTTATAGATCATGCTCATCCTACTAGGTTTCCATCCATCGGGAGCTTCACCATCGATTATTATTTTGCTCACTGCCTCTCTCAAAGCCTGCTTAGACTTCGGACCTAATGTCTTTATCAGCATAATTGCAATGCTATCTGGGCCTGTTGATGTACTACTAGGAACCCTCTTCTCAGCGCTTGTCCACTCTCGTTGTGAAAATCGAGCCACTGCGTCACTTGATCTATCCTTGTCCTTTAAGGTGCATAAGGCACTTCCTTGTTGAAAATTTTCTATCACCTTTGTTCTTATGTATTCAATAGTTTCGTCCCCTTCTAGCCTAACACCTTGAGCTGTAGTCACAAACCTCTGCTCTATGCTTGTCTCATTTCTTAGGGAGTCTATAGATGGTTCCAAAATTTTGCAGATGCCTTTCTATCCTAGCAATGCCGGACAGGTGCTGCCATCTGTTGGCGTCTGGCCAAGTGAGATAGATGGGGCGGCTCAAAGAGGCTGTACACCACGGAGGAAGAAAAAGGTTTTTTTTTCCTTTTTCCTTCCTCCGTGCTGTACACTCACAACGTCCACCCTTTTATCGTTAGGAGCCAGTCAGTTGGGTGTGGGCCACAGTGCTATTCTTTCAGCGCTACATAAATACATTCAGCAACCGAGAGAATACGCTGCTAGTGGTACCGCCAGATGAATCCAATTCTTTGTCGCCCTTCTTTTTTTTTGCTATTTTTTACGTATTCTGGTTTATCGAATTTTTTTGCCATTTTCACCCTTTTTTTTTCAGAAGAACGTTATTGTTCGTATGTGATTTCTCTCTCTATTAACAAGCTTTGTGTAAAACAAATTTACATTATAAGGTACAGTGTGGCCAATCCCTCTTGTGGCTATGAGCAAAGATCTTCTAGGTGACAAGGACAAAAACAATGCTATGCTGTCCATTTTGTACGATGTAACATATTTTGGCAACGAAGATTCACCACCTCATGTGCTACCGCCTTGAACTGTTGTGTTTAGGGTTTTCAGTTTCGGTTTCGGATTGACATTTGAGGATGCCAGGGGGCGCCGCTCTGGCACCTAGGATTTCAAGGTGACTGTAAAATAAAGGCAGTGTGTGTTGGGTAACCGTAGAGTGCGGTTGTTGTGCTTTCTTTCGGCGCTGCGCGCCAACCTGCGTGTTCGGGCTGGTCGGGTCCCCGCCGGCCGCGTACGTCTCCGTCGGCCGTCTTCTTCTGCTTCGTCGGGACCAGCCAGCCCCCAATACAGCATGAACCTCATCAGGGCCTTCGTTTGTTGCCTGTCATCTTCTAGGATGAGTATTTCGGGGCTACAACCACCACCTCCATTCCTGTCGTCACCAGGACACCCAGACATCCCATGAGTCTGCAATAGATCCTGGTTTTCGAGAACTACATGATGGCTTCGGGCACCTCCGACTTACCTGCGATTCGTCAGAAGGTGATCCTGCAGAACCTCTTGGGCTTGAAAGGACAACATATCTTCCAGACTCTAATTACGGATGACCCGTGCCTCATGGTTGCGAGCGCTACACTGACGTCTTTATGCGACGTTGGTTATGCTCCTCTCAACGAAAGGTACAGGTCACCGTCTATTAAGGATAGCGCACTGGTTCTCACGCTTGCTTTGCTATACGACTACATCATGGAATACGGCAAGGGCAATGAAACCGTCGTGGCTGACGCTTTCTCCTGCCTGCCCGTACGGAGTTTACTCCACAGTGCACCTAAGAAGAACTCTGATGCCTTTTGTCTCCAGTTGTGACCATGCAAGAACCTAAGAAGTAAGTGTCAATGATCTGCCAAGTTAAGCACTTCCATGACTAATTCTTGGCCTGACAAGAAATCTCTGTCAAAAGAGTTGCTACCTTATTTTTACGTGAAGGCTGAGCTCTGTTGGAAGTGACAGCCTATGCCAGAGTGACAGGATTTTCGTGCGGCGACTTTGACACACCATCTTTTGGATCTGGTCTCGGAGTCACATCCAAGCATTAGTCGTACCAAAGCTCGCCTAAGAGATCCTTATAGGTGGCCGTGCATGGATGGGCACATTGAGGAACTGGTGCGCACATGCGTGATTTGCCAGTCTTGTGACAAGTCTGCATGTACCTTTGCAGCGCCACTGCAACCTGTTCCTCTTCCTGATGCGGCATGGGAAGAAATTGCCTTCGACATTGTGGGATCTTTCACGCAAGCGACTACTGTTTTACGATTACTGTTATCGATTATTATAGCAAGTGGCCTGAAGTGGCTTTCATGTGAGATACCACCCAGTCTACAATCAAGAGGTTTTTACTTGAACTTTTTATGCGAGAAGGATAACAAATGTAATATTGTATCCGGTCATAGACCGCAGTTTTCTTCCGCAAGATTTTACGAATTTCTCACACAGCGCGGAATATTGCATTACAAGTCTTCTGTGTATTACCCACAAGCTAACAGCTTAGTCGAAAGATTGAATAGGGTGCTGAAGTCGTATATTCCACTAGCTCTGCTTGAACGTCGTGATGCCATGCTTGATTACCTGCAAATATGTCGCTGTACACCTCACGCGAGTACTGGTGCGGCACCCCCAGTTCTCCTTCATCCACGCCAACCTCGTACCAGACTTGACATAGTGGGGTTGCCTGGCAGATATGCTTCTGCACGGACCCGTCAAGGGTGACTGAGCAGTGGGGAGGGTGCGTAAAAAACAAGCAAAGGATCTCGAAGAACTACACCACTGAAAAAGTGCCAGGCCTGCGCGGAAGGCGCAGTACAATCACAGCAAACCGTAGAAAAGCAGCCTATAAGAGCCTTTTTGAAACACTCATTGGGTAACTACTGCAAGCACACTTGCTCGATACCCACTAGGTCATTATCAATAAATTTATTTGTGTAGTAGGCTGGCATTCGGTATGCTATTTTTCGTCATTCTTCTGAGAAGCGTGCTAGCTGCTAAACACTTGCGAGGAATTTTGTGCCAATTGTTCATGCAGTGCCTGATGACAATGAAAAAGTATGGCTGAAGTGGGTATGTGCCACAGTTAATAGAAAAACAAGAACAAGCTCTTGTAATGGGTTAGAGCATTGGACATCCCACTTGTTGCGCTATTCGCATTGTGCGACGAGTGGTTGTTCTTTCGCTGTTTTAAAACGCTTTATTAATCATATTATGCAATTGATTTTCTGACATTAAGCCTGCCTAAGACAAGTTTGACAGCAAGTCGCAAGTACCGGTATAGCTTAGTGCTAGCATACTGGGCTGGCACACGGCGGACCTGGGTTCGAGCCCCACTGTGTCATTGGTGCTAGGTCAAGCCTGCCTAAGGCAAGTTTGACAAGTTGCAAGCACTGGTGTAGCTCAGTGGTAGAATACTGGGCTTGCACCCGGGTTCAAGCCCCACTGTGTCAATAATGCTAGTTTTTTTTGGAACACAACTTGGGTCACAACTGCGCGTGACCCGAGTTGTCATAACAGCTTTCGCTGTAAATGTGGAGCCAAGGAACCCAGCTTCGTCGATGGGGATGACGTGCGTGCTAAGACACCTGCAGTTCACGGCAAGCTGTCTGTGCAATTCTCTATACCCAAGAAGATCATTGAAAATTTTGGATCGGCCTCGTACCTCTTCGACGATGGGCGTGTGTGGAACGCATCTTAGTCGCAGTTCACCTCGGTTCAGTCAAAAAAATTAAATCAGGCACCTCTGCTGTTATGCACTGGTCACCTGCATTTGATCCGTCATCTAGTACACCACAACCTGACACATCAAGAGCGGATGGCCATGAAAATGCAGACCCTGAATCTACACCAGAGGGCAAGCAAGCTTCAACCAGTCTCTCATGATTTAATGGGCTCGTAAGAAGCAAGCATAAAAAGAAGCCCTCGAAAAATAGAAGGACTTCGTTAAGGGGTAAACAAATACCGTTATTGTGTGTGTTTTTATTTTTACTTATTATTTTATTGCGAGAAGGCATCACTACCGACTACAGCACTATGTGACGGCACGCACTCGTCGGCCGCAACGCGGATGAAAGAGAAGATGGAATAGACATGATCCAACATGGCATCAAATCCCCCAGCGTGGGTTTGTGCCACAGTTTTCAGGCTCTTCCTTCCTTCTTTATGCTATGATGTTCATTATGTACGTAGGATGTAACAGCAGTTGCCATCAGAAACCTTAATAACGTAAAAAAAAAAGCTGCATAGGCAACGAGCAGAACGTTAACGCTGCACCAGCCAGCCAGAGAATGCTATCAAGTGGCCACCATCTAGGTGTGGCTCATACCACTTTCCTTTCAAGAATGTTATGTCACACCAGCAATACGTTCGCAATTTGGGACATTTTATGAGTAACGGCCCGAGAGATGAGAGGCAGGAGAGGAGGTTGCAGGCATGTTGCGGAGAGTTAACTGTAGGTCTGTTCGTTTTATCTGCATTGCCTGAACTGGTTCACAAAATGCTGCACTCAACCGTTTGTTTTTTTAGTGCAAGATGGTGCTCTCTAACTGGGCCATTCGTTTTAAAAAGTGCAGACAAAACCCTTGGAAGTGCAGCTCATAGAGTTAATATACTGCAGCTTGAGTACAAACAGTGGTGCTGTCGCAGCCATCGTAGCAGACTAATTATGTGCATTCGTAAGAGGCGTTCTCGCATGGTTGACGCCAATTGAACCGCGTTGTAGGAAATGAGAGTTTGGTGACACTGTCGGCTTTTTAATATCCACAGGTCGGCCGCCTATGTATCGTTTGCGTCTTTAGGACCCATGCCGCCGCTTTCAGGGGCGAAGCTTCTTAGGGTGTGGGTCTATTCATCCTCCGATGATGTATGAGGCACATACCTGAAAGAGTGGTCCTTGGAATGTCCACTGGACGGCGGCGCTTGTATATGATGAATACATGATAAAAAGATATGAGATGGCTCAACTTGGAGTGTGCACTAGATAGACCTGATCGATGGACTAAGGGACGCACAAACAGAGGGAGGCGGATGCACAGACGGGCACACAGACAGAGAGAGGGGCGGATGCACAGGACAAAGGGACAGCGGCACGAAGAAATGCACGGACGGACGGATGGACAAATAGAAGAACGCACGTATGGACATATGCACCGATGGTCACATGTAAGGACGCACAGACGGATGCATGGACGAATGGAAGCAAGAACGAATGGGCGGACAATAGCACGGACGAACTAACGAACGCTTTGCCCCAGCAATCATCATTCACTTCATGGATATGCCGTGATTTTTTTTTTGCTAGGAAACCGACTTTGCTGCATTCCTGCAACTGTCTGACTGCAAGCAATCACTTCCGCCCTAACGCTGTTGAGAAAATTCAAGGTTTGCTCGATGCTGCTGTGTACGTACGGTCGACAGCGGTCGGCCAAGGGAGTACATATACTGCGCTGTCCACCCAGGTAGAAAAAATCCACTTAGCGCATTAAATTTTTTGGCACTGGCCATTGGACGACATATTGTCACGTTAGGAAAAAATCAAGGTACTCACTCGCAACTTTTTCGCAGTACCTTGGCATTCTGTTGCATTCAATACGAGCGTTCAATACGTTGAACTGTTGCGTTCAATACGAGCGTACAATTTTGTAGCATTCGTCTCGGGTTAATACGAGCGTGGAACTGCGATAATGTATCGTCGAGCTCTTATCAGTTCTATAAAATTTTGCACAACGGCTGCACTTGTTGCGCCTTTTTTTGGGGGGCAAAATTGGCTGGTTTGCACTTCAATGCTTTTAAACACATGCAAGCGCACAGCGAACAAGTGAGAAACACGGCGCCATTGGCACGCTACCGGCGGTACACTAGCTGCACTACCTGCACCTCAGCGTTCGTTTCAATGAAGAGCTAGTGTCCCGCTACCCGTGCACTAGCTGAGCTGGTGCTGCATCAGTCCAGCTCTGTCTGCACTGCCATCTGAACTGCCAGAAACTGGTTGACGCAGTAAAAGGCCAATCGAACGGACCTTGTATTAACTGTTTGTATATTACTCTATGGGCATGGTGGTTCAGTTAAAAGATAGACAGCACTTTCACATGACATAGCTAGCACGCTGCTTTTCTCTACTTACTTCCCGCTACTCCTCCCGCACCACCTGCACTAGTTTCTAGGGGCGAAAATAAGCACGCGCCCCCACAGCTGCCACTATTGGGAGAGGGAGTGAGAGCAGGGAGATAACACCTGTCGGCACGCGGACACCAACAGATGCCTGACATGTCCCAACTAAGGAATGCATTCACATTTAAAACCGGGGGAGGGGGGGGGGGTAAGAGTGTCACACCTTGGTTACCCCACTGATGCTTACGGTTCCCAACTTGAGCATTTTGTGGGTATGAGACAATTATTTATTTCGACCTTAAATTACTCCCAAAAAAAGAGGCATGTGCACCATAGGATTATTGGAGACAAAGGCTGCTTACACAAACCGGTCGCTTATATAAACATTGCATACAGTCGGGTAGCATGACAGCATGATTAATAAGCCTATGAACATTCAGGCCAAATGTTCAGTCACAAATTTCAAGCATTCTCGTGATTGTGTGTACCTTCTCATATCTCTGCAACCTCTTTTCTCCCCTTCATCCCTTCCCCAGTGTAGGGTAGCAAACCGGATGTGCGTCTGGTTAACCTTCCTGCCTTTCCTTGCATCTTTATCTCTCTCTCTCTCTCAAGCATTCTCGACCATGCCCTTTCATTGAAGGGAGGGTGCCTTAAACTTGGAAGACTTCCGGTAACTAACGACTCGGCAACGGTGTCGTCGCATCTTCCCTACATCTGCAGCGAAAAGGGCACATATGCGTTCGGGGAAAATGACTTTGAGGGGGATATGCGTACACCCCGAAGAAAATTTCACTGCTTCGGCAGCTGAAGGTCAACCAGTGAGAAGCGTGGTCATCGTTGTCGCGAGTCTCGCGTTGGCGGCGGGCACGGAGTGTCCCGCACAACTTATTAAGACAGCTGGAACACCGGGCACCCTCGTTGTCTGCTTAAGCTTGCAAGACCATGAGTGGCACCTCGTCAACGTCCCTACGTGAACCACGAGCTGCACATACTTGTCCATATAGAACTTTTTATGGTGATTCTTTTTCAATCGTTATTTTATTATACATATTCAGTTGTGTGTCTAGAAGCATGAGCACTTTTTTTTTGGCGATTCTTCTTTGTATCTTCCTTAGTTTCCATCGTGTTACTACTTTATTAACATTCTGCATTGTGTATACTTGTACCTACTTGTTGTGTTCTTCTAGTGTACAGTTCGTTTTGTAGCAGCTATTTTCATTGAGCGTTTCTGTGTTTTTCCTCTTAGTTCATTTTTGTTGATTCCTGCCATTGCCCTTGTTTTAATTAAATGCTTGTTTGTTTTTAACGAAATGTCTATGTCTGCTCAATGAGTACATCAGTTAGACTCTAACACCACTACACGTACAACCCCGCACGGGTCGACCGGCCTGCAAATAAATTTGAAATGTACCACTTGGAGGCCTTTTAAGCGTCGCAGGCCGAAGCGCAAAGAGGAAGCCTGTGAGTGTGTCACACGCCGCTGTTAGATCAGCGGGGCCTCCATCGAAGTGTGTGACATTCATTTATACTAGAAATACATAAGTGCGACATTTAGCTCCAAATGAAAGAATCAGAGCTGAGAAAATCACCGTCCCTTGGTCGGCGCTCAGGTATCCAAGACATCGCACACAGTACAAGAATAAGAACCACTCGAACATGCTGGGCATCACTCGTAACAGTTCCCAGAGATAAAGCTGACTAAGTATAACTATTTCGTATAACATCCACACAGTTATACCTCACAGAAACTCCCTATAGACTAGCGAACACATAATCTTACCATTAAAAATAAAGAATACAATTTTTTCATGCTATATTTATAATATAAAGTCGGTTACTGCTTCGCATCATTGTCAGAAAACACCTAGAAATGATACAAGAATAGCGCTGGTGAGTTGTCAACAAAAATCGACAGTGTGACATTTTTCATGGCCGCTGCATCAACGAGAGCAAGCTAGCACATACAGTGAATGATGAACTTTGTAAGTACAGCTCCTTTTCATGAGAAATTAATTGATAATATTTAAAACATTAGCTGTTTGCTGCAATGGCTCAATGAGCAAGTGAGCAAGCAATTACCTGGTTGGACGTCATGCAGTTGTAACATTTGTAAAATCATGTCGAGGGGCGCACGTCTGCGTAGTACTGTAAATAAAATTGCATTTTACCCTTGGCCTAACTTTTTTCCAGCAAAAATCCCAGCAGTAAAGGGCATTCAAAATCACATTGGCAAAATGTGACATATTGACTATGTGTTGGAATATTCTAATCATCTTTAAATTAATCTATCAGTTGTAGAGCAATTTTGGTGTAGCTGGATTCCATTCCTCCGCACAAACAGTATAACTTCTTGCTGAATAAATTGTTTCTCAACTGAGCTGGAAAATTTTCCCACTGGATATATAACTTCCCATGGAGACTGGAAAACTTCTAGCTAGAAATTCGCTTTCCTGTCAAGAATAATTTCCATTTCGAGCCTGGAAACACCATTTCAAGCTGCAAATAGAACACATTCTCGTCTGAAAATGCCGTTTCCACCAGATAACGGGAAATTTCCAGCTTGACGAGCTATTTTATGCTGAAAACCTGGCTGAAAACTCAATTCACAGCTGGGAATTCGCTACCAATTTTCATGTGGGCAGTCATTACGGATGTAGTTTCACCCCAGTGATGTTGACGTCATTTATAGAGACGTGCTTCGCAGCGATTCTGTGTCGAATTTCACACGTGTTCACCCGCTGTACCGCAGAAAACTATTCAATGGTTTTAATAACGTGGCGAATTTATTCTCGCAATGTCCCACCTGCTCTTCAGATATATGCATGCCAAATTTGAATAAAGAGTGGATTGCATGGAGCCTCTCCTCTCTACCACCAAAATCTCCATCATTAAGAATACAAAATAAAATAGGCGTACATAAACAGTATTCATCAAAGACCTTGCATACCATCGACAAAAATGCGGCTTTGCTTTCTGCCAGTTGCTGCCAGACATATGCAAGAAGAGCTGCCACTAGAGCATGGGGAATCATTTCAGATTGCTCAAATTCAACTCTGTTGGCTCAAAGTCTGCAACCACATCCATTGCAGCAATTGATCACGAAACACACAGTTACGCCGGAGCCATTCGTACACATGGTGATGCATCGTGGCAGCGTCTAATTATTTGAATTTGGGAGCTATGAGACTCGTGACGACATCGCTTCAGACATCTATGCTCACAATTCAATCTACTATGTCACACCCAATCAATACTGCATGCATTTTTCAATATCCCTGTATGTTTCAGCTGAACTTCATGTATTTCCCACTAGCGTCCCATTAAGGTTCTTACCTGGCTGTGCATACCAGACGCGCGAGCAGAAAAGTTATGCAAGGAAACATTTATATACTCATGTTTTACACATAAGGAAGAGAAAGTGGACAAAGAAGATCGAATTCATCACTGGCTGCAGGTAAATTCAACTCAAGATTTCAACTTTGTTTCCAGTAAACGTGTTATATACTTCATGACATGACATCAGCGTCATCTGGTCGATATAGGCTCTGGAAAAGACTACAAAACACAAGAAAAAAAAGGTTGCGCGAGCTGGGAGCAAGCTGAACAGGGAACGTCTATCTCCCAGCAGCCGAGAAAAACTCCACATAATAATTTCACCAGGCAGTCACGTCATGGTACCTCATTTGTTCGTGATAAATTTCCCCACAAAGCATAGTTTAGTTGTTGAGATTGTGTACATGCGTGCACATGCACGCAAACTCGCCTACGCACACGCACACATACACTACAATATCAGCTCAGACATCATCAGCCTCACACATCAGCTAGATATACTTCCGGAGCCCCTGGAAAGGTGATATTTATATTAGGTAGTTTTCTGAAGTTACGAAAAGCATACTATATATACTTGAGCCTACGAGTATGCAACCAAAGCTGAAAATAAGCCTGACTCAGGCTTGAGGCCAACCTGGACCTGCACGACAACCTGGTCTGTGCAGTGCTCTACCACACATACCAAATCATGTAAATGCTATTCTTGCCAGAGAAACTCTTTTCCAGCGTTCATCTTTTTCAAACTTTTCTTTTAGCCTCTGCTGTTCTCAATCAGCATGCATAGGAAGCTCAGGAGTGTGCGAACTTTCGCTTTACACCGTGTTCATAAGATGGCTGTGCTGATGAGTACGTACACTGTTGCTATTTTCCGTACAGTTCTAGAGTATTAAAATATTCATTGTTGTTTCCAATATGTGCTTTCACAATTGCAGGCCCAGATCACCTGAGCAGTGGGGCCCTTATCACCATAAGTTCAATGGCATGGTGTAATATGCTGAAGATGCCGTGTACTCTGCCTAGCCAGTTGGTGAAGCATAGTTCACAGTTGCAAATTGTTGCAAATGTATTTTTATCGCTCCAAACTACAGAAAAATAAAGTGTGCTCAGCTCCAACACCCTGTTTATAGTGAGGTTTCAATTATATGCTGCACTTAATTTCAAAATGTAGATTTATGGCACTTTGCCTGCTACAACAGCCAGATCTATTTTATTTTTCAAATGATATTTATAAACATTTCCCACTTGTGAAAAAATGTCAACAAAGACTGGATGACAAAACGCTATTTAATATTTCCTCTGAAAGCAACAGAGGGTGCTTCCTTGGAGTTTATTAGGGCTTTTCACATTCCTCACTTGATCAAAACAGTGGGCCTCTTTTTTTTTCTTCAGGTTTAAAATTGCAAATTGCTACTTTTACTCATCCAATAAAACTTCCTGAATACTTATCAGAGTGAAGAATTGCATAAGAAACACTCCCGTAATCTACAGAAATAACTGGTACAGAGGGCCTTGCTATGCATTTGATATGGAAGTACACATACTTTCCCTAAACTTTCTTACTAATGAGTATTGACTCTGAAATAAAACAAAACAAAACTGGTAGGCTTTGAAAATGATAGGTGCTGAGAGGAGTACACTCTTCAGTGAGTTTTTCACAACTATTAGAGATGACAGGCTGTAAGCTGTTACAGTGCACATGCCCACAAAGAGATGCCAGCTTAAATAGGAACACAAATTACAATTCAGGTTACACAGGGCTAGTGAATGTATGAAACATTATTGACACCAGCACTTTTTTCACTGAAATACAACACACAGCTTGCTACTCCAGCAGGCACACATTCTAGAACTAGCGTGATGGTGTAACAACTGGTGTAACATGCTGAAGATGCTGTGTACTCTGCCAAACCAGTTGGCGAACTAGTTCAGAGTTGCAAACTGTTGCAAACCTTTTTTTATCTTAGTTCAGAGTTGCAAACTGTTGCAAACCTTTTTTTATCTATCTGAACCAGACCAATATAGAGTGTGCTCAGCTCCAACACCCTGTTTATAATAAGTTTTAAATTATATGCGCACTTATTTTAAGATGACGCCACTAGTGCTCAAGTGTTGCTATATAGCTTTAAGAGAGCGTAAAATACCAGCTCTGCCTTTATACAATTTCTGACATTAGCTGAGATAGTGCATCAAAGCAAGGATTTGACCTCAAAGGCTATACACCTTTTGGCACCACAAGAACTGCATACAGTAGTGGGAGCTGGACCACATCATGATAGTCATGTTCAAAACAATGCATACTTTGCATCTTCTTCAGGAAACTTTAGATCTTCGTTGCACAATCTTGTCTTAAAGTAGGTATTTCATTAGCATGAAATATTTAATGCAGCAAAGTTTCTGCTGTGGTATTTCAACAAAGTAACATTGCCCTACAGAATGCTTTGCATATACGCAGACCCTACTGCTGCCGCTTAGACTTTATTGGCTTTCCAAGGCTGTTGCCATATCTTTGCCACAGATTAGCTTTTCCCATTGGAGAATAGATGGCATTTTTACATGGCCCTGGCTAGTAGCTAAGCTACGTTGGTCTGCTTAATGTATGCATTTTCATGAAAAATTCATAAACAGGGATTGTGTGCTGCAGTCGACATTTGGACTGCCTGTCAAAGCACATTCCCTGCATAGAAATTCTTCATCACACCTGTTTTTTTTCTCATGCCCTCTCATCACTTTTGTAAAAATGAATAAATAATACAAACATGAAGAGAATCTAGTCATTTGATGTGTCACAGCCTGCATGGTCATATTATATGCAGTAAATAAAAAAAAACAGTGAAAATGAGCCCATTTCTGTGGCAAATGCTATCAAACTGGTGCAACAGAAGACTTTTTTATATGTCAGCTACTACAAAAAAGGAATAACTCACAATTATTAGAAATTGAAATATAGAAGCTCACTAAAGCGCTATAACTGGGGGAAGGTCGCTACATCTGGGTGGGCAATGCAAAACATTCACACATGTGGACCCTGCGAAAAAATGGCTTTCAATTGATTGGAGTTTACTGTAGCCAAAATACCATATGCATAATGTCACAAAATCTTACGGCTTTAAAGCCCAGAAAAAAACACATGCTTGAGCACATGAAATCACTGGTTCTTGAAAATTACAGTACATTGCTGAAAACGACATCTCTGTTGCATGTGTCGTTCCATATTTCATGACCGTCAGCCCAAAAAAGGACACACAAAGAGAAGAAAGTACATGGCACAAGCACTGCCTAACAAGAGAAAATTTAACGGGAAAAACATGGCATGCAAGGAAGGCACCAGCAATAACGTATCACCTCCGACCAAGCATGTGATCATGTATGTTGTAGATAAGAAACATCAGTGAGGGCAATTGAAGGCTGGCTCATGCTTTTGTTATGTTGAACATTTCTGGGATTTTATGCATGCGCTGGTCCTTATGCCTTACTACTACAGTCGTTTTGTTTAGCTGGGCTGCGCAACTGCACTGCCGACAATGCATGGACAGATGCGCGGATGGTCTACATTTCAGAGAGCTAGCATGCTCTCTTAGCTTTTTCGTTACCATGAGAAAATAGTCATTTTTCATATGTTTTGGAAAGAAAACTTTTGCCAGTTTGAAAAGTATTCTCGCATGCGTCGCAGCATACTAAATTAAGCATTATGAAATGCTCTTTCTAAAAATTTCAAGTTGTAAAGCAACAAAAATATTGTAGAATGTAGAAAAATCTGAAAGTGCAATTTCTTATTGCCAGCTGATTAACAGAGCAATAAAGACACCATATATGTAAAAACATTCAATTCAAAGCAAATTCAAAACCTACATATTGAAGATCAATGACCTAGGAATAGCATAAAAAAATTATAAATGCTCTGTGTTGCTCATGAACACAAACAAGTAACTCAAACAAAAGTACTATTTTATTGCCCGCACAATGCAGTAGAGCACTTCCTGTTTTTTTTTTTGTGAGACAGCTACACTTGTGCACTTTTCACACAAAATCTTTGCTTTCTTCAAGAAGAGCCTGCAGGTGTTCAAATATAGATGAATGCTTGCAATGTGAACAATGCCTAGGAATTGTTCACATTGCGGTTTTCAATTTACATACCTATACAATTTACATAAATTCCAATTTATACATTGCTATGTATATTGGAATTTCTGTGAACTTCACCACTTCTCCCATCACAATCTTTTCCTATGAGCTACCTCTCTCTTCATAGCTTAGCGTTTCAAAATATGCATCCAAGCATATTTATTTGTATTTTGTAGATTGTATTGAAAATCACGTGCAGTCCTACAATGTCTCATGCTGCTTTGTAGAGTGGGGCCAAGGTGTGCTTTAAGCCACCTAAAAGCAGCATTGCAGCTGGTGCCAGCACATTGCCTGCCAGCGCCTTGTGGACCTCAAATGTAACCAGAATAGCTCTAAGATGGCGCACAAAGGTCAGTAGCTACGAACACGTGGCAGGAGAGACCACTTGAGGCCGTAAACGAAACCAAGCCCCGAACGGCTGCAGATGTCCCAGGCTGATGCAAGACATTGTCGCCGTCAGAGCTTGAAGCCGAGGTGCTGTAATCTTCGACATAAAGCTGATTGTCACTCAATTCAGAAGTGGTGTTGGAATACCTTTTCGAGCAGCATGCACATTTTTTGCGGCACAGGTGGGCACCCATGCGCATGTTATGACGATGCCATGGGAGCAAATAGCGATACTGGGTGAGAGCCTGTGCTCGGTATAACAATGGAAGCAAAATCAGAACTGCTGGAAACTAGCAGAAAAGGTGATCTACACATGTTATACATGTGGCAGACCTTCGGAAGTAAGCTTTGGTGGAATAAATCTCCCCCCGACACTAAACAACAGCACTTTAGTGAATAGCTGTCATAAACTTCAGGCAGTTTCCACCCACCAGCATCAGATTGCAAAGTGAACTTCACATTTTAATATTTCACTTATAAGAGCTCATTTTATTGCAGAACTTAATGAAGCATAATCATGACCTACATGAATGTGTCTTAAGTTCGTCAACCAAACACATTTTATTAACACTACACACACATTGTTTTGTACAATTGTCTGTCAAACATCACTATGTTGCAAAAACTAGCAAATTGAAACTGATTTTAAATGCCCAGTGGCTGCACTAGCCACTAGGTGTGCTAGGTACATAAGAAGCAAATTCAACATGTCGAATTACACTTTTCAAGGCTTCAATCACTCGTGATTGATTTGTATAGGCATGGTAACGAAAGAGTTAGACGGGCATTGAGACATTGTCCCATTCGCCCAATGTACATACCACCGCACGACAAAGGAATGGAGTACACCATTCTGCTGGCAGTGGCCTGCCCCTTCTGCGCTCCCTAGTGAATGCTCACGCACACAGTTCCTAGCTTTTTGCCAGCACAGAAGACAACATCCATGTCATAATGACTGGCAACCTTTTTCAAACAGAGTGACACCGAGTGCAAATATTGGATGATGGCAAACTTTTTTCGCCTATCTGAGGGCAAAACTGCAGCATCTGGACCTTCTTTTTGTACACTTCCCAGGCATTGAAGCAATCGCTGTTAAGCAAAGGCAAGGACCAAGCGTGGAAAACCAGCCGCTTCCAAACTGTCAACCTGCAGTAAAGGACTCTCACATACAGTGTGAAGACAGAACTTCTTTAAAGCCGAATAAAAACAGACATAGCCAATCTATTCTTTACAATTTTTGAATAACCAGAGGAATAGCTTAAAAGTGATTCAGCCAAATGGAGGGAATAACACAAGCAAACATGATCCCTCTGGAATCTTAGAATGACAAGACATTGTCCATTGGGATTTGAGAAGCACAGCATCAACCTCTGCCCCATTGCTTATACGTATGCTTGGAACCTGGATAATAGACCCCATAAAATCAACGTGATCAACAAAAACCAAGTAGACGTTGACGTATCTAAAACATATTGTGCAATACCCTTGAAATCTTGTTCAAAGGCTCGGTCCACTTACACAAAGTATATATTACTTAGTACTGGGGCTGTATAAGTCCCCTGACTTCGTTATGTACAGACCCTGCCCAAAAGAAACGTCTACACTTCATAGCAATTGTTTCAATGCTTGAAGAGGGATCACAAAGAGGGCCAAGTGCCACGCTTTTGCCCATGGATTAGCAAAGAAAGTTTGCCATTATCCCATATTTGCACTTGGTGTCACCAATTGCCGGTCATTATGACATAAACAATACCTTCTGTGCTGGCAAAAGGCTAGGAAGTGTGTGCACGATCATTGACAAAAGGGTGCAGAGGAGCAAGCTAGCTGCTGCCAGCGGTGAATTGTGCTCAATAAAGCACTTTAGGCATTTCACTGAATGTGCCAGCGAAGTGGTGTACTCCATCCCTTTGCCATATGGTGGTACGTACATTTGGCAGACGGAACGATCTTTCATGTCTGTCTAAGAGAGCATACTAGCTACCTGAAGAGTACACCATCACGTGTCCATCCCTTCATTGCCGGCAGTGCAATTGTGCAGCCGAGCTAAACAAAGCTGCTGTAGTGATGATGCATTCTTAACCTCTAAAGTATTTTTTTTTTCTGGTCAAATGGTGTTTATTTTTTTAATGATCCATTTCGATTCTCATTGTACTAAAAAGTAGATAGTTTATGTTGAAAAAATATTTTCACCCCGTACTTAGTCAAATAAACACAAAAAAGTTTATTTCTGAACAATACATAGGAAACCAGCTACCTGCTACTAATAAAATTAAAACTTTATAAACAAAACAGTTACAGACACTACATTTTTTTTACTTGTGTAAGCTAAGCACTCTCGAGGTATTTCACTTGGGAAGTTTTGGGGTTGTGTGGAAAATATCAAAACGCGGAATAATGCAAGGCGGCTTCACTGGCGGGCACTCGCAATGTTCGGGTCCCAGCTATCATCATCATCACCGGAGGAGCTACTCATTCACCGTCATCGCTGTCTTCACTTTCGGACACAAAATAAATATCTGTACTTGAATCATCATCATCATCATCAGCCTGACTACGTTTACTGCAGGACAAAGGTCTCTCCCATAATCCGCCAGTCAACTTGGTCTTGTGCTTGCTGCTGCCACTTCATATTTGCCACTTTATACTTGAATCATCATCACTCAAAGAAGATGAAAATGAATAGCTTCTTTTTTGCATTTGCGGGCTAACTATGCATGAGTCACCTTCCCACTACACTCCTTTGAATGAGTTTTACTTGTCCAAAAGAGTTTGGTGACAGTTAGGCAGGACGAGCTCTCCTCGTTCAAAGCAGTTAAGGGGTTAAGGACCTGCGCAGGGATGAAATTACAGAGGCATTTCAAGTAATAAAAGTGAAACATGGGTACATGAGCCAACTTTCTAACTGCACTCACCGATGCTGAGGTTTCGTATTGGTGAAGTTGCTGGGTAAGCTATGCGACGTCCACTGCGGAGCTCCGTTGCCTGATTCTCTAACCAGCACCCCACACCAATATGTTACGGGGTTGGTGGCTTCTGTACAAGATGCATTTATAGAGGAAAACCACAGGCAAGAGCCACAACGACTGATTGGCACACTCGTGCAGCTGTCAGCTGCCTATGCCCTTCATCTTCCTTTCTACGGCACATGTGATCACATGCTTGGTTGGAAGTGATAAGTTGACGGTAGTGCTATCCTTTTTCATTATATCTACAGTCTTCCTATTACATTTTCAGTTGTTGGCACCTGTGTCATATACTTTCTTGTTCTGCATGTCCTATTTTATGTTGACTGTCATGAGTGTGTTCCAACTGGTCTGGTTTACTACATTACTTAATAACATACCTTTTAATAAAACACCGGAAAGATCTTCTTTGGCCTTGCCTGTGTACTGGAGTGCTTGCTGTTGCTTTAAGGAAGGGCACAGAGTGAAATTTCTGCAGAACAAGTTAAGCAATGATTTCTTGTGATTTAGCCATCAAGAGGGCAGGGCCTTTCTTCCATGGTGAACAACAGCACGGTCTCAATTTTCAGCTTGAGCCATTTGAGTAAACCTTCATCTTGACAGACAAGGAAGCGCTCACTGCCCATAAAACTTGCTACAGACTCATCCTGTAAAAAAAAAAACAAAACAAAACAAGATGCTTGTCAATGGGAAAAGCAGGCATGGCCGGTCTACAACCGGAGCAGCTCACCTGCCTGACTTGTATGACCAGGCTGGTGCCCGAAATGAAGGGCACCGACACAATGTCCTCCAGTCGAATGCTCCACTGAACTGTCCAGCCACCCCAGAGTTGACACTTCTCCAAGAGAAACACGTGCCTAATCAGAGTATGAAAAAGCTGCTTGCACAAGCAGTTGACAACCTGCAACACTTGCAGAACAGAAACAGAAAAAAATCTCTACAATGGTATGGATCTGCAAACTAAAATAAAAACACTTTACAATTTTACAGAAGTTCAAGGCCGGTATTGTGTTCTATATGATTTCCCTTGTTTGCTATCCGCAGTGATGCTACCGATGTCTGCTGATTTGGAGCAATTTTTGAAGCAGCAAAATTTTCTATTTTGAAGCCCTTCGTAGGAGCAAGGTTTTCCATTTTGGAGGAATCCAAAGCAGCTAACTTCACAGTCTGAAGAAGAAGCAAGTTGCATTTACATTCAATGACATTATTAATTATTTTGGGGCTCTTGTGAAGGGCTAGAAATATTTCGATTCATTGCAAACCTCAAGGAGCCAGACATCTTAGAAGCACTTTTCATTTCAGTTGATGATGCAAAAATAGTGGCATAATGCTGTTGAGCATTCTGGAAAAATTGTTCAGACAATATTTTTGTTGCAATTATATTAAATGAACAGAATACTAGTTGAATAAAATCTCACTTCACAGAATAACATTCTATCTAAGTACATCTATGTGGCTATCAGCAGATTTGGTATACAAACGCCATGACGTACGCTACAGTTAATATGAGGTAACCATTAGCGGCGCATTGTGTGTAGCGCAATTAATGCGGCAGATGCAGAGTGCGGCGCCAGTTCCTGACTCGTCAACTAACGAAGCTGGTTGTGGCGATCCGAGCCCCCACGTGAGATTGGCTTGTGTCGAGACCCTTTGTTCAACCGAGGGTAGACTCACGCAGTCCAAACTGCTTTTCTCTGAGATGAATTCAAGGATGAAAAAAGGTTCTTTGTCTTCAAAACCGATCATATTGCTGGGCGTAACTTGATGTCACTTATAGCTAGTCTCATAAAGCCAACTTCCTCGGCCCTCATCTCCCTGTGCTGAAACTACACGATTTTACAAATTTTATTTGGTTTTTGCAGTGGTGTTCTATGTGGCTAGGGCATACGATCCACACACTAAAAACCCCCTATAGTGTTCTCTAAAAAGCAGGGCAAGAAAAAAAGAAAAACCTTATGCATTCACCTAAGACAACTCAGAGAGCCATGTTGTTTTTATCGCAATAGCAATTATATGGACATTCTCGACTGGTATTTGTCGTCAGCAGGGGTGTTGGCAGAAGAAGTTTTCAAATGCACCCATGAGCCTCACGTGCCTGCAACTCTGTTTTAGGATTTCAGCTGGTACTTCACTTGCCCTTATTACGGTAATATCTGCATCAACGTCGATGGGAGCTCTACATAGACTTTTCCTGATAAATATATGCACTCCTGTGTTCTTGAGATGTGTGAAGCTATGTGAGTGCTTCGCAGAGCATGCTCTCTTATGTTTGTAATTTTTCATGGCTACACAAGAAATTTCTTTGTCTCCCACACCAATGCCATGCTGCGTTTTACAATCTCGCTAAAAATGTCCTCGCCCTCTGCAAGCGAAGCACAGCATGCCATCAGAATGGAAGTTGCTCGCAGAATGTGTGACTCTGCCATGTTGATTACGCGGCACCTTGGTAGCTTGTCACTATATGTGACGTACATTCCTCAAAATTTGCTGCAAGCTGAGCAAACTCTATCGCTTGCAACCAGCCTTTCATTTTGCCCTGAGTGACGAACAACCAAATTTCATGAAGCATTAGTTGCTTCAACCTATTCGCGATTAGCAAGGCTTGCAACTGTTTCAATGAATCAACTTCTCTGCTGCTTAAATAATAATTGAACATCATTTCTAATCTTGCAGCTAACTGACCCCACGACTGTCCTGCCTCCTTCTTTATATGTAAGAACCGTCTGCGGTACTCAGCTGGGGTCATCCTAAGCTCTTTAAGCACCTTCTATTTAAGCTCTCCATAAGAGAGTGTGCCACTGACCAACTGGCCTATCACTGACGTCGTCATCACGTCACTGAGAAAAGGCAGTATTAGAGCGCCCTGCATTTCCTCAAGAATTCTCAGGTCATCCAAAGAGGCGTCGATGTTCTTAAACCATGCCGGAATCATGGTGTCATTCGTAGGCATGGAGGTGAGGACCAGCTCTTAATTTTTTTGCGTACTCCCCTATCCCTCTCGTCTCTCTTCGTGATGGCGCAGCATCATATGTGATACGCAGGAATACTTTAGTTTCTCAATTCCCAGCTCAAGCTTGAGAGCTTCAATCTGGAGTTTCATTGAGTCTGTGCTACTTGACTCATCTGAGGGGGCACCAGCATCCGAGCTGTTTCCTATGTCATCCATATTTCTAAACTCTCAGAGAGTGCTGGAACGCAAATGCATTCACAACAGAATCATCAGAAGAGAGCTCGAAACATATCACACCATATTGATGCCTTCCACCAGCTGCTCCTGTCACTGCTCGTCTCGACCTGCTCGGAAGACTCTTGGTTCCGCTACTGTCCACACGTCTGATGGCACTGAAGCTTGATGCAGCGTTGAAATAAAATATCAGATAAAAACGTCACCACACAATTGCCACACCACAGCAATGTTTCGCTATCTTCTGCGCTCCACGTCATCGGATCGCTTCCGATGCCAAGCGACCTTCTTCTTAGCACTATTTTCAGCCTGGCAAGGCCTCCCTCACCAAAGTGCTAATGCCGTGACGATGAGCACCTGCCTCTTGCAGACGCTCTTTTTCTATGGTCTTTCAACCCACTGTACGCCCGCAACCATGGCTGTCGGTTTCTTCAGGCTCGCTCCAAGAGTGTTCTAACATCTTCCAATGATCTTGAAAGCCAGCCACTTTCCACGCCTCTTGTTCGCTGGCACACCAACGCCTTCACAGTCAGCGGAATCGCAACGATGACGTAGCAGCTCATCCTCACAAAGGCTCCGGTGTCTTCATCGCTGTGGACTCTGTCAACCCATTCGACTGCGCCAGTTAGGTTTCTATGTTTTGATGTTGATGGTATCGACAACTCCTTGGTGATCCAAGTGCATACTGGCAATGCGAAGGAAGAGCCAGAGTTTGGTTGAAGGCAGCATTTATTGCACCACCGTCTGCTTGGCCCGTGCCCAACGAACTCTCTATTCTACCTTACAACCGTGTATTTCCATGCAGTTAAAAACAATCCCAAATAAAAGCAGTGTATACGCTCCTGCTCTTCCAAAGAGAAAAGGAATTCGCGGGACACTCTCCTTCGGCCGCACCACTGATGTTGGCCATTATCTTTGATAGACCGTAACCTGATCTCGTGCTTCAGCTCCTCGGTCGTGTCAGCCACATGGCTCGAACCGTGGCACTTGCCTGGCCGTCCTGAAATCGGCTACAGCGTGTGGGGTCTCAAATTGGCGAGCTAGCACCACGCCGCACTCTTGGAGTGAAAGGAAACCGTTGGCACGGTCGGTACAAACCATACATACATACATTTATTTAACTAATTTAGACGACGATATCGTCCGCCGAATGATACATCAATTGTGATCGACCCACTAAGATGTCCTTACACACAATTTTCATACACTACAAAACATGACAAACACAATAACATGACAAACACAATAACACACCCAAGGTGGTGTCGCCAATGCTTGACTTACCACGTGGGCCCCCCGGCGCGCAGGCCCGCAGTGTTACGCGCCGAAGAGCCATGCTAGAGACAACCGTTCGCGGCTACCGCCACGCGCAGAAGAGACTCTCTCAACTCTCGCCCGCCACCAAGGCTCGCTTCTGCCAGGGGTCACTGCCGGCGCTACCACATGATGAGGATGACGATAGTGGTGCTCAACGCGAATACAACGCCACCTATCGCCCGGCGGTCGTCACCCGAAATGCGACCTCGGGTCGAGACACGTGCGCCACACGGCGCAAACAACTTTACAGGGGCTGTCAGCCCCCCCACAAGCGGTTCGCTTCCCTGTCACAAACTCCCAAAGCAGTAATTCTGGGAAGCCATAACCGCCTTCAGGCCGCCTCTACTGACGACCCCCTGTGGTGTCAGCTCTGCGGATCCGCGCCCGTTGTGACCTGACAGCTTGAAAATGTATTCTAAGAAGCTCACATACTCTGAGACTAACTGTGAGTGTCCACCTGGGTCTCGATTGTGGCTATTATCCTTCTTCTCAGCTGGCACTCTGGGTGTTGGGCATTTTCTTTCTGTCTTTTCGCATCCGATGTACGATACAGCTGCTGACGAGGCAAAATCGGATTGCTCCTGCCCAAATGTGAGCCATCCTATCATATGCCTACTATAAAACTGCTGAAGAGCAGACACTGCTTGAGAGTGTCCAGGCTACCAGAGATGGTGCAACACATAACACGTACCAGCAGGCCTTAGCTGTTCTGGACGCATGCTTTGCATCGGCTGAAGACACTCTCTACATCTGTGCCAAATTGCAGAGGAGGGTTCTACAACCAGATGAAACCGCCGTCCAATTCATACAACCAGATGAAACCGCCGTCCAATTCATACAAGTACTGCATCGTTTAGCCAACAAGTACAATTTGAGCACCGAAGCAGCTATGATATTTCATGACTAGATTATGCACGGCTTGCACCCTAACCTCCTTTGGATTTTTATTCAGATGGGAGACGCTCTCGCTGTGCAGACAGCATCGAAACACACCAGAGAACAGAAGCATGTCTATCGCACACTGCAGCAGCTGACAAGTCGACTCTATTACACAGATGAGCATTAATGCCGTGCCATTCGCCCTCCTTGACCTATACTGCCACAACATGGTTTCAACCCTACTGCACACCCCGTTAAGTTCTGCGAAAAAAATGCTAGTTCTTTCAGGCCACATTTCAACTTCCCACACTATGATGATCCCTAGTCACACTGAGTATGTGCTTGCTTCTTATGCTGCACCTGTTCGTGTACCAGTTGGCCTTGCTCCTGATGTGCCTGCTTCTGCCGTGTTACCTGCAGGTGGGCATGCCCTGGTTCTGCTTTCTTCAACTGGGAGTGCTTCTATTGCTACGATGGCTCTTCCGGCCTTTTCTGGTGCTGCTGAACATACTTCATCTGCTTGCGTCCCAGTTGTTGATACTTCGGTTGTGCCTACATCTGTATTCCACCTGTTGCTGCTCACGTTTTGGCAGTGCTTCCTCCACCGACTGTTGATGCTTTCCAGGAGATCGGTACAGCTTTACATCTGCTGGAAGTGCATACGCCAAGCATGCCTGCCATGTTCCCTGTGTTAGTTTCTGTTCTGCGTGCATTGGAGGGGCATCTGCCAGTTGCATCTGTTCCGTTCATGCCAGTTGCCATTTTGTGCACGGTTCCTGCGCCGGTGGCACTGAGCCATGCCCCATTGGAGCCTCATCACCACATGCTTCTTCCGGCCCCTACTGTGCTGAAAGTGCACTGGAAGAGGCTTCCTTCAAAAGCGGGGGTGAGTTAATCGGCAAGTTTTCTCACTCCAGCGGACCGCTGTGGGCTACGGCAGTTTCGACGCCTTTTGTGGAGATGGCACCAGTAAAGGCATCGACCCCGTACATCCACATGTGGCAGTGACTATGCGGACATTCTTTCTCAAGGGAAGGAATGATGAGGTGGTGCATTTGTCAGTGTACCTTACTTTTGTATTTTTTTTGTGTATGCTGTACATTTTTATTCTTCAATGTCCATTGTGTTACGTGGTAGGACCCCCGAATGCTCTTTATTCAAGGGGTGGGTAATGTGGTATTGGGGTGAGGGGTCTGGTTTGGGAACTGGATCTCTGACCCCCAGGGGAGGGGGGCACTACCACTCCTTATAGCGTGCTGTATATTGTAATGAATGGGTTTCATGAGCGTCAACCTGCGTCTCAGCTGTGACTTTTCTCTTTCTTCTTGGCTGGTGCTACGGGTGCCAGGCCCTTGGTATCTGCTGAGTCGCGTCAGACATGTGATACAACAGTGCACACCATCAACTTCCAGACCTTGGGCATGTGCTGCATGCCTCTTTAGTTATTGCACTGTGCATGTACATACAGTGAATCCCACTAAGACAAACAAGGTTGAGATGAAATCTCACTTATTCCAAACAACGTGGGAATGTTTGTTTGTGTCCCTATAGACTTAATAAAAAAATAATCTATTTCAGAAAAACCACCAAACAGATATCTTCAGTTAAGACGGGCTTTTGCAGTGACTGACAACGCTGGCGATTCTGTACGATGAACATTGCAGTCTTGGTGGAGCATTCAGGCAGACAAAGAGAGCACATACAAAAATAAAACAGAGGGAGGGAGTAAGATAAGCAGAAAATAAAAGAGAGGGGGAACATGAAGCTGGCATTTCCCTCAAGTCTAGCCTGTGGGCTGGAGAAAGTGCTGGCTTTAACAGCATAGACAGCAAAAATATCAGTCTGGGACGCAAAGACTCGTGGGAACCGATGGCTTTAGTGTCCTTTTGTATTATCCCCATGTTCTTTGATTCCCCTGTGGGATCTTCAAGGGGAACAGCAGAACACAAGATCATGGGCAACCTATGGGGATATTTCAGCTGCTGTGTACAGAAAAGAAAACAGTGGAAAAAAAGCCAAACAAAAGGGACAATGAGAACAAAAATTTTTTGAGCTTTACAATCATTTACGAAACCGAAACCACATTTGCAGCACTAGCACTTCCGCCAGAGGAGTCAGATACATTGTCAACCCTGTCCCATGATGGTGATGAAGAACATGTTGGGTATGGCACCTATTTATGTTGGGGGCAGTTTGTGCTGTTTCACATAGTGCTTGTGCACATTGTATTTATTCCTAGTAAAGCACAAATTGTGATGCAATTTTTTTGTTATGAAAATGCACAACAAAGGAAGATTATTTAGCATGTTGAATACAACTGAGTTGCATCTTTTTCATGAGCCGCAGGCTTGTGATCACGAAGAAACACTCGTACTTTTTTAAGCAGCTCAGTGTATATTTGCTTTCTTGGCAAACAATCGAGGCTGATACAGAAGTGACATTAGAGCCAGCAAAAGCAAGCTCACTAAAAATAATGAACTGCCAGAAAAATAAATTCTTTTTTCCTTAAAAGATAATTCTGCTTATCTCTCCCTTTTTTTCATTGTTTTAGAATTTTCAGCATAGAACTGTGCTATCGATTTATTGTTAAAATGTGTTAGCAATACATTTAAGAGTATATTTATTATAAACCCATGAAATCGGGTGCTCAACAGATTCGTGTAGACGTTTTACTGAAAGGAATAATTTTCATGATGTTGAGAAAAATAAATGCTTTTTCTTGTTATTTTTACCCCCTTGTAAGTCTCCTTTATTCAGTGTTACCAAAAACATATTTGGATGCACTTGGCGTGTTAGCACATCTTTTTAAGCACCTCTGATAAGCCAAACTGCTGATCCAACGAACAAAAGACTATGGTCTTTTGGAGTCTATTTCAACGGGAGTCTGCTGCACACATATATAAAAGCCACAAAGAATATTATTTAAGAAATTTTTTTTCCAAAAAGCAGATTTGTACCTAAAACCCTTCGCTCTGTATCATGCGGCGTTAGATGGGGAGGCCGTGAAGCTTACTAGCAGCAAACTATTTAAATACATTGTTCACCACTGGCAATATTAGGAGCTCTGAGGCATTTTGGCGTGCTCTGCATTACTGGTGAGATGGCATGAAGGGCACACTTTAAAGGTCATTGACCAGCTCATTGTCATGTGCACGCTTGTCTACCAACTGTTATTTTTTTTCTACAGGTTGTGGTCACCTGTGCGCGTGCACTTATCTTGAGATAAGGGTTGTACATCCCGTGCTTTTACTAGAAAGTTTACGTTGAACTAACAGAGCACAGAAATGTTACTTCACTCACTGAAGTGGCCCACTTGAAAAAAAAAAATGGAGCTGGTCAAACACAACAAAGTGACACTGTGACAGCTGCTAGTTCCCACACGTCCACTGTAAACTTGTGCGTTCGATTTGTGTGTCCTTCTTTGTATTTGAGCAGCAGGCTTCAAGTGTCAAGCAATGAACATCGCAAGTTCATGCTTATACGGTGTGTGCTCTTTTTATGTATCCTTTGTGCTTGATCGGTGCGCTGAACGTTTCAAACTGCCTTCCATTCTTTGCGTGGCATCCAAAATCATTGTTATTGCGACTTCTTTTTTTTTTTTTTTGGCGTAGTGTACTGAAATGGTCGCGTGCAGTCTTTTTTATTTTTTCACTGCTAGCGGATGTTCTGGATAGTGTTAATGAATGGTAAAAACATCTTCATCCAATAGTCATGCCAGAGGACACTTGCCTGTTGGTAATCATGACAGTGTTGGCTTCGTCACTGATGTCCAGTGGTGCATGAGCCCAGTAAGTGTCAGTCTGTGAGTAGTGGCCTTTGCTGAACTGCAAGAGGAGCTGGTACCCAGTTGCCTGGTACTGGGAGAAAGGTCTTAGTCCCTGCAAGAATTGTAAGCATCCCTCTGTGAGCCTGCGAATGCTTGCATTTATGCACCATGCAGTCCCCAGTAAGAGGCTTCGTGTTCCCCACAAAACAAAATGCAAATTTCTAGAGAAGGTTTCAAATTAAAAAAAATATACGAAAATTTAAAGGTCTTGTGAAATGCTTTTAAACAAGGTTGAAGGAAATAAAAAGCAGAAATTCTTTACTATATTGATTTTTGAACCCGATGAAAAGTTTTAGAGCACTCTGTTATAATTGTGGAGACATGTTAGTGCAAAGGCTTATACTGCAAGCACACTAAAAAAAGGTACTATGGCCAGATAAGTCGGCTTTCTGACAGGTCAGAAAAAGTGGCACATGCACACTGCTGACAACAAACATGTTTTTATTAACCCAAAGTCACAGGCTGCATTCAAAGGAAGTGATAAGAGGGTGCCCACGGGACAGCATTACAGGCCTGAATAAATGAAAATTTCTTGACTGTGGGGAGCCATGGAAGCAAACGTTTTCACAAGTTCTTTTCAAGGTGTGCCAGTATGTGTATGTTTTGAACCTTCTCTCATGAGTCATAACCAAAACACAAAAGGAAATGTGAAAATGGGAGTGGCAGTAAAATAAGAGCTAGCACGCCAAACTGCATGAGTAAAAGAAAAGATGAAGCAGTAACACCCGTGACACACGGGCAGAAGTGAAGTACTCTGAAGTAAATGCCTGCTCTTGGCAAAAAAGACCGTGGTAGAAAGGAGTTGCAGTGATGACACATCGCACCGGACTACTGCTTTAGGTAGTTTTGCCAAAAAATGGCGCTGTTTGTAGAAGCAGGAAGTTTCGAAGTACTATTAGAAAAAACCTGAGCATGTAGATCACATTCAGAGATACTAGAGCATAAAAACATTTTTTTTATTGTTTGATGGTGCATACTGTACTAGCAATTTTTCTTCCCTTTTTATACCTTGAGCAGCAACATAAATTTGTCTGGCATCTATGAACAGTTAGTGTTCTGCTGTTCTTGTTTTTGCCATGCGTTTTCATGGTTCTGTCAATTACGGCATGTCGCCTTTCATCTTGATTCTGAGATAGATCAGTAGAGAGACATATTTACACGAGTTTTTCTAAAGGAGTGCACAGGCCTACACGCCTTCACATCACAACAGAGAACAAGAGCACACAAGAAAGGAGAGTGCCAGCAAAGATAAGAAAAAGCCCAGTGAACCTGCGACACACTCCTTACGTGTTTCTCACCAACCGTTTTTATTTAAAAAGGAATTAGCGAGGCGAATTTCTTTTTACCATCTAGTTCTGCTGTACTCTACGCCCAGGATTATTTCTTCCTAACATGTAGATTATTTACCAATAAAGGAAAATACTTCTGGATGAACCGCTCCGAACGATGGGAATCAATTTCACACTTCCGGTGGTTCTTTCCTTTGGGGCTACAGCCCTGGGTTTTAGCTACTGAAGCGTTTGCGATGCCGTATGCGATTGGCTATGCGAGATGAAACGAATTGAATGCTAAAGTTATCTATATTAAACTTATTTTTATTTTTGTGAATTATTTGCTAACTAGTTATTTCAAAAACAATATATTACTAAATATTTTGAGATAATAAAATAATTCATTTAATAACAAAGCACCAACCATTTCATGGCAGATCCTCGATGTTGGGTTGCGCCAGTTAAATAAGGGCAAACCAACCAACCAACGTCGGCTTTATCCTACCGAGTGCGCATGGCGCTTCTGGGCGGCTAGTTGTGTTTACAGTAGTGTGCTACGTAACTCATTTTGTCCCTTCACTGATGGTGCTATCAACCCAGCAAAGCACAAGTTGACCTTGAACTGCATTCCCCAAACTGTGAAGGGTATACGGCGAGTTAATAATTATTAAGGTCCATTAAAACATAGCATCAGCATCGAGCTGAATTAAAATGCCTTGCATGCATTTTTTTCTCACCAGCTTTATGGCAGAAGGAGCATCACGCTAGATTATTGCACCTGCAGAGGTAAAAGTATCTCAGAACAATTCAAGCATGCAGCGGCAAAATGCGAGACGGCAGAGGGAGTGGGAACTAAACACTTTCAACGTGGCACACCGCTTACTTCAGAGCAGGGACGAATCGACAAACTGCACAACGTCGTTCAAACAGGGCATGATGTGTACCTGTTGGTACAATCGACCATGCAGCAATTCATTATGCTGATAAACAATAAGCTAGCGGGCGCTGGAAGAGCAGTCCGCTGTGCTCTCAACACATGTCTACTCTGAAGACCGTGCTGTGGCGCGCCAGTCTCAGCGCATAGAGTGTATACTAACTCTGCCATGTTGTTTCCCTGCATGTGCTTGCGACCATTCCGGTTTGCCTCACGATGCAAGTTTGAACAATTATAGATGCTGCTGGGACAAACAGCCCATGAAGAGGGAGCAGAGTGTCAGAGTGTTCTCTTCGCCCAAAGTTATTACCTAACTTGAGAACGCACATTTTGATTTTCTGAAAAGCACTGGCATGTTGGCTGGCACAAATTAACAAAAATGACTTGAAGAAACTCGATGACATTTGCCTCTTAAGATTGATTGATGATGCTGATGATTGATATATGGGGTTTAATGTCCCAAAACCACCATATGATTATGAGAGACGCCATAGTGGAGGGCTCCGGAAATCTTGACCATCTGGGGTTCTCTAACGTGCACCCAAATCTGAGCCCATGGGCCTGCAACATTTCCACTTTCATCGGAAATGCAGCCGCAGCAGTCGGGATTCAATCCCACGGCCTGCAGGTCAGCAGAGGAGTACCTTAGCCACTAGTCCATTGCAGCGGGGCACGTCTTAAGATGTAACTTCATTACGGGTAAGTGCTATATATCCAAGCACGTACCTACAAACAGAGATAGTTTACTGCACTTACAAACTTATTTGCAACCACTGTGTGCACAATCAGTGTGTCAGAGAGGTAATTCAGATCGTGATGACGATTGAAGGAGTTTGGCTATTGCATTAAAGCAAACCATGAAAACTGAAGTGAAACAATCATCATTCACTCGAGGTTTGAAGTATAGTGCAAATAAGTCCCCAGTGGATTAACATTCCGATCGGTTCGAGTTGGCAGGGGTTAGGTTCTTTTTAAACATTGGTCGATTGATTCCGTAAAAGAGTCAATTATTTTAATTGACTCCCCTGTACAACAATGAACGGCAACAAAAGTAAAATACAAAGTAAAAAAGTGTCAAAGTATACGCAACAAAAGAAAATGTGACCGGTGTTACCGCGGTATGCACCACGCGAAGTCTTTACCTCGCGCAGTTTTTTTTCGGCTGTTCCCACAAATCATGATCAAAGAGCCTCAATATCAGCACTGTTTAAAACACTCGGGGAGCCATGCTGCATGAGCTATTATGGTAGTGAGGACCGCAGTAACATATTGAAAGTATTATTAATATTGTATCTCTTGTAAACTTGCCTAGCTCTGCACAATGACTTGTTTTCGATGGGAGCTGCTTAGCTTTGCTCATCTACTCTTAAAATTGTGGCGACAGACTTCTGCTTTCACTTGTTCTTGAGCCATGCAAATTGTAGTGAAAGTGAGCTAATGTGCCCTCGTAGGTCGTGGTGGGCAGATGAAGCACGCGGTGACTTTACTGATGATGTAAATTCGGTATAGGCCGACGTGTCATACATTGATTTTCTGGACTTGTATCGAGTGAACAAGTGAGGCCTTCCTGATCTGATGAGCTTGCTGAATTATGACAACAAAAAACCACACTGCTTCCCTTTCAACATTCCGCACAGCTACAGATGAAGAGCCCTCAACAAGCTGTGCTGCAGCACGTGAACTGTTGTAGGTACACAGGGGTACCCGGGCATGGCGGGAGAGGGCAACAACGGCAGAGGTGACATCACATAAACACTGCCTGCACTAGTTCTGAAAAGGTGGTTAGAAGAAGAAGAAGGTGTCTAAATTTAGCAGCATGGTAGGGAGCACAGTGCAGCACCTAAAAGTATCACTGCAATGCCAGCGGGGCTGTGGGCACGCAGCACCGGTTCAGCAAGTGCTGGTGCAGCTGCAACATTACAGTGCGGCGGCTACTGCCAAAACGAAGATGCAACTGCAAGTGCAGGTCGAGTTGGTCAAATAGCCAACACGGGGTTTGCATCAGTGGTGTTGTTTACCAAAACACCACCGCTGTGGCTGTTCTCATAGCTGCCGTATAAACAATAGCTTGCAGCGTCATTGATTCCGACAAAGGCGATCCTTACAGTACCAGAGGTGGTGTTGACAGGGTTTGTGTTTTAATTGGTCGACATGCTCACTGCACATGAAAATGATCATGTTCCCATGTACAAGAACTGTGTCGAACAGTTCCATGAGCATAATCTCGAGAGACTGTCCAGACTGTTCAGAAAAACAATTTAGCGGCTTAGTAGTAAATCCCGTACTGTCAGCCTTCTATTTAAATGCCTGCGAGGTCATAGAACAAGAAAAAATGCCAGGCCTGCATGGATTGGCACAGAACAGTCACAGCGAAAGCTAGAAGAGCGGCGTTTCAGAGCCTTTCAAAACACTCATTGGGTAACTACTGCAAGCAAACTTGCTTGATAGCCACGAGGGCATTAATAATAATATTTTTTGGGTGGTAGGTCAGCCTTTGCTATGCTATTTTTCGTCATTATTCTGAGAAGCAAGATATCTGCTAAGCACTAGCAAGGGATTTTGTGCCAATTGTTCGTGACGTGGTTGACGACGACGAGAAATCATGGCTGAAGTGGGTATGCACCATAGTTAATAGGGGAACGAGAACAAGTTTTTGTAATGGGTTTGAGCATTGGACGACCAACTCGTTACGTTATTCACATTGTGCGACGACTGGTAGTTCTTTCGCTATTTTAAAACGCTTTATAAGTCGTATTAATGCAATCGCTTTCCCCACATCAAGCTTGCCTAAGACAAGTTTGCCAACAAGTCCCTAGCACTAGTGTGGCTCAGTGGTGGAATACTAAACTGGAACCCAGCGGGCCCGGGTTCGAGCCCCACTGTGGCATAAGTACTAGGTTTTTTTAGAGGAAAAGCTTCTTAGGGTGTGGGTCTGTCCTTCCTCTGTTGGGGTACGCAGCCACCAGTGGCACATACCCGCTATAGAGTGGGTATATGCCACAGGAAATGCGAGATTGGAGATGGCAGTACTTGGAGTGTTCACTAGATCGATGCACGGATGGACCCATGAATGAATGGACAGACAGACTAGCAGATGGATGGACGAATGGACGGACGCGCGAAGCGGGTATGTGCCACAGGGGATGCGAGATGGCAGTACTTGGAGTGTTCACTAGATTGACGCACGGACAGATGGACAGACAGACTAGCAGACGGATGGATGCACGAATGGACAGACAGACGGATGGGTGGACTCAAGGACGGATGCATGGATGAACACACAGATGAGCTGACAGACGCTTCGCCCCACTCATCATCATTCACTTTGTGGATATGCTGTGATTTTTTTTCTAATTTCGTGCGATGTAGTTACAGACACCGGCGGCGGTGGCAGCAAACAACTGCGCATGACCCGAGTTGTGATCTCATAACAGCTTTTGTTGTAAGAAGGGAGAACTCTCAGGGGTTGTTTCCATCTAGTGAACACTCCCGAGTACCGCCATCTCCTCACATCCCGATAGCTACGTAGGACAACAACGAAGGATGGACAGACCCGCGCCTTAAGGAGCTTTGCCCCTAAAAGCTAGGTCAACACAGTAACGTAGGGCCACGTTTTTCAAACAGAGAGCAACACGATGAGTATACGAAATGACCATGTAATGTTTTGCTCTCGTAGCCCTTTCTTTGTCGCCTCCCGCTTGTGAATGATTGGGCTTCAAAAGTTTGCCCATCTTTTCACAGACTTGTGCAATGGTGTGTTCCGGAAAACCTGCTTGCTTAAGTCTTGCCACCAGTTCCCTGAAGCTAATCTGTAGCTCGTCTTTACAAGATTTTAGCAAGGCTGAGCAAACACATGACACGGCTATGCCCTGTTTTATTATCTTCGAATGATTTGAAGAGAAATCTAGCAATGGCTCAAGTGTACAAGAATGATAGTGCCAATACAAAAGTGTACAACGAAAATATAACTTCAGGTCTAGGAACTAAAGTACCGCTTGTGTCATCAACTTAATCGTGAAATTTAGGCCACTGCCATTCTCTCACAATACTTTCAAAACATTCACAGAGTGTTGATAATAAACACGGGAATTAAAAAGCACCAAGTAGTCATCTACATAGCGAAAGACATGCTTGACTAATCCATCCAAGCCATGTACCAACTTCCTGTCCACTAAACTAAAAAATATATTATACAGGACAGGTGCTGCCCTAGAACCAATGCGAATTCTCCTTTTCTTTATGCACATCCCTTCATTAGGTTAAACGTAAGTGTATTTTAAGTAGAAAGACAGTAACTCTAAAAAAGATTTTAGAGGGACTATACAGCTGCTGAAGATGCATGCTCATCATTCAAATCACATATGCACATCCGTGCAATTTCTTTTCTTCTAGTTCTCGTTCTTCAGGGCACTGTTAAAATCAAGATGAAGACATAACTTTTTTTTCTACGATTCTTACTGCAGTCAACCACGCTAAATTTTTCTGCTCATGAGACATACATGTAAAAAAATGCGCTTTAATAGCTGCAGAAAGGACAAGACTAAGATTTTCCGGTGGGCCACGAGCTGAAGTTGCTTTTGCATGCACACTTTGAACAACACGCAGCCTCGTCTGCTCAAAGCTTGCGAGGAGTTGCACGCTAGGCTGCATTTCCTTTTGAGAAGTGCAGGCCGGCAGAGAACTCCTGCAGCATTACACTTGCACCTGGACAAAATGAGAAAGCCAGTGCAGAGCGTGTGCGGCACCAGCAAATTGAGCAGGAAGGTGCTGCACCCATTGAACTAGTGCTGCCTGTGCAGACAAATCCAAAAGGCCTTATGTATAAGCCCCAATTGAAACTGCAATAAAGAAAAGAGAAGAAGAAGAAAAAAGAAAGGAAAAGAAAAAACAGAACGAAATGACCACGTGTTCATGCCAAGAATTTATGCTCTTTGCCAGATAGCAGGATAGATGGCTGGGATACTAACACATGTGTTACCTGCCTTTGCTATCTCTGCCGCCTATAGGATTTCTCCGGTTGTTTTTCTCCCCGGTGCCGCGATACGGTACCACTGTCTGTACTGCATATGTATCGACAGTTGTACTACTGTATCCCCACTTATATATGCACTGTGTAATTGGTGCTTATTTATGGACTGAATCTGCATGTAAACTTGAGTTTATAGTGAGCACTTGTCCTCATAGAACTAATATACTGTTAACTCTATGGTTGTCCTGGTCTCCTTTTGTCAAGTGTTCATATGCACGCTGCATTTCATAAAGAACGATCAACAACCAACATGCCCAAATATTCTCTCTTTTGGAGTGAAGACTCTTTGGCACATGGCAGCTGGCATGAATGGTTGTCTTCTGACGAAGTCACACGGGCCATCTCCCCCTGGTCTCTAGCGCAGTGAGTCGAACATCGACGGCACCACATTCGCATTACCTTTTGTTTGTTGTTATGTTTAATTGAGTGTATTGCGATATTGTGTAAGGTTGTTTTAGCATGTCACTAATGACATACTAGATTTGGCTGACAATAATATTATGTTGAAGTATAGTTCAATAAATGTGTTGTTTGGTTTGGTGTTCCGAGAGCAGTGTACTTTTTTTTGAGACATTACGAACTTAAATTGCAAAATATGGGGTGGCAGAAATCCTTGGCATTAACCACAGAATTTTGAAATAACCGAATTGGAATGAATGAAGTAACATTTCTTTTTTCTCTGCCATATGGGAGTCATTTTGCAAGCGAGTCTCAAGCACTGGCATGGTTCAAAATATTCGGTGACCACACAAATGACCCCAGTTCGAATCCCACTCTGTATTGTATCATATTTAGTTTTTTTTTCTTTCGTGCAATTGTCGTTTTGTACACCAGTGGTGGCAGCAGACAACTACAGTGCCAAAAACAGCTGTTGTGATCTCATGACAGCTTTTTCTGTAAAAAATTAGCGTACGTAGCAGGTGCAATGCTAAAGCCACAGCAAAGCTGGTAGGCACCCGTGATTGTGAACTGCTGTTCTCCACTATCCTGACTGTTATACACAGGGTTGCCTTGGTGATGCTGCCTCTCCCACTTATCCGCAAGCCTTGCTTTGTGAGACACTCTTCTTTGTGCTGTGCAGTTATATCTGACAGGGTTCAAATTATGGTTAGCTAGAATACTTAAAACAACATGCCAAAAGCAAATAATTGCAAGCTCACCAAATTTGGGTTGATGAACCTAGGAAGTCGCTGTCTCATGACGACTCCTTTGCCCATTTCAGTAGCCCTTGACAACATCAAAGAGAAATGCAGAAACATTAGAGCTTTTCTATATAAGGCATGGGATATCACACTCGCATAGTTGCAGCCAATTCGCATGGCTTTACTCTCACCTCTCAGTAGGCTTGATACTTGTGAGGTGATCGACACTACAGTGTCTTAACACAAATTATTGTCAGTGAATGATAAAATTGCTGTTTCAGTGGAATAGTTTCTGCCGAACCCATGTTGTTATCATGGTAGTTAGTCTTTTGCTTCATTACGGCACTTGCCGCCCCTGCTCTCAGCGCTTGTCACACCTGCTGCTGCCAAAGTTGTTCCCCATGGTTCTAACAATGCCTAGTAACGCAGAACTTGCTCGTGATGTTGAAGGCTTACGGCTATGAATTGCAGGATTGCACGACAGCTTACGCATGATCAACCAGCTGTATGAAGAATCCAAGAAAAAGTATGATGCCGTGAGTGCAAAAAAAGGAAAGTTGTCTAGAACAGTGGTTCTCAAACGGGGTTTCCAAAGACTAGGGGGTTCGCGAAGCTAATTTTGTGATCCGTGAAACCTTCACCCACTTAAAAAAAAAAGAAAGCTGCGCTTCAACTCTGTTTAAGCACGACTATGCAATGTATTGATGAACTGTCTAAAATGAAGTGATGTGCAAAGTTTGATGTTTTCGGTAGCAATAAAAGGGACGTGTTTCACGCTCCAGTTGTGTTAATTTACCTACGTACGCCCCCCCCCCCCCCTTCCACTGCAACGGGTTCCCCATCACTTCCACAAGTCTACAAGGGGTCCCCAACACATGCATGGCTGAGAACCACTGGTCTAGAAGGATTGCAGATCTCGAGCAGTACTCTCGTACAAATAATGTCGAAATCAGGGAGGTGCCATCCACACAAGGCAAAAACTGCGTAGCTGTGCTTCAGAAAATCAGAAGATTGGATGCCCTGTTGCTCTCACTGATGTAGACACTGTCCATTGCGTCCCAGCAAAGAAAGACAAAAATATAGTTGCACGCTTCTGTTTCCGCACTAACAAGGCTGAATTCATAAGCAAAGCTGGAAAAGCACGCTTAAACACTACGACACTCGGCTTTCCTCCCTCTGCAGAGGCTAAAGTTTTTGTGAATGACCACTTGATGCAAGACAACAAACGTTTTGCGCAAGCTCTCTAGCTAAAAAGGCAACACAACTGGCAATTTCTGTGGACAGATAATTGCCAGGTTAAAGCCTGCAAAACAGAGGGAAGTTGCGTGAACGTCATTTCTTGTACTAGCGACCTTTCACTAATCATTCCATAGTTGTCCAAACTTCCTCGTTTTTATATCTAATCAGACCTACATTCATGACAATGTATTTCTCTTCCGAAAAACTGAAATGTTCACTTACTAGCACCAAACACACCCACAAATTCCTGATACATTTTAACATACTTAGCCTTTCAAAGAACTCTGATAGCATAGTAGATTTATTTTCTAATCTAAACAACCCTTTCACGATCATCTGCCTCTCAGAAATATGGCTGTCAAACGCTGATATTGTGTTATTTGGCATTCCCGGATATACAGTGAAAGCATGCGTCCGTAAAAATGCCCGATATGGCGGGTCAGCCATTCTGGTTCAAGATACTCACACGTATTGTCGTCGCCATGATCTCTCTTTCTCATGTTCTAATGTTGAATCTGAATTTTTGGAATTCGACACGTCATTCCTTTCCGCTAACAGTAGGAACACAATCATTAGATCTATATACCATTCCCCGTCATCTTGTCCTGCTCCCTATTGCTCTCAGCTGGATGCCATCTTAAACTTCATTGCTAATGAAAAGAAGAATGTCATCATTCTCGGTAACATAAACATAGACATTACTAACCCTACCAATAGTCATTGCTCTAACTACACCGCATGCTATAAAGGCTATGGCCTGGATTCGCTAATGACTGTCCAAACCAGATGTCCGCCTTGTGGTTCTCAATGATTAATAGAGCACATACTATGAATTTTACAAATTGAGCAACTTGTTAGTGTAATCACTGTTTATACTACGGATCACTACCCTGTGTTTGCTTTGTTAAACTCAACCAATGTCCCAGTGCATAGAAACCCAAGAAAAACCAACTTTAACACTTCCAAGTTTATCAAACGAATTGCAGAGATAAATTAGAAATGGATTCCTTCGGCAACTGATCCAGTCGTAGCATTCGAGCAATTTAATAACAGAGCAATTTAATAACAAAGTCCCAACCACATACTTAGCGTGTACGAGCATAACATAGGTTTCACACTGGTTTTCAACTCCAAGAAACCCATAGATAACAACAGCTTTCTTACAAAGCATTAAATAACATGAAAAGCTTCACAAAAAGGTCAAATGTCAACCTTTCAATGTAACTTTAAAGTCGCATTATGTAACTTATTCTAATACACTCGGTCGACTCTTAAAAGAAGCTAAGTCTGCCTACTTTGAGAATGAAATAATTAAACACAAAAATGACACTCGTAAGACATGGGATACAATCAAATAATTTTTCCATTTGTCTTTACCTAGTCGCAATCCCAACAGACTGAGCACAGAAACAAGTGTGGTAACGAAAGCCACTGACATTGCAAATGAGTTCAATGCTTTCTTCTGTCCTACATCTGATAATTCACCCGACAATATACCACAGCCAACACTCAAGCAGACCTCTTATTCATTTTACTTATCACTGAAAGAAGTATGCAATGCAATAACTAGTTTTCGACTATTTTAACCCGGTCTTGATGATTTACAGCCCTCTAAAATCAAATTCTCAAGAGGAAGGTATATAACAGCTGTATCTTGCCGGTACTTTGCTACAGAGCAGAGACCTGGAGACTTACAAAGAGGGTTCAGCTTAAGTTGAGGACGACGCAGCGAGCAATGGAAAGAAAAATGGTAGGTGTCACCTTAAGAGACAAGAAGAGAGCAGAGTAGATTGGGGATTAAACGGGGGTTAAGCATATCATAGCTGAAATCAAGAAGAAGAAATGGACGTGGGCAGGGCATGTAGCGCGTAGACAGGATAACCGCTGGTCATTAAGGGTAACTGACTGGATTCCCAGAGAAGGCATGAGAGTTAGGGGGAGACAGAAGGTTAGGTGGGCAGATGAGATTAAGAAGTTTGTGGGTATAAATTGGCAGCAGCAAGCATAGGACCGGGTTAACTGGCGGAACATGGGAGAGGCTTTTGTCCTGCAGTGGACGTAGTCCGGCTGATAATGATGATGATGATGAAAATCAAATTAATATCACCTCACATTGTCAACATGCTCACACATATAATTAACTGCATATTAAAAACAGCTGTTTCTCTCAATGAGTTAAAACACGATGAAATAGCTCCCATATTCAAAAAAAGGTGACAAAGAATTATCGAACTATTGGCCAATTTGTATGCTACCCTTTTTAACAAGATCATAGAAAAGCTACTTGCTATCCGCTTAACAAACTATTTCCAAAAATTTAATTTTTTATCACCTGGATAACAATTTTTTATCACCTGGATAATTTCCGTGGAAATTATTTTCCCAAAACAGCAATTTTATCACTCACAGACAAAACAAAGCGAGCCCTTGACAACGACCATATTGTCGCACAGTACTTGTAGATTTTAGCAAGGCATTTGACACCATCTCTCATGATATCCTATCTCATAAGCTAAAAGCTGTGGGCATTCGCAGCCCAGCACTTTCACTCATTTGCAGCTATTCAACTAACAGAACGCAGATAGTAAATTTCAAAGCTTCACTATAAAATGTTAAATCAGTCATGATGGGTGTCCCACAAGGCTTACTTCTAGGTCCCCTATTATTTCTCATATACATTAACAATTTTCCCAGCTGCCTATATCTACATTTAGTGATTGCATGAACACCATAACAACGTGACTCAACTGTCACCTGCGCAAAAAAAAAAAACTTCGTATGAATGCATCTAAAACCCAATTCAAGCTTTTTCATACAAATAAACGTGTCATCTCGTCTGCACTCCCACTCCATCTTAATGATCATGTTCTTTCACATGCACATGAAGTCGTCTTTCTTGGGGTCAAGCTTGATTGTCATCTTAAGTTTAACCTGCATGCTGAAATGATCTCAAAAAAGATCGGTTTTGGTATCAGAGTACTGATTTTAACACGCTCTTTTTTCCCACAGCATATCAGAACTTTACTTTATTACGCATTTATACATTGCCACCTTCAATACTGCATTTTTACGTGGGGAAACACATATACTATGCATTTAACACATCTACAACATTTACAAAATCGGGCTTTGCGGACCATAAGTTTTTATAGCTACATGTCTCATTCAGTACTGAATTACACTTTATTAAGCATACTACCACTATGCTTTATGGTTCAGCTCAAACTGGTTTTACTAATATATTGCACACTTAACTATGAAATCAATATTGATACATTTCACACATCTGTTCTAACTTACATAAACAACACTAAATTTTCATCTAACAGCAACATTTTACTTCACAGAATAAACACTAATTATGAAAACTCGCATCTCTTTTCACTGCCATTCAATACTGGAATATATTGCCATTATATATTAAAGCATACCGCACAACAATATTATTCAAAAAACACATGATGAGACACCTATTAACAACATTGCTCGCTATCGATTTATTGTGATTATATACGTAAACGTAAACCAGTTCATTCATTTTGTTATAATACCACTTCTATAATATGTATCACTGAATCATGTTGAATTTTTTTTCTCAATTTTCGGCTTGTTGTTTCTAGAAATTTAAAGTTTCATTTAAATCAATTGCAAGCATGTTTCATTTATTTTTATATCAATTGTACACCGTGTTCTTTGATAAACAGTTATGTTTATATAAATTACACTGATTGCAATTTTTAGCATCTATTATGAGTTCTGTACTGTTTGTTCGCAAATCACGTTTCTTGTACACACTTACTTTTTGTTAGTTTTTTCCATTATTGTTCTTTTTTCCTATATGCCCTGCTTATTATTTTCTCACATCTTTTTTTTTACTGTTTACTGCCTTTTTTCCATTACATACAATTTATTAATATTGACAAATAACTAATAGGAGGTCCCTATGACAGTTTTGCAACTCCGGAACCTCCTTCTACACTAATGATGAATAAAGAATTGAATTGAAAAATCAGCAAAAAGAAAAAAAAGTGGATTCTTGAGCATGTTGGTTGACATATCTTGGAAAACAAAAGAGCACGAAAGATGGAGCTCTACTAAAAAGGAGGAACACAAATAGCAGCACTGACATGCAACAAAATTTATCTTGTCTTAAACAAAAGAAAGAAGGTGCAATGGTCAATAATGATAAAAAGGAACATATCACTCTCATTGCTAATCACTCTCATTTCAGGCTTGCCTGAAATGCACAGCAGTCACAGCAAAAGCGGGAAGAGCTGCCTTCCTAGAGCCTTTTTAAAACTCTCTGGGTAACTGAAGCACACTAAGCCATAATTTATCCCATTTTTTGTTTATTGGGAAGGCCCTCACTATGCAATTCTTCACCATTCGATCAGAAAAGAGTGGTAGCCAATACCACGGAGGAAGAAATATTTAGAAGGTTAAACTACCGTTAGAAAGGGTGTCTACAGACATTCACATAACGTCACATAAAATAAAAAAATAACAAGCTCCATCTTGAGTTTGTGGCATTTTGTGGAACGAAGTCACAACCACAAAAATAAGACCCTACCGGCCTAGCGGCGCCAACCGCGGTTTTATCGTAAACCAAAACAGTGGCGATTTACTTTTATGCCGCGAGACATTGCCAGCATGGAGTGGCTCTCCAGCAATGTGACATTATCCGGTCGCCTAAAAGAGTGGAGTTGCAACTTCCTAAATGTTTGTTCCTCCATGCCGGCTACGCACTAGAGAGTGTTGTGTCACGAGAACTCTCGACACTCCCCAGAGAGCATGCCACATGCCTGTTGGGACCCTGGCACTAGGAAGGCTGGAATGGTTACAAGGAATGTACTAGTAGGGATGGTGGATTAAAATTTTTGATAGATTAATCATAAATCAATTGTTTGTAAATTTGGCCTGTAATCATAACCGTCCGCAGGATTTTCTCTTCATTCGGGAGTGGGGGGGGTGGGTGCAAACCAGTGTTTCACTGTGGCTGGGGAGAGCACCGATCAATCCAGCTTGGATGAGGGCAAGTACTAGCGAGGCATGAGGAAGGCAAGTGCCCCTTTTGCACCCCCTGCAAGACAGCCATGCCTGTAAAGAATTTTTCGCTCTTGATGTGCTGTTTTAATTAATTATGATCAACATTTTTATTGAGTGCTTTGAAAAGGGTGTCTCATTGTTTGAAAAGAATCATTTGTGTTTGGTGTTTGAAGCCTATCAGATGCTTTAGAAATCACATGTGAACATTTATGCCTTAATTTCGCACAGTGGACATGAGGGAACTGTCGTCGTTGGGTGATGCAGGGATGAAACAGCTGAAATAGAATTTGGAGTAGCAAAATGTTACTTCTGGAGCACTTAAATTCAAATTTGTAGCAATGTACGAGGTAAAAAACATCCACTTTTTATCATGATTATAGAGTTAATATATAGACTCTAGAAAAAAAGCTCCTCATAGAGCCGATGTATTAAAACATATAACCACTCCTGTGCCGCCATGATAGAATGATACACTGATTTAGTGATGTGCTCACTCCCACATCACCAAAACATGCAATTTTAGCTGCCATTGATATGGCCTTTTTCTTATAATGCAGTTTTAAATGTGCAGCTTTTCTTCGAATCACTTAAATTTCAAACAAACGTGCTTTGAGTGGTTCTATATCTACCATCTAATCAGCGACGTACATCTGAGTGCTGTAGTTTTCTTCTCCTTACCATGGTATAAATGAGAATTATCAAATGAGTATGTGAGTGTATGATGAACTTGAGTGGCAGATCACAAAATGTATAACATGATATTTTTGCCCCATACGCTGTGGAATGCTTTCCCTCAGTCACGTCTGGCACATACCTGCATACCCCGTCGGGCCATAGAATGCTGGATATGTGGGCGACACGCACATTAAAAAAAATGACATAAGATGCCTGTTTCTCGGCAAGTTTCAATAGATGCAAAGAAAAAAATTTACGGATAAATACATCGGGAGTGACCTATCGCAGATAAAAATGCAATAAGTGTTACACATACACTTATATAACTCTATACTTAAAGGCCAACTGAGGTGATTTTTCGACCATGTCAAGGTAATGGTGTTCCTATGTTCCTGAGACATTCCTGTCACGAGCCCAATAGCTGAAATGCTCAGAAAATTTGAAAATAATTTTTAATAACCAAAAAGGTGCAAAACTGAAACCGAAGCCCGACCAGGCGTATGATGTACTATTTGGTAAAAACCGGAGGCCGTATACTGGTCTTGCCAGCGCGTAGTATAAAAACTGTGAAAGCCAGGCCAGTGAAGCACCGGCCAAACATCACAGAGAAAGGAAGAAAGCTTTCCCATGCTTTACCTGTGCCAAACACGGCTGCCGGCGCCTTGTGGCCAGCACAATAAATGCTGTAGCGGCCAAAGTAGCGATGCTATCAGGTGCGTCACTTCCATTGACATGCCAAACATGACGTCACACAGCTTTGCCATTAATTCTGGCAAGCGAGGTGAGCTTTTCGAGGCAATATTTAAAATTTATTTGCCAACAATCAGTGCATCTCACAAGACTTTATTTTGTCAAAAATGATGAGTATGTGCAAAGGAACTTACTCAGTGAATTTCAATGAGATCCATTGACATCGAAAAATTGCCGGAGTTGGCCTTTGAGCGTTGCATGCATTGCAAATACCGTAGCATGCAGTACACTCGATGAAACTTGCATATGTGGTTTTGCGTGTGTAGCCATGATTATAAGATCGCGTGCTAGGCTTTAGAAGCCAGTGAATTCCATGTCCCTCGTGAGCCCTCAATTTGATAAACTACTCAATTAACTCAAAAGCATATATATACATCTTGTAACACTCTGCTCAGAACACAAAATAGTGCATCCCATGAACTTGATTCTCGTGCTATACGCGAGATCCACCGAAATATTTTCCATTGTTTTCTGTCACCTAACATATAACCTAACCTCTCACTCCTGCATACATGCACCTATATGAAGGTGGATGTTTCATTCGATAATTAAATGCTGAAATGCCCGATTGGTTAGCGCCATAGGGATAACGAAAAAATGAAGTAGATAAGAAATGTGCCTTATCTTTTTTTTTTGCTACCTCAAAGCTGTCTCTATCATATTTATTATAGTTTGGAAAAGGGCCTGCCTTACTGTTTTTCTGATAATGTCTGAGGCCTTACGTCCCCAAAACCACGATACATAGAAATGCTGTGCTGGAGGGCTTGGGAAATCGTGATCATCTGGTGAACGGTGACTGACATTGCACAGCACATGGATCTCTGCATTTCGCATTCATCGAAATGTGGCCACCGTGGTTGGGATCCTTCGGGTCAGCAGCCGAGCACCGCAACCGCTACACTATTGCCGCAGCCTCATTGTATTCCTGCTTATGGACACGAAGGTGCACGCAGCGACGACGTTTTTTATGTCATATGATTGACAAATAAATGCGTGGAGTAGAAAGAAAAGGGCTAATCTCATGCCTGCATGTTCTTTGTTGATAAAAATTAAAGGAAATCGAGAAGCTCAGTTAGGGGCACCCATCTCCTGTAGAACCTGAATTTGACCGGGCCTATGTCCCCCCCCCCCCCCTTCCCACTGAAATTTCTTTAGGGGTGAAGTTCCTTATGGCATCACCCGTTGGTCCTGCTATCATTTGTAACCACTGGTGGCACATACTCATTTGTAACTACCGATGGTACATACCCGAGAGAGCGGGTGTGTGCCACAGGGGATAAACATTTAAAAGCCAAGCTCCCTAAGCGGTGGATTGTGCGTCCTCGATGTGTGTAGCAGGTATTTACCTCTCGTTTAGTTCTTGGAATGTCCGCTAGATGACGGTACTTGTATATATAATCAATATATTATGAAAAGATGCGAGATGGTGGTACTTGGAGTGTTCACTAGATGGACGGATGTACAGACAGATAGACGGACAAATGCACGGAGGGACAGATGGACCCACGGTTGGTTGGATGGACGCTTTGCCACACTCATCATCATTCAGTTCGTGGATATGCTGTGATTTTTTCGCCATAAAAAGAGAGCGATAAATGACCATTTCAAAGTGTGGTGGCCCTCCCGAAATCAAAATGGTGCCCTTGCCCCCCCGAAAAACATTTCTGGCTAGGTACACGCTTGGATCTGACACTGATATTTTGGTAGCTGTTGCAACTTTATTGCGGTCTAGAATAGTTATCATTATGCTCACACACAACTGAAAGTCTTTTTAACCGCTTCAATGCACATTGCCTAAAAAGAAAGAGTGAACTTGTTTTCTGTTGTTATACAAAGAAAGTTGTATGAAGAAAAGGCATGCCTCAATTCAGAGCTCGTGCGGAACCAGTACAGTAGCAAGCACAAAACATCAAAAGTGGTTCCTATGAGTAAATAAATTCCATTTCACTGTTTCTTTACTTTTACTTGTAATTAATTATTTTTTGTTTGATTGATATGCACGTTTTTTTCCTTTGCACTATTTACTCACAGCTTGTGTCAAAGTGTCCTTCCTTGCATATTTTGTATTGTTTAATATATTTTATGTTCTTGATGTAACCATTATATTTGTTTGAGAGTATTTCTATCATTGTACTCGAACATGACTGTGGGAAACTTATTGTTATTGAACTGGAACCTCAAACCTCTATATGTGCGCTATACTATTTGCAACCAGTATGTGGTGTTCTGAAAACGCTAACCGGCCGGCATAGTCCTCATACCTCTTTTTTCCTCGTGTACAATTTATCAATGCCATGTGTGGTGAACACAACATGCTTATACCAAAACCACAATACTTTGTTCAATGCGAGGAACTCGCCAGGACGTGGGCTGGTGCTCGCGAACGAAGCGTGCCAGCGAGTGGCTGTGCCTTTTGGAGCTTCTATTGTAAGGTCTTTCAGCCTCGCCGCCTCGTTCCCGACACTAGGAACCTTTCCAGCCACCATAATTTGGCAACAATGAGAACGTTCCAAGATGGCACTGCTTTGGTAGTTACATAGCTTTTCTGACCCAGCTTTTTCTCGAGAGTCTGTATATTAAAGAGACACTAAAGCCAAATAACAATTGACATCGGAGTGAAAGCTCAATGTATGACAACACCTAAAACGACAATATGATCAACAATAGTGCCCTACTTAGCAAGAAATTAAGGTAGATGCACAAGAACACATGTGGCGCAGTAGAAAATTCTCAAAATGATCCCGATGACATCAGACGGGGCCGTCTACAATAAATCACTAGTAATCGATCTAGCTGCACTAAATAAAGGACCTTTTGTGCATCAAGAGAAGCAATAAAATGCTGCCTGTCCGTTTCTGTTTGATTCACGAAAAAAAGAACCGTAGGAAGTTACTATGGGGAATGGTGGGAGTGATTCAAAATTTCAATTTTTGCGTAGTTACACTGGACAGATTGTGCCATCTAGTGGGGCACAGTTGAATAAAAAAAAAAAAAGTCTGCAATCTCGAAGACAGTGGTGGAAAATTAATCAATGGCAGTTGTTGCTGATGTGGCTTCCTCTGCTTTCGGTCTGCTGCTACTAGCAGAGTAAGCCGGGCAGCACGGCAACAGTGGCATGAGATGGTCCGGTCAGTACGCTTTTTGAACAAGGTAATTTGAAGTGCGCTAACCCTATGCGGAGCACTAAACATAATTTCATTTCAAAATAGGCCCTTCCTTCGCACAAAAGTAGCACTACGAGGTTCCTGGACCACCATTTCGACAATGTCGACTTAAAGATGATTAAGTGCTAACACTGTTCCAAAGAAAAACTTCATCAATGTGGATGTGTTCGATGAGACGTCCTCGTCTGCCATTATAGACTTTGCTGAAATTCTTCGAGTACACTTGTGATAAGAATAGCTGCATAACGTCACAAGAGAAATCACAAATTATGAGGCTATTTTTCACTCACAATATCAAGAAGTCTTATGAGCTCTGTATATTAGACCATTGGGATGATTCCTGGGATTAGTGCAGAGCAAATTTCACCTCGGCTTTTGACCAAAACCCTGTTGACCGGTGGGACAAAACTATATTTTTCAAACAACGTTCAGGCTCCCTAATGAATTACTTCCATCAGAAGAGACAGCTGTTACAATTAGCAGATCCTTATTTGCCTGAATTATCAGTTTTGCCTTTAGTATGATGGATTGCCAAAAGCAAGTGCAATTGAGATCACCCAAGATGGCTGAAGAACTATTGGGACTTTACCTCGTCACATCTTCTGTGGCCTCACCATGATTTAATCTCCTGTGTCAACAAATGCGTTTTTTTTCTTCTATTTATAATCAGTGCAGTTTGTAAAACATTTGACCGAATCAAGTAGACACCTTCTTTTTCGTTACATAGGCGGGGCTGTACACTCACACTTATTTGTGTTTTGTCCCTGGAGGTCTGCGTTACTAGGCCGACAGTATAAAGCGGTACTTCTTGTGGCAGCTGTTTCTGCTAGCACTATATTATCTGCAAGAAATCTTGTTGAATGGGTCCAGTAATGCTGTGCAGTGTGCCCAGAGGGTTCATAGCAGATTCGGTCAAATGTTTTACAAACTCCACTGATTATAAATAGAAGGAAAAAAAAAACGTACTTGTTGACACAGGACGTTTGCTATGAGCCCTCTGGGCACACTGCACAACCTCGTGACAGCGCCACCTACAGAACTGCGGCCGCACTGCCGCGCCGGAGCAGTGGACGCAAAAAGCGTAAAGCCCGCTCTTGTCCTTTGCTTCCACGCTTACTCTCGCTGCTCAGTGTATTAGTGCATAGCTCAGATACTCTCGCTAAACGAGACGGCAAATCGTTACGAGTTTCCACTAAGCTAGCCAGAGCACCTTGGGAAAGAGACCATACCACGATAGTTGCACGAAGCTGCCCACAAGTCCTAAACACATTCGCTTTCACTCATTCACCTTCGCAGGCAAGGGTAGAAATATTATTTGTGGGAACATAGCATACAATATGCACTATTTAAAAAGAAACATACAGAGGAAGCTTTTCATATTAAAGAAAAAGGTAAAGATTAGAAACAAAAAAAAACAAGCAAGACATTTTTCTAATGTGTCTGCTCTCTTCCGAAGCTTATCTTATGTTGGAACTTCCTGAGAACCAATTGTTTATGCCAAGCTACAGCAACCAAACACAAAACTGAGAACTATGCTTTTTACGTGATGTAGCTTATCTGGAAGTTTGAAGGTTGGTAAAATAGTTGCGCAAAACTTTTGACTTGTGACTGGTATCCTCTATCTTCGCTCGTTTGGCACTGCTTATATCAGTTATTTCAGCAATATTCCGGCCAGTTCTTGGCTTCATTTCTGGGCACGAGTAAGTAAAACCTCCGCTAAAAAACTTAAGGTGCCACTTCAGCGAGTCGCAAGATCTTTCGCTGGTCAGGAATATCTGTAAATTTAAACTTAGCAAGGCGTCGTGCCCGCCGACCGCTCCACTGTGAAAATAATTTTCCAAGACGCAGTCGCTTTCCTTCATATAGCCCTTGCCCATTCTTGCCACTGTTCTTGGTGAGACGGACCGTTGAAAGGTCAAACTTTTTTTTTACAGAAAACTGATTTACAGCTCGAGGCAGCCTTCACTCTTCTATTCAATTGAATTGCCATCTACTCAAATGTGCTTCATGTATGTCTGCTTTTTTTTTCATGCGTTGTAGTTCTGTATGGAGCTGTTATATGAAAAAACATGCAAAATCTATCCTCAAGCTTCACAATGAGTGATTTTAGGCATGCTCCTAGCTACGATTACAGATCGGCTGCTTTTTTATTTCTACCACTTAATTTCTTTCATTTTTTGAAGAGCATCTGATCCAACATATATATTTAAAAATGCTGGCACTAAGACGTTCTACTTGCTTTATTTTGTTTTGGCAAACTATGCCGGCGAAAAGCTTTCATTGCTGCATCCAGTAGCATAGTGGAGTCGGTGAGAGGCAGATGTAGCAGACGACACTCGGGTGTGTCGGAGACCGCAGGCGCATCGCTGTATTCCAGCGGTGGGAAATGACTAGTTCTGTGCATTGCCGCAAGGATCGCTTCGCGTTCGTTTGCCAACCTCCTTTTCCAGGGTGACATTATTGTGGTGCGCACTGGCGCTGGCATCAGCCAGTAGTTTTTCCTGTCTTTCTTGCTCCGTGGTAGCAACTAAGGCAGGCAGTATTCTCAACTACCTAAAGCGAAACTTTGAGAAAGCTCCCCCTAAGCTGAAAAAACTTTTTACTTTTTAAACTTAAGCACTATTTTGGAATACGAATGCTCCGCATGAGACCCAGGTACAAAGACATGCATTGCCGAATTGGAATGCATTCAGAAGCGTGCAGCACAGTTTGTTTCCTACAACTATGACTATACGATAAGCTCCTCTGATATGAGAATCAATTTCGGATGGCCGACGACTTTGCAAAATATACGGAAGCACATGTGCCTAAAGCTCTTTCACAAAATTTTTATTTGAGCAACAAGCCTAAGGAAGAAAACATATTGCCATCGTCCCTCCTACCCAGCACCTCCACCAGTGTCACGACGTCAAAACAAAGGTCTTGCCGCAGAGATTGAGACACCAGAAGCAGGTCGACCTCTTTTAATTAGAACGCGCAAGCGAGTTCTTTTTCGTCCATTTCGTAGTCCTTCGTGGCACATGCACAACTGCCATCGTCTTTTCTGAGCAAGCACGTGACAATATATCCTTGATCCTACCTATAGGTCGGTTCGTTACGATGATTCTTTAAAGATGGCAGACTGGTCTTTGAGACCGAAAAGTGACAAAAAAAATTCATTTTTTTGATGAGTGCCATGTTTGGTTTCTGCAAGTATTTTTGGTTTCTGCAAGGATACACTGCTAGTGGTACTGCCAGATATATCCAATTCTTCGTCCCCCTTCTTCATTCTTGTTAATTTGTTTAATATATTCTGGTTTATCGAATTCTTCTGCACTTTTTCACGTTTTTTCAAAGGAACATTATTACTGTTCTTATCTAATTTCTCTCTTTCTTTAGCAAGTGCTGTACAAAAAATATCTATTATAAGGTACAGTGTGGCCAATGCCCCTTGTGGGTATGAGCCAAGATCTTCTAGGAGCCAAGATCTTCTAGGCGACAAGACAAGAATATGTGATTATCACGATGGCTCTATGGTTGAAAGCCAGTACCTCTCTACAATAGGCACACACGCTACTGCGCCTATTCTCTTAAGGCCATGTATAGTGAGTGCATAGCGAATTCGAAAAGGTATCATGCTCTAAGTGTTTTAAATACGCACTAGGAACAGAATGTCGCTATCGCGTTCATCTCCTTATTGGGGTCCCTTTTGGGGTCCCTTATTTTTTAGTTTACTAATATTAATACATACTAATATAAATACAGCAGCCACTGCTAATGTCATTGGCGGCTAGACTATTTGAATTACATTTTGAAAGAGATGCTTTCCAGCTACTCCAAAAGGCTTTAGGTATTATTCAGCACTTGAGTGCGCTGTATAATGTGTATGTGCTGTAATAAACACCATGACATTTCATTGATTCGTGACATCATGTAACAAGCAGGGAATTTTATGGCACCCAGAAAATTTGAAATGTAGAATAACCAATGGCAAGGCATACGCCGTATTGAAAATAGTTCATTATCTGATTTTTACATGGTCGTACATAAGTGACCATTACGAGATAGATCATTTTCGTGTCATTTGTTGCTTCATGTAACGAGCTGGTGCTGATTGATTTGTGGGGTTTAACATCCCAAAACCACCATTTGATTATGAGAGACGCCGTAGTGGAGGGCTCCGAAAATTTTGACCACCTGGGGTTCTTTAACGTGCACCCAAGTCTGAGCACACGGGCCTACAACATTTCCGCCTCCATCGGAAATGCAGCCGCCGCAGCTGGGAATTGAGCCCGCGACCTGCGGGTCAGCAGCCGAGTACCTTAGCCACTAGACCACCGCGGCGGGGCAACGAGCTGGTGCTGTATGCATGAGTAAGCATATTTAGGCCAATCATACACAGCTAACAACCATTTCGAAAGGAAATAACGAGGGGTAGTTTAACGTAGGAGTACATATGTTATGTTCATCTCCTTGTTATAAATTCAGATTGCTAGCACTGTAACCATACTCACTTTGCACGGACTTGTTGTCTGCCTTTTACAAAGCAAATTCAAGACCTTGTGTGGTTCTGTGATAGAATACCTGACTGCCACACAGAATGCTTGGGTCCGATTACTGCTGAGACCCTGATTTTTATTCTTTGCGGTCAACAACTGAAGGCTGCCGAGGCCACATTTTTCGAAGGTTTTCTCGTTTAAATTACTGATGACGGTTGTCGTTGCTTCTAGGTAGAAACAAGCTTTAAGGTGCATAGCATAGACACTCAAGCCACATACTGCAGCCCATGGTATGCCGGTATGTGACACACATGACCGAAAGAAAGCGCTTCATGACGTACACGACATGGTTTTCACATTATTTATGTCTGAACCAGACACATCTTCTCATACCTTCGTGCTCCCATATGCCGATTTTGGTCTATACTAAAGCAATGAGGCAACTACGGGAGTAGCAAGATGTAGCTGGCCAGATAGGTAGATAAGTAAATAGAAATGCCTAAAGTACCTTTGGTTCTTGAAAGATATATATATATATATCTGCTATGTCTGACAAACGGTGAAACCAAGGATTGGCAAGCCGCCTGGTCTTATAAACAGATTGTCAGTAATCATCCGTGGCGCGTACTTGCTGAAAGATCCCCTTTTGAAGAAAACTCAGCCGTACCCACATCGCATACCTAGAACCCTTAATTATGGTCTGACGAGCTAGCGCCAGCGCCCAGCGGCGCTTTGTGCAAGCAACGAGGCACACACGTAGTGGCGGACCACATCCAGACCCTGTACCAGTATAATCTGAGCGAATTCGCGCTGGACGATGGACTCATTTTCCGCTGCCGAAGGCCTTCAGTTTACTGTCTAGCCTCAGTATAAGTTAGCTTCTTTATGGCCTGCTCCAGTAAAGAAGCCGACCCTGCCCAGTTTGCTGCCAGTGTTTCTTTTTCAAGTGTTCATTTGTATTTTGTCTTTTGGCCTATTATTCGGTGTCATTTTTACTCTGTTTAACACTTTTTGTGCTGTATTCCCTCTACCAGAGAAGGGAGTTGTGAGCATTGGTGCTCATGCGTGGAGAGAGGGACAAAACACGCTTTGTGCCTTTGCTCGCGCAGTCGTCGGCAGTAGGTGTGTGCATGCTTATGTGCCTGTGTACATGCAACAACACTGATTGTTGGCCTAGTTGGTACTTGCTTACTGACATGCTTTGGCTGCAAAATAACACCCACAAAGTAAAGAAACACTAAACAACAAGCACAAGCGGCACTTCCAACTAAAGTAGACCGGGTGCACATCGAAACTTAAGTAACAACATACAGACATGCGCAGTCTTTACACAGCCTTACGCTGTCCAGCTATCGAACAATCTCTTCTCCGATAAGTACAGCGTCACCGACGATTCGCTAATACAACTTTTATCTTTCTTCTTAATGTATTATGCTTCCATCAACTCACGCGCAGTTTTATGCCTACTTCTACCTAGAATCTTAATCTCAATAAAACGTGGTGCACACCCGCAGGCTTTACAATGCACAGGCAAATGTGCCAAGCCATCTTTCATTAAATTTAATCCATGCTCCCTAACCTGTTCATTAATAAAGTGCTTGGTAGTCCTGATGTACGAGTTGCCACAAGAAAAGGGAATCTCGTGCCAAAGGCATTGTTTATGAGATTCTTTTTTCTTGTGGCAGCTCGTACAACAGAACTACCGGGCGCTGTATTAATGAACAGGTTGGGGAGCATGAATTAAATTTAATGAAAGATGTTTTGGTGCATTTGCCTAAGCATTGTAAAGCCTGCGGGTGTGCACCACGTTTTAACAAGGTCAAGATTCCAGGTAGAAGTAGGCATAAAACTGCGCGTGAGTTGATGGAAGCAAATTACATTAAGCAGAAAGGTGAAAGTTGTATCAGCGAATCATCGGTGACGTACTTATCAGAGAAGAGATTGTTCAATAGCTGGATAGCGTAAGGCTGTGTGAAGACTGCGCATGTCTGTATGTTGTTACTTAAGTCTGAATTTGCACACGGTCTACTTTAGTTGGAAGTGCCGCTTGTGCTTGTCATTTAGTGTTTCTTTACTTTGTGTGTGTGTTATTTTGTGGCCAAAGCATGTCAGTGTGTACATGCGTGACGCTTTTGTGCGTGCATGAGAAGAGTGTGCATCATGCTTTCGTCCCATCGATGTGGACACTAAGAGGTGCTCGGGGCCCTGACCTACTGACGTCAGACAGTCCAGCTGTGGCCAGCTCTTGCCTGTCGCCGAGAAGCCCTGCTGCCCTTTCCACCTTGGCTGCTGCCCGACGCCAGCTGACAGCAGCTATTTGCTGCCTGCCAACGCCAGGATGCCTTGCAGCCAATTCCGGTTCAGCCTCCCCGATCCTTTGAGACCTGGCTTCCCAGCAAGGTTACCCCATCATTCATCAAGAAATGAGGGGCCTTCGAACCACCACCGAAGCAGCGTTTGTCGGACACGCTGACCAATCATGAACAGCAGCCATGAGCAATCAGGGAGCCCCTCCGTGCCTTTGACCATGCACACGGCCATCGCACCTAGCGAACATTATCACGCTTTGCTGCCCCTACGCGCGGTGAACACTATTCTGCCTCAGCACCATGAACACTAGCCTTACTTCTCTTTTCTCCCTTTCGCAAACATGTTGAAGTGTGATGTGTTTATTTCGTTATTATTGTTTTCTCTTTTGTCATCATTTTTTTTTAGCAGCAGTTACAGGGCTGGACCGAGGTTGGCTGTTGCTTATAGCAGAGTCATTTTAACTGCATGGGTGACATCCGGCTGCCTTCACAGACCGATAAAGGGCAAATTTAGGAGAGGGAGACGTGGGAATTGAGGCTAGCCCACCGCCATTGCGTGGGTTTTGTCGCCTATTTCTGCTGTTATCATGTCCTGACATGACTCTCCCCTCCTCCGTGGTCCGTCGCGCTGGGGGAGTGGGAGTGACCTTGATCCCTCTCACCTGGTAGTGGATGTCGTCTGTGGTGCCATGCTCAAAGTCTCTAGGGATGTTTCGCACGCGCTGCTGGAGTCAGTCAGATTTTTCCAAGATGACTTAGAGTGAGCAAGCATTTCTTTTCCGTCCGTCGGCTTTTTATGTTTGGGGCTCATCCGAACTTTCCCAACGGCGCCTTGTGCCTGCGGCGAATGCTCACCTTTTGTTACCCCTTTCGAGCGCTAGGCCTAAAAACGGTGCGATGTCATCGCACGTGGTCATACTATACCGACCCGTATTTTTCGAAGCCAACGCAAGCGGAGTTTTGCCCTCGCTCGAGCGACCAGGCCCTGTTGTCCCAGTCTGACCGGAAATCACTTTTACCCACGGAGACGTGCTCGTGGCACCCTGTGTCGTACTTTTCACACGTGGCACGGATAAGCCTATTTGCTTTCCCGCCGACCCTTTTGCAATGGGCTCTATACTGAGTTTTTGATGTTGCCTCAGGCAATAAAATGTTGTGACCACGAGCAGTACCGTGTTCTCGCCATGACGATGGTTAAAGCATGCCCTGCGGCTCGCTAAGATCATACCCATGCTAGTGGCCATACTCTTTTGAGATACATGTACAATAAGCCCTTCGTAAAGAAGTTCTGCACAGAACACAAAGGTGTTGTCAAATGCTGAGCAAGAGCACAGGAGTCTTCGTGATGGCCAGAAATCAGCCAAGACGTTGAAAAGTATGCGAGCAGATGCCCAACCTGCCCAATGAAACGTTGTTTGGCAAATGAATAGTTGCTTCAGACACCACTCCCAGGACTAGCTCCCACGGCAGGTGGTCAGCACAAACTTGTTCTACCACAAATGACAGAATTACATAGCAGCTGTTGACAACTACTCAAGGTTTTTTGAACTGAAAAAGGTTTATGGAACTCAAACTGAACATGTGCAGTTCCTTTGTAATCTGTTTGCCTGCTACAACATTCTGAACATTTAGAGGTTTGACAATAGCCTGCAGTACAGCTCACTCAAGTTTCACTTTCACTTTCACTTTTATTCCTTAAAGACACCACCAGGGTATTACATAAGGGGTGGGTTACAATATATACAACAGGTTGAACACTTTATTATATGGTATATTGCGATGTGATCGCTTCAATGAAGGCAGTAGGGCTTGAGTTAGCGATTTCTTGTGCAAGGTCGTTCCAGTTCTCGGCTGCTCGAGAAAAAAAAGAACATGCAAAGGTGACTGTGTGAGCATGAGGACGGGCAACGTTTAAGGGGTGACCAATGCGATAGGATATGCGTGATTGTGGCAAAATATAGGGTGCTTGATTTAGCGCGCTGTGGTAGAATTTATGAAATAATGATAAACTAGCAATGTGGCGTCGATTAGAAAGTGTTTGTAAACCGGATTTCGATTTCAATGATGTTACGGTGATATCGTATGAAAAGGCGGAATGAATGAAACGAATGGCACGATTCCGAAAAGCCTCAAGGGTGTTTGTGAGGAATATCTGGCGAGGATCCCAAATGGCTGATGCATACTCTAGTTTGGGCCATGTTAGTGTTTTGTAAGCTAGTAACTTGACATGCTGTGGAGCGCTTTGTAAATGACCTCGTAAAAACCCAAATGTTTTGTTAGATGATGCAATAACGTTGTTCACATGCACACACCAGACGAGATTATTTGATATCGTCACACCTAAGTATTTATATTGGCATACGGTCTCTAGTTGCTGGTTTGCTATTTCATATTTGAATTTTAACGCATTAGGACTGCAAAAAAACGACATTGTTTTGTATTTACCAGTATTTAAAATCATTAATCAGCATTGACACTAGTTTTTAATGTTGTGCAAGTCCTGTTGAAGAGCAGACTGGTCAGTAATGTTAACAACTGAATGATAAATAATGCAATAATCGGCAAACATGCAGATTTTGCTAGTAATATGCAATGGTAGGTCATTATTATATATTAGAAAGAGTAGGGGGCCCAATACAGAACCCTGAGGGACGCCGGATTCTACAGAAAGAGGCTCAGAGTTGTTGTTATTGACGCACACTGACTGCAGGCGGTTAGTGAGGAACTGCTCAATCCATGTTAGAACTGTGGGGTTTAGATTCAGTTGGGAGAGTTGTAGTAGTAAGTGTTGATGAGCAACTTTGTCGAGTGTTTAAGTGAAATCAAGAAAAATTGCATCAGTTTGAGTGTTAGCGTCTAGATTGAGGTGCAGGTCATGGAGATAGGCCACTAATTGTGTTTTGCAGGATAGTTCCTTGCGAAACCCATGCTGAGAATGGTGAAAAAAATTTTTAGAATCAAGGAAGCTAATTATATGAGTGTATATGACATGCTCCATGATCTTACAAGGCACTGATGTGATTAAAATGGGGCGGTAGTTTAAGGGTGAACTCTTGCTGCCTGATTTGTAGACTGGAACGACCTTGTCCATTTTCCACTCTTTGGTAGGTTTTCAGATGACAGTGACTGGGAAAACAACAGCGTTAGATAAGTCACGGAAATGAATTTGGTGTTCTTCAGAAACTTCGATGTGATTTCATCGAAACCAGCAGATGATGACAGTTTAATGTTGGCAATTATGCTTGAAATGCCGTCTATCGAGATGGCGATAGGAGGCATTGTAGCCTCAAAAGGTGCAAGAAACGTAGGTAATAGTTCATCAGAGTCTTAGGTGAAAACAAAAGAAAACGCGGGGTTAAACATGTTAGCAGTGTCTTTATCCGACAGCATTTCACCCTGTTCTTGGGTAAAGATATAGTGCGGGTTGACTGTGGGTTGATGGTTTGCCAAAATTTCTTAGCGTTTTCACTGATCATCTTAGGCAGGTCGTAGTGAAAGAAGGTGTACTTGTTTTGCCGGATAGCGGTAAGATATGTACGTTCAGCTTCGCAGTACTTTTCCCATGAATTGAGGTGTGGGTTTCGTTTAGCCTGGCGAAAAAGTTGCTTTTCCTTGTTTTCAAGTTTTTTAAGGTTTTTTGTGAACCATGGTTTATGCCTGTTAGCATTGATTGATAATGTTGGAATCTATTCATCTCTTAAATAGGCTATCTGTTAAATAGGCTAAAGTTCCTACAATTTATGAGCAGTTGGAGTGTAAAACATGTGACCTCTAGCCCACATTATGTGTGAAGCAATGGCGAAGCTGAGAGAGCTGTACAAACTGCCAAGAACATCATCAGCAAATCCACAAATGTTGTGAAAGGTTTTTTTGCAAAGAGAGCTACACCTGGACCCAAGTGTTATTTGCCAGTTGAGCTTCTCGTGGGCCGCAATCTCAGAATAAACGTTCCTACTCTGCCTGGAACACTGGAGACAAAGTAAAAATACCAGCATCAGTTCTGGCAAGAAAAATGCAGTTATTTATGAGCGAGAAGCCAAGAACTACAACAGGAAGCGTAAAAACAGAAACAGCCACGGCTAAAGCCAGGTACAGTTGTCCAGATCAGACATGGCCAGGAGCCAACAATAAGGACCAGTGTTGGTGTTTCAAATGCACCGATATCTTATATTGTGTAAACGGCCAAAGGAAGTGTTCATTGCACAAAAGCACATCTCCAAAAAGTGCCAAAAGTTGCACTACCGAACCACGCAGGAACAGGTTGGTCAGGAGAAGCCAACCACAGTACCTGTAATGGCCGAGCCGTTAAACAACCGTGACGCCTGAACCTATAAGCAAGCTGTGGGCCTGTATTTTTCAAAAGAGGGAGGTGTCATATTATGAGAACTCTCGACACTCTCCAGAGAGGGTGCCACATGCTTGCTGGAACCTCGCCGTAAGGGAGGCTGGGACGGCTACAGGAGCTTGGACGGCATAGGAGATAAGCATGGGAGAATAATAAGCTTATTGTTTGTTCTCTCATTTGACAACTGGTGTCTCTCAGTTTTCCTCCAACCCCTTGACAACACGACAGTGAGAAATTTTGTGCAATTTTCACTGCTGTGACTGACGACAATGAAGATTTAATTATGCCTGAGGCTTTTGCAATGGGTTGGAGCATACGATGAACCACATGTTATGCAATTTACAATGTGTAACACCTGGTTGTTTTTTCGCTATTCTAAAATGCTTTGTTACTCATATTAACATGATTTATTTCCTGGCATGAAAACTGCCTAGGGCCAGTTTTCAATGAAGTTTCAAGCAATGAAATAGCTCAATGGTAGAATACCGGGCTGGCACAAAGTGGAGCCGGGTTTAAATCCCATTGGGTCTTTAGTGTTTTTTATTTAGTTAGCTTTCTTCTCATTTTGCATGATGGTGGTTATGGACACTGCCTGCGGCAGACAACCACGGCACCAAAAACCCCTGTTCTGATCTCATAATAGCTTTCGCTGCAAAAATAATATTGTGTCTAACATTAATACCATGTTTAACTAAAAAAATGAGCCCTTAAATTTTTAATTTTTATTTTTTCATTTTTGGCGAGAGTCTTATTCTGGCAGACTTGATGCCTTCAGGTAGTATGCAAGGTCAGCTGCCAGCTCGTAATAAGGTCATGTGCTACGTGATGCCAACAGGTGAAAAGAGTATTCCACACTTGCCGCAATTCCCACAGGCGGTGCTGGCACTCATGTTTAAATGCACATTTATACCTTATAAAGTGAACGGAGTGATGACTGCCACCATGGCTCAGTGGTAGAGCATCGGATGAATTTATCAAAGGTCTCAGGTTCAGATCTTGCCAGCGGCAAGTTATCTTTTGGTCCACTTTTCTTTTTTCACATTTACGTTACAATTACTTTTAACATCCCCCATATTCCTCTCAGCATCACTGTCTGTTAGTTCTCATCGTATGATCGAACTTTCACTGTAAATAGATAGATGAATGAATAGATAGATAGATAGATAGATAGATAGATAGATAGATAGATAGATAGATAGATAGATAGATAGATAGATAGATAGCATATAAATCGAGTATGCTACCTCCTAGGGTGCCTCGTTCCCCAGCTAGCGCGAGTGCTTGTCCCGTGTGGCTCAAGTGCTGGGAACATGGTCACCGTAGTTTCACCACCATGCCTTTTTGCCTAGCACAAGCCACACGTTGGTTTTCCGTGCATAAATAAAAGTGTTCAAATGCGCCCAGACAATGCCTCTCCCTCGTGTCATGCTAGCACACATCTTCGTGGTGCTTTACCGATCCTCATTGGTTGCTGTAACAGTCTTTTCTGTTAGCTTGCTTCTGCCCAGCACTAAGGCGCCGGGCAGATGCTCCCACATTCGCAACGAGGAAGCCATGCTGTGCCTTTGTGGGCGATTTCTTTTTCAGGCACTTCAGTGTTGTCCCCTTTGTGTGGTAGCCGTGACGCCACAGAATAGTGCACTCAATCGGTCTTGCGGACTTGCCCTCCAGGTCCACAAGCCCGTCACTGTCCCACTGTTCTGTATCTTGGTTTAATAAACCCATGTTTGTCAATGACCTGCCTCGAGTGCCATCTCTGTGCCATCTTGGACAATCGACAAACCCAGCCATACTGTCTTCATGCCTGAGAGCAGTGGAGGATGTCGCATACTTTGGCAGTTGCTTCGTAGGGTAAGCTGATTTAGCAAACCTATCCCCACGATAGAAACAACTCAAAGTGTCTTTGATTTGCTAAGAAATGCTTCGCATTTAAAATTAGAATCCAAGCAGGAATTGAAGCCAAGCATTCTGCTTGGAAGTCAGGTATTCGACGACAGAGCCACCAGGTCTTGTATGGGGTCTTTAGAATAATGCCCCATGTAGGCATAATGTTGGTGCAACATCAATCATGATTGAAATGCTGGCTATCAAGTTTTATAACGAAGCCATAAACATTAGACATGTACTTTTATGATAGAGGTCTCACGACACATTAACATCATGTGTGTTTTCATCATTAGCTGCATTTTTATAACAGTGTAATAAACATTGAATTGGTGTTTTTATGATTCAACAAGTTATATACAAGCATTGCTCCAGCTATGAGTAATTGGTAACAAAAGTTGCCTATAATATTCACATAATTGCACCATAAAGTGCTTTGTCTCAATGATACCAACGTCAGTGCTCTAATACGAGTACTGACATCACATCAGATCGAAAGTTACCCTCTTTCCATACCAGAATAGTCACATTTATGTTAAGCCCAATATAGTATACACACAATGATACTCACAGAAACATGCCTACCTTGTCATGCTTGGCTCAAAGCCAAGAAATGCAGCATAGATTATTTGTAAATTGCTTTGCATAAAACCGATTCCCACAAGATGTAGGATTTGCCAAACTTTTATATAATTTAAAATTTTTCTTGGTAACTATACTATGAAGCACATAACAGGAGTGTCTCAGTAATGTAGAATTATGTTAAACCAAGTGAGGCAAGAAATATCGCTATAGTTGGCTTTTGAAGGATAATGGGCCATAGTGTGCCTGTGCTGTGTATTGGTCAGGTTTGAAAAAATGAGGCAAAGGACAGGAGGACCCTGAGCATGAAAAAATGGTGTGCGTAGTATTTTAAATGAGTGCAGTACATTAAATCAAATAACATTATAAGGAGCAAAAACAGCGGGTTGATAGTTTAGTTGAGACAAGGACGCTAATTCACTGCTGCATAAAAAAGTTAGCATTTGATTTATTTAGGTAGCAGCCTGAATGCCAACTAAAGAAGCTATAAATATTTGGCTATTGAAGAGTGAAATGGTAAGATGAGTACATTTGCAGGCTTGAGATGAGCTCAAATGACTGTGCCGTGAGTCTGAGGCTGATGCGTACAGCAAAACTCACCGTTGAATGCCATCAATTCCAATGGTGAACATGTCGACCACTCCACCAGCAGGCTTAGTCATTAGTCCCATGAGCCCCTTGCCAATGCCTCTGAAGAAACTCTCAAGGCCTTCTGAATGAGCCTCTAAAAAACACAGATAATGCACCTAATATTATTCAAGAGCACTCCTCACACAATTCAAGAGTTCCTGCCCAATCGTAGAACTACAAGACAAGCACGCTAACACAAGAAAGCTCCAACACTCAACCATCAACTGCAGGCAGCACACAGGTCGGAAAGAAGAAGGTTGCTTATATGAATATGCTTAACAGATGGCCAACCCTTCAATCATGGACAAGCTTGTACAGTTGCCAAGGATAACTTTAAACTTGACAATATATATTTTTGAAGCATCATCGACAGCTCACTTGAACATGCGATACCACAATTGTTACTTTGTGATCCACAACCTTTATCCTCCACCTGTCAGTTCTGGTAAAAAAAAGTGACAGTTTTGGCACAAGGCCGAAGCAGTGCGTGTGATAGCAACACATTAGGCTGTTATACAAAGTAATGCTAGGATAAGCAGAAACCATATAGAATGCAGTGAACATGGTCAACTGTGCTTGAAATGACAGTAATGCAGTAACCACAATGTCTAAACAGGTATTGTTGTGAATAGTTGACTGCGTGACATTCAACAGGAGGCAAAGTCTAAGTTTGGCATCGAGAAACACAACAAGCCACTGGTTATGTCGGAGTACACTAATGTTGAAGTCTCCAGTGACTATCACCGGCACATCCTGTAGACACACCACACGAAAGTTGTGCAGAAAGACGTTCATGACGTCTGCCCGCGAAGTTTCTGGTGAGATGTACACTGCAACAATGAAGTTGTACAATGTTTTAACAGTGCAAGTGTCACCACAACTCATCTGGGGCAGCAAGTTGAGTTCGCCTGTCTAAAGTCATAGTGACGGTGTGCATTTAGATGGGAATCGAATTCACAAGCACGGCTAGATTAGCACCTTCTAGAATGGTCCTGGACTTGATGCAAACAATTTTTCCTGTTGCATAAAAGTTGAAGTGCAGCCAGAGACGTTTTCGAATGCCCCTTTCATCCAACTGTATGTGCTTCAGTGAACCCACCCCTCTATTGATCAGGCCATTAAACAAGTCCATGTTTAAAGAAAGTAAGTATAGCTTGTACAAACAAAGTACATGCTTTATTGAAGAATGTATGTTTAAGTTCATTGGCAGTAAGCCAGTGGTAATTGGTATATATACATAGCTTGCCGTTAGTGGAAAGGACACTATGAGTGGTGTAGTTTAGTTGGTTTATGCAGCTTGTTGAGGAGAGAGGTGTCGCTGGTTCAAATCCCCGGTGGGTGCCTGGAAATTTTCTTTCGGATTAATTTTCTTTGTGCATATTAAAAATATATACATACATATACAAATCCGGAACACAACGACTACATACATATACAAATCCGGAACACAACAACGGCGATGACAAAAATCAGCCAAGAGTGTCTATATAATTGCTATAGTAATAAAAAATAAAAATTACAGCATATCCTCGAAGTGAGTGATGATGAGTGGGGCAAATTGGTCCTCCGTGTGTCTGCACTTCTGTCTGTCCATCTGTCCATGCTTCTGTCTGTTTGTCTGCCTGTCCGTGCGTCTGTCTGTTTGCCGGTGCGCACCTGCTGAGTGAGTCATCAAAATAGGCAGTCACGAACCTCGACAAGCTAGGAGGGACGAACCTACGGCTTAAAAACTTCGCCCTTAAAAAAAAGTTGTGGTCTCACCAGTCCTCATTCAGCTGTGTGATGGCGCCCCCCATTTCAGAGACTGCGATAGGCCTCTATAAATAAAACACTTGGTTTTGCGACGCTCATGAATTCGGTCATGTCTCTGGTTCCAACGCGCCCAGCGCCCGAATCCAAGGCATCCACTATGAGTGATGTGATGGCATCGCTATCTGGATGCGCGAGGAGTGTTGTGTTAGCCAGAGCTTCCTTGATGAAGCCGAAAGCTGTTTCTGCATCGCCCGTCCAGAAGATGGAAGCGTTGGGCTTCATTTGACTGGATAGAAGTGCATGGAGTGGCTGCAAGATGGCAGTGCAATGAGGAATAAACCGCCGGTAATAGTTGACAAGCCCGAGGAATTCACGTAGTTTCTTCATAGTTGTTGGTCGTGGAAACTGCAATATAGCTTCAACACGTGAAGCCGGTGGAGAGATCCTACATGAATCCACGTGATGGCCAAGAAAGTCCAGTGAGGAAACACCGAACTCACTTTTTGGTCCGTTAGCGACTAGTCCATATTTGCGGAGTTGTGTGAAAACCTGATGCAGGTGAAGTTCGTGATCTTCTGCAGTGCAGTGAAGTTCGTGATCTTCTGAAGCAAAAGGTCAAACTACAAAGTACCTGGTCCACGAAGCATTTCGTTCTGCTGCTTTAGACGCGAAAACAGTGTCTCCATTGACTGCATAAAGACGGCTTTTCTTGACGCTGACACCGTCCTCAATGACTACAAGCCATCTGCGAAAACGAGACAAAACCACTTTGCAACAGCAGAACCTATAACCTGCTCATAGGGGTCACTCCTTCGCGCACTGGCTATCTCGCTAAAGGGGGAGCCCTATGGCAAGCAAGCCATCAGCATCTCAGAGAAGACAAAGAAGTTGTGCCGCAGCTGCTCTGCATGTTCGAGCCAGCACGAGAGAAGAAGACGGCAGCAAAAATGGCAACGTCTGTGAATGTCCATGCCAGAACAGCATGGTGTTAGGAGGGGCTGAAAAAATGCCTCTACTTCTGACCGAGTTAGCCGAAGAAATGACAGCCAACAAGCAACAGACCCCTGAATGCAAGTGGCTTGAGATTTTACTTCTGCAACCAAACAAATTGAACTTCACCAATGCCTCTATGCTAACGTGAAAAAAAAAATTTATGAGGTCACTTTACGAGGATACGCAGGGGTCTCCAGAGTATACCGTGTTTTTGCCAGAGTGCAGGTACGCACAATTTTATACTGTATGTGCCTGAAGGTCATATCTTGCTCGACACTTCCTTCCCACAGATGAGATGCTCACCTATGACAGCGTCATCAAGCGTTTTACTGAACACTTCGTGCACCCAGCAAGCAAGCTGTATGTCTTCTTGCTTTCACAAGCGCACTCAAGAACTGGGCAAAAGTGTTGATGCTTATTACACAACACCATGCCGACTAGTGAAGCATTGCAGCCACCCGTCTACTCAAGTTTAAAGGCGTCTCATGTGTGACAGGTTCCTGGTTGGCCTCAGAGATTCTCGCCTCTCAGGGCAGTTGTGTTGTCATTCCGAATTGTCACGAAAGGAGGCTTGGACTCGGTGAAGCAGTGGGAAGGCACAAAAAAAAAAGAGCGGCAGAAGAGACTGCTGAAGGACTTAGGCCAATTGAACTGGACACAACCAAAGCTCACAAAGCGTCGCAGTGTTATGATGCCAGGCAGCGTAATCCGCCGCTCAAGACCGAACTCTTCGGCGCTGCTACTTGTTCTTTCTATGGATGTTCGCTTAGAATGCTCAGCACGTGCGTCTCTCTGCAATTATTGTTGAAACAAAAGGCATTTTGCTTAGGTCTGTCATTCCTGTAAAGCACTAGCGACCAAGCTCACTGATATCCACCTACATACTGTCATTGCTCCCAAGCAGCCTAAACAAGTCGGCGTAACAAAAAACAATTATACAGCCTCTTTCAAGGTAGACTCTTGTGCTGAAGTATCAGCAGTGCCAGATGATTTATCAGCAGTACCCTTTCGACTCTACAAAGTGGACAGCTTGTTGACGGGTCGACTAGGGCATGTGCTTCATGTAGCCGGGATCGCACGTCGCCCAGCTTTTGTACTGGGTCACAAGCAATGAGTTGGGAGTCCTTCAGGCTAAGTAAGTGCTGTATCACCGCCGGATGCACCGTCTGATGAAGACAATGGCCGCGTTAGCGCCAGAGCACTGTAAGGAACGTCAGGCTAGGCCTAGAACGGGGAGGGGACTCTTTATTCAAAGAGTGCAGGTCAACACATAGCAATGATTACACAATATAGCTGTTACGTGGTGTTATGCGGCAGATTCCATGAAACCAAAACTAATCGTAGGCCCATGACTCCGAGATTAGTATTTTTGAGTTTAAGATATAAAATGCCTGGCACCACATCATCTCTCTCTGGAAAGGAATGGAGATGTAAGCTCTTGCGTACTTGTACAAGAGAACACGGATGAATTATACAGAACTAGTACAACAGCATGCAATCACAGTTGTTTCAAACATTACACAGCAGCAAGGCACTGAAACTTTGATATATAGTAACATGCGTAAGATATAGGCTTGTGCAAATAGTGAATTTTAGGTTCAAAGCGAATTCAGTGATTTTGATCGAATAGAATTGAATTCGAATGGTATGTATGAAATATAAAAAAAGGGATTATTTATCATGACCTAACTAATCTGCACAATATTTCTTTTGAATTGAAATAGGGGCTTTATGCAAATGCCATTTTTTTTTCGTTCAAAGAAAGTCGAAGCAATCTTTTGTAGTAGTTTCGGTAGGATGCGAGTGATAACCTCTAAGATACCTAATATCTTAAAATTTATTATACTTTGAGCATATAAGCAGTCATAACAAGCTTAATAAAATGAAGAATCGATTCGAGGATAACATGTTCCTTTAAAGCAGCCCTGCAACAGTTCTTCAAGTAGCCATGGAGCCATTAAAACGTGCTTGTTGCCTCACAAATTGACTGCCGCAAAGTTTCTAGAATCAGTTCAGTACGAGCAAAGTTGCAAAAATTTGTCGCATACTGCAGTTGCATTCTCTTTTCTGGTCCCGAAAAAATAGCTGGAAGTTAAGCAGGAAGGAATGGCATGGCATACGAAAAAAAAAAAAAAAGTTACACGCACCTTGTGATCTTGAGCTTCTCTTTTTTTTTTCTTCAAGTACGCGGATTTTCAGTGTGATCGCACACGTATTTGTGGACAAGCGGCGACCTCCCACGGGGGTCCCGGTAACGATGAGCGCGCCATGCTCAAATCAGCCAGTGGCTCTGACTAGAGCCGTATATTCCTTCTTGGCTGTGACAAACTTGTAGTCTCATTCGCCGAGGAAAGAAAGCAACTTTTAGCTTTGAAAATTTATTGTGAATAACAGGACGTGTGCAGTGCTGTAATATTTGCCTCGCGTGTCCTCGGTAGTCTCGACCACTGATCGGCAGCGTTTTCTGACCATGTTCAATAAGTGTTGCAACTCCCCTTTAAATTTGAAGGGGGGCTTCACGGCAATGCGATTTTACCTTTGATAGGTGTTTTCGCGCCTGAACATTTCTACACTGTAGTGAAACCACCTTTACAAGCAATGATATGCGGATTAATATACACCTCTTCTTTCATTGCTGTAACTTCAAAAATATTCGATAATTTAAATTCGAATCAAAGCAAACTCAAATATTCAACTATTCATTCAAATATTCGCACAAGCCAAGTAAGATAGACTAGTAAAAATATAATCAATCTTTGGTGCATATGAGAATATGGTATAACCGTTGAAAATATATTGTAGAAAATTGTAAAATAAAACAACATTACACAGTACTTATCACATGAAGGAATGTAGGAGCATGTTGAAGGAACATAATCCTGGTAACGCACCATTTTTTTATGGTGTCGCTTGGGACGAAGGCATGCAGGAGAATGAGGTGAAGGATTCACCGATGGAGCCTTATTCATCTCAGAAGATTTTGAGCCCTGGGGCTCACCTACATGCTAATCCTCGAAAAGCAAGCGCGGTAGCGATTTTGGAGTGTTCATACGTGACACAGTCGTACCCGAGACATCTTTCCCCCCCTTCAAAACTATCTGCACTGGGGCTGGGCACATCAGCCATATTTTGTGAAGGTGCCTATTAGGTGGTTTGTGAAACAGTCACTAACTGGAGCATTGCAGAAGAATGTGGAGGTGGGGAGTAATTCTTTTGCATGAATGAAGAATTAGGTAGATGAAGTGAATTCTGCTGCGAAGTTGAGTTTCGCACAGTATGAGCCAGTATGAGCTTTGAAGCATTCCGTACATTGCCATCACTAAGGCAGAATGAATTCAGTCCAAGTTGTGCCTATATTCAGTCCCTATGAACCCTTGTACTTAATCTGATTGCCTGGAAGACAAACTTTGACCCTGTGGCCCACCTGTAGTTTAGGAGGTTTAACTCCACGCTTTAAATCAATCCGGTGCTTAGTTGCCTGTTGTTTATAGAATAGTCGCGTTCTCACAGGATCCAATGTTGGCAAAGGCCAGAAGACTTTGGGTGTAACCATGCAATGTCAATTCCAGAATGCAGTTGGTGATTATGCAAATGTTGTGCAGGTAAAGAGCCACGTTAAACATGACTATCCAAGCCAGGCCACCAGTATCTTTCTCTAAGCCGTTGCTTCGTCCTGACAATTCCAGGGTGGCTTTCATGAGCCAACTGCACAAGTCTGTCACACATTGATGTAGGAATGGTGACTATCTGTGTGGAAAACTAGGTTTTCTACACAGCACAGCTCAAATCTGACTGCAAAGTAGGGCAGTAGTTCCGGTGGCAGAGATTTCTTATCTGGCCAGCCATTAGCAATGAATGCAAGCTCATGCTGAAATGTAGCATCTTCAGCATTTGCTGCCTGTAGGTCAGCTTTGCTTATGCAAAAAGTAATGAAAGAGATTATCTCTTTTTCTGGCTCTGGACAAACTGGAAGCTGTAAAGGTAAATGAGAAAGTGCACCCGCCACAACATTATGTGAACCCTTGCGGTACTGTACAATGAACTTGTAGTTTAACAGTCTGGCACACCAGCATGAAATGCGTAATGGGTGTCAGTCTTCTGATCCAGCAGACTTCCTTGGACCACTTGAATGTTTGGTCTTTACGCATCATGGAACGCAGTGGTTCAACAACATCAGCATAATATGGAATTAACTTTGAGTAATAGGCAGCAAGACCAAAAAATTAAATGCTAGGTTTTACAATCTGAAGGTGCAGGTAGATTAACAACAGCATGCACTTTAGATTCAAGAGAAGACAATTCTCTGGCACTGACATTGTGTCTTACAATTGAATTTGCTTGATGGCAAAGACATATTTGTCGTTCAGTTTCATTTCTGTGTTGCTTATGATTCTTAGTACAACTTGCAAATTAGCATTATGCTCAGCATGTGTTCGGCTTCAGACTAAAATGTCATCTAAGTAGCACAGTACTCCACAGCAATATTTCAAAATGTCTGACATCATTTTCTGAAAAACAGCAGGGGCAGATTGACTTGAAAGTAAACATTTGACATAAGTCTGTCTGGTTGAGTATGAAACTGGGAGATGATTTAGACTCCAACCAAAAGTTTTGAAGAAACCCGACGTTTCGGAACCGACTTGGTTCCTTCCTCAGGGGTGACGGTGAAGGCTATGTAGCAGCGTCGTCTTCAAAGCACTCGTGAGGTGGCTAATGACCCCCCTCTCTCTCTTGTTTTACCGTGGAGCGCAGTCCATGTGAATACACTGGGGGAAGGTTTTCAAGAAAGCGGTTGATATTATGGGCTGTCCTCCGTATGTGCCACGACTCGAGTAACAACCTTCTCCTCCAGTTCAACTCGCTTTCAGAGATGGCCATTTCTTCAAAATTTATTTTGTGATCCAACGTCTCAGCATGTTTGGCGACTGTGCTGCGCTCTTTGTAGAACTTTCACACATCATTGGCGTGTTGCTTCAGTCGTTCCAGTAGGTTTTTAGTCTCGCCGATAAACGACGAGGGGCACTCGGCACACAGAATTTTGGCCTGTCCATTGTTGGCCGATCTTTCGGGCGGGGGAGGAGGCAGCCCAGCGTACACGAAGGCATGTGCGCGATGCGAACCCCTTCCTTCCTGAAGATCCGCGCTAACATCTCGCTGGTTCCCTGAACGTATGGAACCGGTATGCATTTCGGGGGGCTGCCAATTGAGATTGATTAGTGTTTTGTATCCTCTATTGCTCTGCGCGGTGGGTGGTGGCTCGAATGAAGTTTTTTGGGTATCCGTTTTTTCTGAGGTTAGCAATTATGCGGGCCTCTTCTTTTTTTCGCTCGGTGTCATTACAGCATAAGTTCCTAGCTCTCTCAAGTAGCATGGTGACAGACGAGGCCTTGTGGCAGGGGGGTGGGAAGAATCGAATTGAAGGTAGCGGCCAGTGTGCGTTGGCTTCCTATGAACGGAGAACTCCAGGCCATCCTGCTTTCTTTCCACTTGGATGTCGAGAAAGGGCAGGCAGTGGTTGCTTTCACACTCGGTCGTGAATCGTATGGCTGGGTGCACAGACTTAAGGTGTTGTCTGAAGTTTTCAACTTCAGCCGTCTTAATGACGCAAAAGCAATCGTCCATATAACGCAGAAAAAGCTTGGGTCGCGGCGAGAAGGAATTGAGTGCTTTCTCTTGTATGTACTCCAAGGTCAGGTTTGCCATCGTGACGGAGATGAAAGCTCTCATCGCGGTTCCTCTGTTCTGCCTGAAAATAGTTCCTTTGTAGGAGAAATATGTACTGAAGAGGCAGAACTCTAGTAGACTACAGAGCTCGTCAACCGCCAAAGGAGTCTTTCACTTGTGGGAGTTGAGGCTGGCCCGCTGCCTTTGCGCGGGCTTTCCCGCCTTTTCTGCCATTCTCATGTCCCGACATGTCTGCTCTCCTGTGCTGTCTGCCGTGGTGGGTGAGCGGAGTGACGTTTAACTCCCTCACCCGGAAGCAGATGTTGACTGTGGCGCCGCGCGCGGGGACTCGCGAGAGGTTTTCGCGCGCTGCGTCGGGAGCGGTGAGTACTCTCCGGGACTGCAAACGGTGAGCCACGCCACATTTTCCGTCCGGCGACTCCCGTCGCTCGGGGCTCGTCGAGCGAACGCTCACCTTTTGTTGCCCCGCTGCGTACTCACGGCCGAAGGGCAGTACAGTGTCCTAGTGCGTGGCCTAGCTACGCCGACTCGTCTCCCTCCGAAGCCAACGCGAGCGCCTTTGCCCTCGCTTGAGCAACCGGGCCTTTGTCCCGGTGTCTCCGTGGATCACCTTTACTGCGGAGACGTGCTCGTGGCACCCTGTGTAGTACTTTGTGCCCGTGGCGTGGATAAGCCTACTTGCTTTCCCGCCGCGCCTTTTTGCAACGGGCTGTACTGCGTTTGGTGTTGCCACAATAAAGTGTTGCGACTTTGAGCAGTATCGTGTTCTCGCCACGGCGACGGTTAACGCGTGCCCTGCGGCTCGCTAAGACCGGACCCACGCTGGTGGCCGTACTCCTTCGGGATACGTGTACACCACACTGGCGCCCAACGCGGTATCAAAAGCTCTAGCTTTTGACTGCTCTTAGCCAGTCAGTTCGCCTGCGTGATTCGGGCTCGTCGCAACATGTCTGCTTCGTGGCATGCCGCATTGCACCAAGAGGCCACCGCCTCTATCGACGGGCGCGCTTCGGCGCTCGCCTGTGTCGTCACCCCCTTTTTGTGGTGAATACACCGCTACGTGGTAGCTGACGCGCTATCTCGTGCCCCCTGTTGTCTGCCGAGAACCTGGATTTCGGTGCGATGGCCGCTCGCGGTGCCTTAGCACATACAAGCGTCGGGGGCGAAACAGCAGCTTCGCCGCCATTCGGCGAGAAGGGTGAGTCCCCATGCGGACAAACCTTGGCTGCTAACCAGGTAAGTGGCGCACCGCGAAGCGGCCAAGCGGGGGAGCTTTCCGAAGGCCACGAGGCCGAGAGTGAACCCGTAACGCCGACTCACGCGGCGGTTGCTGCGATCCTGAGTGGGCGCGATACCAGACTCCCCCATTTGGGAGAATGGAAATTGCTTTCGGCAGCGAAGAGCTACTGAAGGCTCAGCAGAGTGATCCGTTTCGAGTCTCGGAGGGACGGAGCGCCATATACGCTGCTTGCTTTGCGGCGGGCGCCGGTAAACCGTCTTGACGAAGCGCGGAGCGCCGTTACGCTGCTTGTTCTGCGGCGGGCGCGATTAGGGGGCTGAAACAGCGTGTGTCGCTGAGTCCCCGGCGGATTCATTTTGCTGGACCATGACGGGCTCCTGCTGAAGTATATAGCCACTGACGACGAGTCCATAGACCCGTTTAAGGTGGTTATGCCCAAAAGTCTGAGAGCCGCACTGTTGCGATCCTCTCACGACGAACCCATGGCCGGTCACCTGAGTGGCTCGAAAGTTTTTGCAAACTGAGCAATGTTGTGACCTGGCCCGGCACGAAGCGTGGCTTTTATCGCTATTCCGTGCCTGCCACGTCTGACAAACGGTTGAGCCAAGGGTTGGAAAGTCGCCCGGTCTTATGAATCGATTGTTAGTGAGTGTCCGTGGCGCGTACTAGCTGAAAGATCCCCTTTGGGAAAACTCAGCCGTGCCCACATCGCAGACCTGAAGCCCTTTGTCACGGTCTGACGAGCTCGCGCCAGTGCCTTGCGGCACTTCGCGCAAGCAACGGGCACACCCGGAGCGGCGGACCGCATTCGGACCCCGCGCCGGTATAATCTGAGGAAGCGGTCACCTTTGTGATTTCGTGCCGGACGGCGGACTTCTCCGCAACCGAAGGCCCTCAGTTTACTGTCTAGCCTCAGTATAGGTTAGCTTCTTTATGGCCTTTTCTCGTAAAGAAGTTGACCCCGCCCTGTCTGCTGCCAGTGTTTCTTTTTTTTTTTGAAGTGTTCATGTGTATTTTGTTTTTTTGTCTAATATTAAGTGTTATTTGTATTTTATGTTTTTTGCCAGATGTTGAGTGTCGTTTTGCTCTGTTTTTACTTTTTTTTTCCGTGTTCGTTTCGTCTACCGCGAAGGGAGCTGTGTGTGACCTTGTGTGTCTGTGCTTGCCGGCAGAGAGAGAGACGAAGGACGCTTTGCGCCTACGCTCGCGCAGCTGTCGGCGGTGTGTGTGCGCGTGTGCTTCTGTGCGTGTGCAAGTGCGTAACGCTTCAGTGCGAGCCCGCGAAGAGTGCGTCATGGCTTCCCCCCATCGACGCGGGCACTGGAGGTGCTTGGGGGGGCATTGACACACTGACGTCAGACCATCCGGCTGTGCTCTGCTCTCGGCTGTCGCTGAAGAAGCCCTGCTGCCTTTTCCACCATGGCTCCTGCGCGAGGCCAGCTGAAAGCAGCTATATGCTGCCCGCCAACGCCAGGGCGCCTCGCAGCCATTTTTGGTTCGGCCTCCCTGACCACCGGAGAGGCCCGGCTTCCCGCAACATCCAGCTCCGTCATCGAGCCAGAAATGCGGGGCCTCCGAACAACCGAAGCGGCTTTCATCGGACTCGCGGCTTATCAAGAGCAGCAACAAGCCATCAGTGAGCCCCCTCCCGTACCTCTGACCTCGCACTCGGGCATCGCACCCAGCGAACACTGTCACGCCTTTCCGCCCCTCCGCGCAGTGGACGCTATCCCGCTTCAGCACCACGAACACTAGTGCCACTTTTCTGTGCTCCCTTCCGCAGTTATCTTTATAGTGTCGTGTGTTTATTTTGTTATCTATGTTTTGTTTCTCCTTTGCAATCATTTTTTTTAGCAGCAGTAGCAGGGCTGGACTGAGGTTAGCTGTTGCTCATAGCAGTGTCATTTTAACTGCATGGGTGACGTCCGGCTGCCTTTTGCAGACCGGTAAAGGGCAAATTTAGGAGAGGGGGATGTGGGAGTTGAGGCTGGCCCGCTGCCTTTGCGCGGGCTTTCCCGCCTTTTCTGCCATTCTCATGTCCCGACATGTCTGCTCTCCTGTGCTGTCTGCCGTGGTGGGTGAGCGGAGTGACGTTTAACTCCCTCATCCGGAAGCGGATGTTGACTGTGGCGCCGCGCGCGGGGACTCGCGAGAGGTTTTCGCGCGCTGCGTCGGGAGCGGTGAGTACTCTCCGGGACTGCAAACGGTGAGCCACGCCACCTTTTCCGTCCGGCGACTCCCGTCGCTCGGGGCTCGTCGGGCTTCGCCGACCGCGCCTCGCGCCCGAGGCAAACGCTCACCTTTTGTTGCCCCGCTGCGTACTCACGGCCGAAGGGCAGTACGGTGTCCTAGTGCGTGGCCTAGCTACGCCGACCCGTCTCCCTCCGAAGCCAACGCGAGCGCCTTTGCCCTCGCTCGAGCAACCGGGCCTTTGTCCCGGTGTCTCCGTGGATCACCTTTACCGCGGAGACGTGCTCGTGGCACCCTGTGTAGTACTTTGTGCCCGTGGCGTGGATAAGCCTACTTGCTTTCCCGCCGCGCCTTTTTGCAACGGGCTGTACTACGTTTGGTGTTGCCACAATAAAGTGTTGCGACTTTGAGCAGTATCGTGTTCTCGCCACGGTGACGGTTAATGCGTGCCCTGCGGCTCGCTAAGACCGGACCCACGCTGGTGGCCGTACTCCTTCGGGATACGTGTACACCACACACTCAGGCTTGCGTCCTTCTCAAGCACAGCACGGGCAGCAGAGACAGCTAAGGGAACTGGCACGTTGGTGAACAATGAAATGACGTCAAATGAGACCATGCTCTCGTCATCGCCGATGCTCACATTTGACGCTAGCTGCAAAAAGTGGCTGGCGTCACGGACATGAGTTGGTGTCTTCCGGGTTAGTGGGGAGAATATTTGGTGTCGAAAATTTGAAAGGGCTCGGCATGGGGAGAAAGTGAAGTCTACAATCGGTCGGATGGGGACATCAGGCTTGTGAATTTTTGGTAGTCCATAAAAACTTGGAGCGGATCCGTTACGGCAGATTAGTCGCAGGTAAAGTGTTCTGAGATTCGTGTTGTGCTTGAAAAACTTCCGTGAGTAGCTCGTTTAGCTGTGTCTGGGTTCGCTTCGTTGGATCCTTACTAGCTGCGTGTATGCGTCTCCTTCTAAAAGAGCTGAAACCTTCCGATCGTAGTCCCCACTGTCCAACATCACCGTCGAATTGCCCTTGTTGGCGGGCAAGATGACAATGCTTCGATCCCGTCATAGTTCCCGAAGTGCCTGGTTCTCCTCCGTGGTCAAGTTGTTTTTTCTTTGTGACGGTAATTTCGAAAGGATCCCAATTGATTTCAGCCTGATTTCTTCTCTGCCGCCCGGCCTCACGCTTTGGATGGCTTCCTCTACAGCTGCGACAAGTTTCAGTACACGTAGGGTCGTTGACATGTTATAGCCATGTCTCTTTGCCAGGACAGAAGTTTCCCGATCAGTGAAAGGATAAGATGAAAGATTGGTGACAAACCTGGAATTTTGGGTGCTTTGGTTGGAACTCTGGTCCAGCAGGTGGGAGAGTTTCTTATCATGAGTGGTCTGGCGCTTTTTTGCCGTCGATACCGCAACAGAGTCCGCGAACGTGTCGACCGCAGACATCAACTCAGGGATGTGGTGCTCAAGTTGATGCTTGGCGAAGAACAGGTCCAGTTCTTTTTTCCAAAGAGAGGCGTTAATTTCAGGAAGGCGGGCGTTGATCAGTCGTTGTTCGGCTCTCGTGATGACTTCCAAGCCCTCAGGGGCCTGGACAGGTCGTTTTAGGCACAGGCCTTGAGGAACGACTTTCCTTTCTTTGCAGGTGCGGTTGAAGTTGAGATGAGTCTTGAAGACTGAGATGCCATTCTTAATGCGTATGTAGCGCTTGACGAGCTGCATCGTATTGTGTCCGAAGTCTTGGCTGATTGACTTGAAAGTAAACATTCAACAGAAGTCTGTCTGGTTGGGTATGAAACTGGGAGATGATTTAGACTCCAGCCAAAAGTTTTGAAGAAACATGACGTTTCAGAACCGACTTGGTTCCTTCCCCAGGGGTGATTGCGGAGGCTATGTAGCAGCGTCGTCTTCAAAGCACTCGCGAGGTGGCTCACGACCCCCCCCCTCTCTCTCTATTTCTCTCGGTTTGCCGTGGAGCGCAGTCCGTGTGAATACACTAGGGGAAGGGTTCTGAGGGAGCGGTTGATATTATGGGCTGTCCTCTGTATGTGCCACGACTCAAGTACCAACCTTCTCCTCCAGTTCGGCTCGCTTTCAAGAATGGCCGTCGCTGTGATCCAACGTCTCAGAATGTTCGGCGACTGCGCTGCGCTCTTTGTAGAACTTCCGCACATCATTGGCGTGTTGCTTCAGTCGTTCCGGTAGGTTTTTCGTCTCGCCGATATACGACGAAGGGCACTCAGCACACGGAATTTTGTAAACGAATCCGGGGCGCCTTTGTAATTGCTGACCTCAGAAAAAACGGATACCCCAAAAATTTCGTTCGAGCCACCACCTACCGCGCAGAGCAACAGAGGATACGAAAACACCGATCAACCTCAATTGGCAGCCCCTCAAAATGTGTACCGGTCCCAGACATTCAGCAACCAGTGAGATGTTAACGCGGATCTTCAGGAAGGAAGGGGTTCGCATCGTGCACGTGCCTTCGTGTACGCTGGGCTGCTTTCTCCCCCACCCGAAAGATCGGCCAACAATGGGCAGGCGCCCCGGCGTCGTTCACTACAGCGTACCACCCGCAAACCAACGGCCTCACGGAACCCCTCAACCATACCCTGATGAATATGTTAGCGGTGCACGTCTACAAGGATCACAAAGATTGGGACATCCACTTACCTTTCGTTACCTTCGCATACAATAGTTGACGTCATGATACAGCTGGATTTTCACCTTTTTACCTACTGTTTGGTTATGACCCGCCTTTGCCCATGGACACCATGCTCCAATCTGACGCCCCCTCATTGAATATACCGGCGAATATACTGGCGAGCAAATGCGAACAACGCTGCTGCAGTCCGAGCATGTTCACGTTCAGCACTTTGTCGTCGTCATTCTCAGGCATCTACTTAGCCCGTGACATTACCCGCCGGCGGCAGAAGCACCGTCCCGGTGCGATCAATTCTCGAGGCATGAGTAGTATGGTTTAAGCCGTGAGCTGTGCACTATATCGGTCGGGACTGAAGCTGGTACTGACGTGGTATGGAGTGGAGCTATCTCATAGGTCACGCTGGTGACCTTGCGTATGACGCGGTAGGGGCCAACGTAACGGGACATCAGTTTTTCGCAGAGACCAACACGACGTGATGGTAACCACAGCAAGATGAGCGACCCCGGAGAGTACTGTACGTTGCGGTGCCGGCGATCGTAAGCACTCTTTTGGTTAAGTTGCGAGGCACATAAACGATCCCGGGCGACTTGGCGGGCGATGTCAGCTCGGGCCAGGGCATCACGAGCATAAGCAGTTGATGAGGGGGCGTCAGATTGGAGCATCGTGTCCATGGGCAAAGGCTGGTCATAACCAAACAGTAGATAAAAAGGTGAAAATCCAGCTGTATCATGACGTGAACTGTTGTATGCGAAGGTAACGAAAGGTAAGTGGATGTCCCAATCTTTGTGATCCTTGGAGATGTACATCGCTAACATATTCGTCAGGGTATGATTGAGGCATTCTGTGAGGCCTGTGATGTCCTCGCAAACACGGACTGAACCCCGGTCCTTTCAAGATGTTTTCACTTGTTTCTCAAACCCACGCAAAAAAAAAGGAAAAGAAAACCTTCGGTGTAACGAATGGGCATTCCGGAGTGGAGTACCTAGAAGGACTATTTCTACTGTTCTCACGGGCTCCCCCGCGCAAACACGAGGACTGGGCGGCGCCTTGTCATCTACAGACCCAGTGACAGTGTACGGTGGAGATAATCTGCGCGCCCCCTTCAGATTTGTGGAATGGGGGAGCAGCAGAGCACCTTTTGTTGGTTCGGGGAATGCGACGCTGCCGAAGCGCCTGTGCTGGGTCAAGTATGACTTTCCGTCAGCCTCCGTGGCTCCAGGGTTCATTACTGCGTTCTGCGCGGATGGCCACCCGCGGCGGTGAATGACGAAGAAGCGGCAACTACGGAGAATTTCGCGGGAGACACCGAGCTGCATGGAGACGTCAGGACTCGTTCTGGACATCAGCTCATCAAGTACCAGAAACCGGGACAATTGGTTTGGCCGAAAACATTTTGGCACAACATTGCAAACTCCGGACGTTGGCTATTATAGACGACGCACTTTTTCGGAAGCATTGGGACCATTGTTCGCCCGTAATTAAAGTGTCTTCGGACGGCTCGCCCATCTCTCTCCCTGAGGCTTGAGTTTGTACATTGTTACTTGCTCGGCTTTGTTTGGGAGAGGGTTTTCTACTGGTGTGGACCGCGGGAGTGGCTGTCGAAGATGACACACACCGACTGACAGAGAAATATGCCGTGTCGATGGTGGCGATCGGTTTGGTGCCCTGGTAGGGCGAAGTCGGGTCCTACAAAAAGGGACTAAGAGACGATACGAGGGGGTCAGAGAGACGATGCGATGAGCTCGAGATGGTAGAGAAGCTAAGATGGAAATCACTGAGAGGCACGACGTAGGCGACGATGACGAAGACGATGAAAACACTGACGAATTGGACAGATCAGACCTCGACGCCAAGAACCAACCTTCGGCCCTGATTCGTGCAGCCAACTCCGAGGCCCAGACTACATGGACATTCTGTGAGACGAACTTCACCTCCCTTACTCAAACGAGCTTTGCGGAAAAAGATGCGGCATATTGAGACATTGCACGGTTTAATAATTGATAACTTCATTATTTGTGTCGTCGTGTGTTTTTTTTTATATGCATACCCTTGTATTGTTACAGTTACTTTCTTTATGTGCCTGCCCTGTGTCGAATGTCGCAAATGTTCAAATCATGTGTTATAAATTTGTGTAGTTGTTGATGTACGCGGTATACGATGTTTTAAGTTAATAATAAATTAAATGAATCAGTAAACAGGAACAGGTCGTAGCGTCTCTTACTTCTCGGCCCCAGCACGAATTTCTGTATGTGAGAAGTGTATGAGACATGTATCCAAGAGGGAACCGGATAAAAAGGGGTTGAGTGGTCTTCCCTCTCTTTGGTAATCGGTGGCGTAGCGGGGGACGTCTCAGGCCGTTGGTTTGCGAATGGTACGCTGTAGTGAACTTGATGTGGGTAGAGCAGGATCGCAGGAGCTCGTCGACTACTTAGATAGAAAACAGCTGCCACAGTTGGTGATCAACTGACGAGGAGCACCATGACGCAGAATGATGTCATGAAGAAGAAAATCAGCTACATCAGTAGCCCAGCTGGTGGGGAGGACGCATGTAACGGCATACCTCGTTGCATAGTCGGTAGCAATAGCAATCCACTTATTACCGGTGGCTGACACGTGAAAAGGTCCTAGAAGATCGAGGCCGACTCGAAAAAATGGCTCATATGGTACTTCAATGGGCTGGAGGGTACCAGCAGGTCGCAGAGCAGGTGTCTTGCGACGCTGGCAGAGCTCGCATGCCGCAACGTACTGTCGCACAGAACGGTAGAGGCCAGGCCAAAAAAATCGGCGGCGAATGCGGTCATACGTGCATGACACCCCTAGGTGTCCAGCGAAGGGGACATCGTGGAGCTGGGCCAAAACGTCTGAGCGAAGATGCACAGGAACAACGAGTAAAAGCTCAGCACCATCAGGGCGGGCGTTGTAGTGGTGCAAGAAGTCGTTGTGAAGAACGAACAGTTGTAAGGAGTGGTCAGGGTGGGGAGAGTGCAGACCATTGATAATAGCACGCAAAGAGGGGTTGCGGCGTTGTTCAGCAGCTATGTCGGTGAAGTCGGTAATTGAAAAAACGAGGGCGTCTTGTCCATCTTCCACTGTGTCAGGGGGATCGACTGGGTAACGGGACAAGCAGTCGGCATCCTTGTGAAGTTGTCTGGATTTATAGGATACGGAAAAAGTGTACTCTTGTAAGCGCAGCGCCCAGCGACCAAGGCGTCCCGTAGGGTCCTTGAGTGAGGAGAGCCAGCAAAGCGCATGGTGGTCTGTAATAACTGAGAATGGTTGGCCATAGAGGTACGGTCGGAATTTCGCAATTGCCCAGATGAGAGCTAAGCACTCGCGTTCTGTGATCAAATAGTTTTGTTCCGAGCGCGACAACAGTCGGCTTGCGTACGCGACGACGCGGTGCATTACTTGTTGCCGCTGCGCCAGCACTGCACCTATGCTGTGACCACTGGCGTCAGTACGAAGCTCCGTGGCGGCAGATGGGTCGAAGTGTGCTAGGACTGGTTGATTGGTGAGAATCTCAACGAGCGACGAGAAGGCGTTTGCTTGCTGTTGGCCCCAGGTGAATGCGACATCCATTTTGAGGAGGCCGGTTAGAGCACGGGCTACTTCAGCAAACTTCTCGACAAAATGACGAAAATAGGAGCGCAGTCCCAGAAAACTTCGGACGTCCTTGGCTGAGCGGGGTGTGGGAAAGTCGCGAACTGCTCGGACTTTCACAGGGTCTGGTTGAACGCCCGCAGCGTTAACAAGATGGCCGAGTACGCAGATTTGGCGTTGCCCAAAGCGGCATTTGGACGAGTTGAGTTGCAAGTTGGCACGTCGGAAAACATCAAGCACTGTGGACAAACGGGTAAGATGGTCGTCAAAAGTAGTCGAAAAAACAATAACGTCGTCAAGATAGCAGAGGCAGATGGTCCACTTCATGCCTCGAAGGAGAGAGTCCATCATGCGCTCAAAAGTCGCGGGGGCATTGCATAATCCAAAAGGCATCATCTTGAACTGATAAAGCTCATCAGGAGTCACAAAGGCCGTCTTCTCTCTGTCTTTGTCATCCACAGCGATCTGCCAGTAGCCTGAGCGAAGGTTTATTGAAGAGAAATATTTGGCACCGTGCAAGCAATGGAGTGCATCATCTATGCGCGGTAGGGGATAGACATCTTTCTTGGTAATATGGTTGAGATGGCGGTAATCAACACAGAATCTCCAGCTATTGTCCTTCTTTTTAACAAGTACAGCGGGTGAGGTCCAGGGACTAGACGAGGGTTCGATTATGCCCTTATGAAGCATTTTATCGACTTCTCGCTGTATAATAGCACGCTCCGGGGCTGACACAGGGTAGGGTCGTCGGCGAATGGGTCGAGCGTCACCGGTGTCGATGCGATGGGTTACCACAGATGTCTGGCCCAAATTACAGTCGCCGAAGTCAAAGATGTCCTGATAAGACGCAAGCACACGGCAGAAAGCAGAGACTTGTTCAGAGGTGAGCTTGTCAGATTGCATTGGCTTGAAAAGGTCGGAACAGGAACGTGACGAGAGCGACGTTGATGAAAAACCGGGTGGCAAATAGATGGTTAGGGCGGAAAATGTGTGGTCGACCAGTGGTGTCAGATGCGCAAGTGACATGCCGCGAGGAATAACTTGCGCTGAGAAGCCAAAATTGAGGACGGGAAATGAAGTTCCGTTGCCCTTAACGGTAACCACCGTGTTGGGAAGTGCAACATTACGTGTCATGGGCACGTCAGAAATTGGGGCAGCAACATAATCACCATCGGGTACTGGAGGATATGGCGAGAGTTGGACTTGGACTGCGGCTTGCGGCGGAAGTCTGAGGAAATCGACAGGGTGTAGATGAGGTGGGCTGGTAGAGACGGTCTCTGAAAAGGATGGTAGTTCGAGCCAAAGAAGACCTTTGGAACAGTCAATGAGCGCAACGTGTGAAGTCAGAAGGTCGAGTCCAAGGATGAGGTCATGAGGGCAATTTTCCAGTACAGCGAACAGAACTGAAGTTTGATGCTCAGAAATTGTTAATCGCGCAGTGCACATTCCAAGCACAGCAGAAGTATTCACATCCGCTGTATGAACGGTAGGTGCAATCGCAGGCGTCAGAACTTTTTGGAGGCGGCGGCGGAGGTCTGAGCTCATCACAGATATTTGTGCACCGGTATCAATAAGAGCAGTTACAGGTAAACCATCAACGAGAATTGTAAGAAGGTTGCACCGCTGGTCGGGAGTAATCAGAGGATTTGCAGTCCGAGTCGTGTATGCAGCGTCACCTCCGGGGGCTGCACCGGCTAGTTTTCCGATCGACGGTCGTAGGGAGACCAAGAATGGTAGGGTTGGGGCGAGCGGGACTGACGACGCACGGGCGATGGCGAGCGGCTGGTCCGACGTTCTGGATTATGCTCTGCACCTGTCTCAGCACGGTAGGACGGGGCATAAGGTACACGTTCGGAGCGAGGCCCCCAATCATAGAAGCTCGGTCGAGGTGATGAGGTCCAACGGCTGCGGCAATGGTGAGCGATGTGTCCTATCCAATGGCACGTGAAACATATGGGCCGATCATCATGAGTGCGCCATTCAGCTGGGTTGCATCGTGGCGCGAACGTGCGGTTCGGAGTGGTAGCCGCAACTACTGGAGCCGAGCTGGAAGTAGTAGGGGCATTTTGATGAGGTGGCAAAATGCCCATATTCGCGATCTCTTGGCCAACCACGGCCTGTATCATTGAAACAGCATCGAGGTTGTGTCCTGGCACAACCTCGATGACATAGTGAGTGCAGCGGACTGTTTCCAAAGCACCAATAACGTATGCGCAAGTCGTCACACCTACTTTAGCCTTCATTCCATCAATGCCAACCACAACGATGCCAGCCCACATGGCATGCCTGGTGCTCAGCATGCCAAACCAGCCTTACTATGCGCGACCAGCGTCAGCACACTTGGCTACCACAGTCCCTAGCCAGCTCAAACACCCAACCCTACTATCAACCATGGCGCCCGAGGAGACCTACCTGCTACTATTGCGGATATCACAGACACATCGCACGTGTCTGTGGGAAGCGTTAGCAAGACGAGTGTCGTGGGTTTGACACCTACGACCGGGATGACTTTGCCACTGTGACCACCTTCCAGCACGCCCACATCCTTACGCTACGCTTCACGGTCGCTCCTCTTCACCATCAGTACCTCCTGAAATGGCGGCTCAATATTGCAGTGCCAGGCATCGCTCACCGTCTTCTTTTCATCGCTCTACGTTGCCACTTCGACCAGTCTCTCAGTTCGCCGACCATCTCCCAGAAAACTAAATTACGCAGCTTCTGGAAAAAAAGTTACATTTAGCGAAGTTAGAAAAATTCCTTCAGAAAATCCTCATAATATGATATCTGTTTTAATGGAAGGCATAGAAGTGGAGGCATTAATAGACACTGGTGCTACTTTGTCAGTTATTAACAGAAATTTGTGTGTGCGTCTCCGCAAAGTTATTATGCCCTACGACAAACCAATGTTGCTCGCTGTTCGAGGGGACACCATTCGAACTTCTACCATGTGCACTGTTCGTGTCTACATTGATGGATGTCTGCGTTACGTACAATTTGCAGTGCTTAGTTCGTGTACTCAACCGCTAATATTAGGATGGGACTTTCTTTTAACGGCGTCCGCATCCATCTTCTGCCACCAATGCGTTCTCCGCATGAATGATACCACGTATTCGCTTCACGCAGATGATGCACCACTTCGTTTTTACGCTGCAGAAGACACTTAGCTATCTCCTCACAGTCAGCGAATCGTTACACTTTTGTCTGGTGTCATTGACCACGGCGATGTGCTCATACAACCCTCCGTATGCTGTGTCACCAGAGAGATAGCCTTCGAATCGGGCCTGGTCCGATTCGACGATGGCTTTGCATTCGTTTGTGCAATAAACCGGACGGCCGAAAAAATTTTGGTTCCGAAAAGTTTAACGCTGGCTAGCGTCACTACACCGGAGCCATTTTCTGTGGTAACTTTTGAAGACGCTTCCCCTGGAGATCCCCCTGTTCAACGTTCCCCATCCATCTCTACTCTCAAAACTACCATAAGCTTCAACCTGACCCCTTCGCAGACCCAACAGTTAGTTGCTTGCCTTGCTGACTAAGCACAAAGTTTGGTTTGATGTCCATTCTCTCGTATTGGGACAAACGTGCGTCACCACGCATCGGATCGAAACTGACGGTACGTCCATCATTCGTCGTCGGCCATATCGCGTATCTGTAGCTGAGCAGAAAGTTATTGAAGAAGACGTTGACGACATGTTGAGACGGAACATAATACGCCCCTCTGCTAGCCCTTGGTCATCACCTGTCGTCTTAGTTAGAAAAAATACGGTTCTATATGCCTTTGCGTAGATTACCAAGCGCTAAACAAGATCATGCGCAAGAATGTATACCCTATGCCACGTATAAATGACCCCTTGGATTCGCTACAGGAAGCTCAATACTTCTCGAGTCTGGATCTACATTCGAGATACTGGTAGATACCGATGCATGAGAACGATAAAGAAAAGACGCTTCTTTCAACACCAGATGGACTTTACGAGTTCAATGTAATGCCCTTTGGCCTCTGCAACGCGCCCGCAACATTCCAGCTCATGACACACTGTTCTGTGTGGCCTGAAGTGTAAGACTTGCCTGTGCTATTTGGACAACATCATTGTTTTCTTCTCAACCTTCTCTCAACACTTACACCATTTAGACAAAGTCCTCATGTGCCTTAATACCGCTGGCCTTCAGTTGAACACGAAAAAGTGCCGTTTTCCAGCAAGACAATTAAGGTCTTAGGCCACATTGTGAGTAAGAATGGCATTCGTCCTGATCCTGATGAAAAATTGGCCGTTCTTCATTTTCCTCGTCCTGAAAGGACCAAGGATTTATGCAATTTTCTTGGCCTGGCTTCATACTTCCACCAATTGATACGAGAGTTTGCCTTAACAGGGGCACCTTTGCACAAATTACTCGGTTCCGGTGTTCGCTTTGAGTGGTCTCCTGCTTGCGAATCAGCGTTTAACCATCTGAAAAACGCCCTCACATCTCAACCAGTACTTCGCCATTTCGATGAAACAGCACCCACATCCCTGCATACTGATGCTAGCGGTCACGAATTTGGAATTATTCTACTGCAGCGCGATGAATCATCACGTGAAAAATTTGTTGAGTATGCAAGTCGCGTGATGACCAACGTCGACAAGAATTACACCATTACTGAACAGTAGTGTTTAGCGGTCCTGTGGTCGATGCAAAAGTTTCGACCTTATCTACATGGCCATCATTTTACTATAGTTACATACCATCATGCATTATGTTGGCTTTCGACACTCAGGAATTTATTAGGACGCCTTGGTCGATGGATAAACGTCTTCCAGAATATGACTTCACTATTACCTACAAGTGCGATAAAAAGCACCAGGACGCACATGAACTTTCTCGCTGCCCACTTTCTCAAGCACTGTCCACTGGTTCTGCTACTAACTTTAGGAATGAACGCTTGCATAGTCCTTCCCCATCTGTTTCGTCCTTAGCCGCCATTGACAAGATCCCTCCTGACAACCACGACTCTATCATAACCCATCAACTCACTGACACTTACTGTAGCCACATCATAGATAGCCTTCAGGCAAAATCGCAACCATCTAATGCTCGCCTTCGGCGACAGCTCAGCCAGTTCAAGCTTGATAACCGCATTCTTTACCGTCACATCTATCACCCGGATGTTCAACGCTGGGTGCCCATTCTGCCTCGCTCTCTTCAAGCCGATATTCTTAAGGCCTATCACGACGACCTGACTGCTGGTCACTTTGGTTTTCAGAAAACGTACGATCACATTGAAGGTCATTTCTACTGGCCTGGGATGTCCGCCAGCGTAGCAAAGTACATCGCCTCTTGCAACCTTTGTCAGCGCCGAAAGCTTCCGACATCACCTCAATGTGGAGAGCTGCTACCACTTCTATGTTCGTCATCACCTTTCGAAGTTGTTGGCATCGATCTATATGGTCCCCTTCCCATGACTCCCAGTGGCCATCGATGGTTAGTGACAGCTGCAACCACTTGACACGTTATGCTGAAATGTCGTGCTTGAATTCGGCCTTCGCTTCTGACATGGCTACATTTATGCTTAAAGCCTTGATCTTGCATCTCAGTGCTCCTCGTATCATCCGAAGTGACCGTGAAAAAGCTTTCCTTTCGCAAATTGTGGAGGAATCGCTCAAAGCCTCCAGCACCAGCCACAAGACAACCTCCAGCTATCACCCCCAAACCAAGGGGCACACTGAGCGCTTTCATCGCAATCTGTCCAACATGATAGTCATGTACATCAAGCTATACCACACCAACTGAAATGCAATTTTGCCATTCGTAACGTTCGCATATAATACCGCCGCACAATGCACAACTGGCTACATGCCGTTCTACCTTGTCTACATCCGATCGCCATCTTCCTTTCTTGATGTCTCGTTTTTGACAGCCCCTGTTACACCATCTACATCCTCCTATGAACAATACGTGTCCCGCCTCCATCACTGTTGCTAGCTCACCAGACTCAATACTGAGGAGAGACAACAAGCCCATAAAGATCTGCATGACGCATCCCACACCACTGTGATCTTCCGCCCCGGTGACTAGGTGCTGCACTGAACACCAGTTCGCACTTCTGGCTTGCGTGACAAATTTCAATTTTGGTTGTGTGTGTTTCAGTGTTTATTCAATCAACGTAATACAAAAACATGGTTACAAAAGTATTTGGACCATTAGCCTGTGTGGCTAGTCAGTGGTCCAATCTATAACATGATTATTTTATTACATGTCAGGAGCAGAGGTGCAGTTAATATGATTATGAATCTATACACAAATTCAATGACAGGGTAGCTTTTAAGGTATATTTTATCGAATTAAATACACATGACAATAAATGCTAAATTGCTGCAAATACTTTAGTACACAAGTGATAAAGAACTAAAGGCATACATTGTAACAATACAGAAGATAGTGATACCACAAAAATATTTAGCACCATTTGTGCACAAAATTAACTGCGTTGAAGAAATCAATACAATCGAACTCACTTCAGAACTAGAAACAAAAAGAAGGAAAGAAAAAGAACTATGCCAGATGAGTCGTAAAAAAGTGTGGACGTGAGCTTAACTTTGGTTAAGAACATGAAAAACTTACAAAATGCATTTTACAAGTGAATTTAAAGTTGCGGGCAAGTTTAATTTCAAGTGGAATTGTGTTCCAGATTTTAGCACCAGTGACTTGTATTAACCGTTCGCCATATACATTCCTACAAGTAGGGAGGTTGAAGTTGCCGTTGCCTGCATGCCTTGTGTTACGGGTCGGTGTAGAAAACGCACTCACAGGTAGTGGAAAATTGGTGTTAATAATAGAATTTATCAATACCGCGGTTTTATAATTTCGCTGAGACGTGAAAGGCAGTATCTGAGTAGATGAAAACAAATCTGAGCTTGGGCAACAAGAGGACGATGCCGTAATAATTCTTAAGGCGCGTTTTTGCAATCGTATGATCGGTGCTATATACGTTAGATAAGTAAAGCCCCATATTTCGCTACAATAACTGAGTTGAGAGTGAAATATAGAAAAGTATAATGATCGTAGCACGTTATATGGAAAGTAACATTTGGCCTTAATGAGCGTGAAGCATGCGAAAGCAAGCTTTTTGGATATGTAATTAACCTCATCTTTCCAATTCAGGTTTTCATCTATTAGAACCCCTAAGTATTTAAACGCGGAAACGCGCTCAATGGGCGCGTCGTTAATTTCTAAGTCCAGCTGACTATAATCGAGGTTTTTTCTTCTGGAATGAAATATGATATATTTAGTTTTGGCTACATTTAATGCGAGCTTGTTGCGGGCGAACCATGCGGAAATCTGTGCCAACTCTGCCGTGATTTCTTCTTTTAGCGTGCACAGAGAGTTACCTCGAAAAAGCAATGCAGTGTCATCAGCGTACATTATGGTTTTGCGTGAAAGAGCAGATGGTAGGTCATTTATGTATAGTGAAAACAACATAGGACCTAGCACGGTTCCCTGGGGTATTCCACATGTTATTTTTCTAAATCCTGAAGATATACGGTCAAACACGACGCATTGTTTTCTATCTGCCAGATAACTAGAAAATAACCGAAGTGTCTTCTCGGTGAAGCCATAATAAGATTCTAATTTCTTTAATAAAATGGAATGCGAAACAGTATCGAATGCTTTTTTTATATAAAAAAAAACGCTGACGGCAATTTCGTTATCATGAAGTACTGAGTTGACGAACTGTGCTAGTGTAAAAACAGCTGTGCTCGTTGACCTATTTGTGATGAAACCATGTTGTTCAAGGCAGATTATGTCGTTTGAGCTTAGAAATCGACAGAGACGGGACCTAATTATCTTTTCAAAAAGCGTGTCAACAATGCTGAGCACCGAGATGGGACGGTAACTGCTCGGATTTTCTCGATCCCCGGATTTGTAAATAGGTACGACTCTCGCTATCTTTAGGATATTTGGGTAAGTTCCATTTTGCAGGCAGTTATTCATGATACGGGAAAGAGGCTCCGAAAGAAGGTCTACATTTACATTCAGTAGTTTTGTAGTAATCCCATCATGACCAACGGCTTTATTGCATGGGAGTTTTAGGATTTCTGACCTAATTTCCTCAGTGGTTACGCTTGCAAGCTGAAAGTCTTCCTCAAATATTTTGTTTTGGCAAGAATGTAGAGGATCTGCTTGAGATTGAGCAGGAAAGTTGTTACCAACATTGGTAAAAAAATTATTGAAGTTATCAGCGGTATTTGTTGTAGGATTATCCGGAGCAATGCGCTTTTTTTCGCCTATACCCGTAACTTCACGCACTAGCTTCCATACCTGCTTGATGTCACCGCTCTGTTGGACTATTTTAGCACTGTAATACTGCTTCTTGGCTTTCCTTAACATCCCGACTGATTTGTTTCTGAAGTGTTTAAACTGCTTTTCATAGTATTCATTTGTTTTGTTTTGTTTCCATCTAGTGAAGTATGTATCTTTTTTCTTTATAACATTCAGTATGTCCCGCGTCAACCAAGGACATATTGCTTCCTTGTGTCTTCGGCCTGTGTATTCTTGGGTTGATTGGCTAATTGCCTCCATTATATGGCAAATAAAGTTTTCCCATTCAGTGTGAACATTACTGTGGTACAAGGCTTCAAAATCCGTATGCTCAAGTAATTTGCGCACTACAGCGTAGTTTGTCCGCTTAACTCGTTTTGAGTTATGGCATGGAGGTCCTAAATTAGCATTAGGCACAAACAGAAAAGTGGGGCAGTGATCAGCAATAGTAACGTCATACACTCCGGCGAAAACACTCATATCAGTTCCAAAAATAATAAGATCAATAAGTGAGGAATAGTTATCACTTATTCGTGTAGGGGCATTGATAACGTTCATTAGATTATATGACTGGAGCATCAATACATAGCAATTCCATTGCTATGTATTGATATGAGTACCCTGTAAGAAGCAACTCCATTGCTTCTTACAGGGTATTCATCTTTAAGTAGATCGACGTTAAAATCACCACATATAACCAGTGGGCGGTTGTAGGCTATCAAAGGGTCTAAGACAGTTTCCATAGTAGAAATGAATGCTGCTACAGACGAGCTAGGTGGACGATAAACAGCTCCGAGTATAACGCCACATTTCAAATGCACAAACAAGGCTTCACATTCAGGTTGGCTAGTAGAGTGGTTAGGCATGCACTGGTAATCGATGCTTTTTTTAAGGAACAGAGCAACGCCCCCACCTCGCGAACTGCTCTTCCTAGGTAGCGATAATAATGTGTATCCTGGAACATGCGCAGATTCTCCATCTTTCAACCAGGTTTCAGTAAGAGCGATAACGTCGTATACAAATGAATGACGCGACAGATGAGCGCAGAATTGGTCTAAGTTTCTTCGCGCACTTCGAATATTGCAATGAACAACAGACAAGTTTTCGTACTCATGCCAAGCTTGGTCGATACTTGAAAAATCAAACATCATTGCTCAGGAAATTTGCGATAGATCTTCTGCGCATGTTATGTGCAATACTCGCGAATTTTCTGTCTTTCTCATGAGAATTTTTCCGCCGGATACCCAAGTGAATTTCCAGTTATTTTCGCGCTTCGCCTTTAATGCCTTGCCCAGCAGTACCTTGTTAGCTGGACATAGGTGGTCATTAATATAGAGCGGGGTGGAACCTTCAAAGCCTATGATTGCAGTGGTCAATCTTTGCTTCTTCGTGGCGTTCATGAACTTATCTCTGGGGATGCGGGAGATGAACTTAGCAATGATGTTCGATTGTGACTTTTCCCTGGTTGGAACACGATGTACAACCTCGAGATCAGATTCATTTATATCCACTTTCAAATAGGTTGATATGCTCTTGATCACTGCTACAAGGTTCTCTTTTTCTTGCACGGGGACACCTTTAATTTCCACATTGTTACGTCGGCTGTACTGTTGTAGCTCTGTTAGCTCTTTTCTTGTTTCCCTTAGCTCAGTCGTGAGCCTGCTGAAGTCATTCTTGATTGCCCTGTTTTCCGTTCTGACGATTGCAATTTCATTTTTCAAGTCACCGATTTCCGATTTAAATTCCTCAAATTGCTTATTAATGAATTCCATTGCTTCTTTGAGGGGTTTGAGCTCTTTTTCAATTAGCTTAGACAGCTCTTTCTTTAGTGCAGCATGCTTATGCTCAATTGACTGTCTTATCGGTTGTATCTCTACTTCAATTATTGCCTTTAAATCTTCCTTCAGTTGGTCATTTTTAGCATCAAGTCGGGCACTCAAGTCCGCTAGTGCTACGTTAAGTTCCTTGACGGTTGTGGGAGTTTTGTTACTCATATCTCTGGCAGCAAAAAAAAAACGTGGAGCAGTCCAGGCAACACTAATTCTTAGGTTTTAGGCGTGAAACAAACGTAGCTTGTACGCACCTGCAGATACAGAAGAGACGATTAGTTGTTGCGCGACCAAGCGGCTGCCTGGACTGCTCCGAACAAAATGCCGGCTTTCTTTCGATGGACTGGCTTTATAGCCCATCCATGACGTCGACCACGGCGAGGGACGCAGGCGCAGTCGATTCGGTCATCGAGGGCGTATACTTGTAGCTGCTTCGTTTTCAGAACCAGCAGATTCCACCGGTCCGCGAAGCAGCACACTCGTTGAAAAGCCCAGATTGCGGTCAACTCCGATGTGCTGAACCAGTAGCGGTAGATACCGTTGTGCTGCAGATACAGAAGAGACGATTAGTTGTTGCGCGACCCAGCGGCTGCCTGGACTGCTCCGAACAAAATGCCGGCTTTCTTTCGATGGACTGGCTTTATAGCCCATCCATGACGTCGACCACGGCGAGGGACGCAGGCGCAGTCGATTCGGTCATCGAGGGCGTATACTTGTAGCTGCTCCGTTTTCAGAACCAGCAGATTCCACCGGTCCGCGAAGCAGCACACTCGTTGAAAAGCCCAGATTGCGGTCAACTCCGATGTGCTGAACCAGTAGCGGTAGATACCGTTGTGCTGCAGATACAGAAGAGACGATTAGTTGTTGCGCGACCCAGCGGCTGCCTGGACTGCTCCGAACAAAAAAAAAAAAAAAAAAAAAAAAACACTCGGCCCATACACAGTCTCAGAGCAGACCTCACCCGTTAATTGTCGCGTTGAACCTGTGATTGCTCCAAGTGACCGGCGCTGTCCTGGTACTGAGATAGTACATGTCTCGTGTATGAAGCCTTTCGCAAGGCGTTCTTCGCATCGATAAGTTGCGGCTAGGATGGCCGCTCTCATGCGCCGGGAATTAGTGTGGCCATTTACAACACACTTCTTCATTACCTTTACATAACCATCATCACATAGTGTCCCTCATATTCATCGTTAGTGGAGATAGTTCCTGAGTCTGTTTTGTGCCTCGGAAGTGACTATTTTTGGCCACATCTTACAGACCTAATAAAGGCGTGTAAAGGACTACGTCGCAGTACTTCTAGAATAATTTAACAGGAAGAATAAAGATGCCGTACACCACAATATTTCCTATTATGTAAATGCTTGTTCTATTGGATATGAAAACGGCACCAATAGTGCAATGATTGCTTGAATCTTATCCACACGTAAGTGAATTTTATCGTAAGCAAGTCATCTCTAGATCCTGATTGATTTGTGGGGTTTAACATCCCAAAACCACCATATGATTATGAGAGACGCCGTAGTGGAGGGCTCCGGAAATTCCCTAGATCCATATAATAATTCAAATTGCTGATGTCGGAAAGCAGCGAAACATAAAGCAGCTGCATTTATTGTTGAGACTATGCAACAAAGCATCACGCATGACAAACTTGAATAAAGATACTCTATTGACACCTCAATTTGAGCAAAAGATGCTGCACGTATTAGAGTATGCAGCACAGTACCTTGGATACAAACAACCGGCGTGGTACCATTTCAAATAAAGAGAGAGAAAACAACTGAAATGACAAGTGAGCAGTGCATAAACATTCGCGCACTTATCTTCGTTGAGATGGCTTGAGCGCCCTCATGTGGCTCTGCTCCACCGATAGAGACGTGTAAACTTCATGCCTGTGCTCGCTGGAGTGCTCTTGTGAAAGTATACAAGAATGGTACTGTCGGTTTTATGCAGATGGCTTAGTGGAAGCAGTATCAGAACCAGAATATAGTTTATTGCTTTATATGGTGGTGTTTTTCTATAGCAGTATCTTGTGTCAGAAAATACATGCTAAATTACTGAATGTACCAAAAATACAGATTCAAGGCACCTATAGAGTATCTAAGGTACATGTATCCTCAATACTGCCTTGCACTGACTCTCATGTTAAGACATCTCTGGCAGTCTAAGGAAAATTAGAGAAAACGCACGTACCAGAGAATCATAGCAACTCTTTTTATGGAAAGATTAATCAAAGAAATTTTTGTTTTAGTCGAGATAGAAAGTTTTGAAGTCAAGTCCCACCATTGCCTTATTTTGCTGTGAGGGCAATACAAACCAACTTAAATTTGCTCAATAAAAACATGTGGTAGTGTATTCGTAACACATAGTCTGCAGTTTCTTTTGTTAGTAGTTGATAATGTGTACTTCATACGAAAGTAATAATGAACAGAGGTAAAAAAATCATATATGCATGTATTTTTCATTATTTTATATGCAAATGATGCCAAAGCCACAGCTAGTGCAGTGAAAAAATGTCATACTTCTACAAAATTATTTTATTTTAGGCCCTCCTTTCCTGGTTTAAATAAAACAATAAAGATTGTGGCAAACAAAAAATTGTTCCTTCTATTGCATCACTATTCTTCTATGACAATAAGGCATGATTCTTGTTTCTTATGCACACAGCATGGTTGTGACTGAGCTGATAAATGCCCTTCAAAAGGGTGACAAGAAAAATGAATGATATGTTGATGCCTGAAGTGAAACTGGCCATACCTGCAAGAGGGCTCACCCCAACTCCAGAAATACCAAGCAGGATACCATGAACAAATCCTTTCGCTGTTGTTGACAGTGACTCTGGCAAAGAGCTGGATGGCTGATCTCGTCTCTGCCTTATTTTCTGCAGGAGAATGAGAGCACACACTTTTTTCACTATTTTTGCTAAACAAAATGCAAGTAAATCAAATTGATGCTCGAGTGTCATGTCTTTATGCAGTGTTGATGATGTGTGGATTTTACTGGCACAAGGGCAAAATTTTGGCCAAATAGTGCCCAGAAAAAGATTGCACATGAAGTTTCAGCTTTGTGTAGTGGTGTCGCTCGCCATTGTAGAGCAGCAAAGCGGGCTTTTGCAGCAGAGAAAATCGTTTTCGAAACCTAATATCAGGTTTTAGCGGCAACAGTCTATAGAAACAATTCTACAAAAATAAGCATAAAGTGATAAAAAGACTGTTGTCTTCACCAAGAAAGGTAAGGTTTTCCAAAGCTGGCTAATGGTGGCAGCCAAGCTTTCTTGAAGTAAAATTATGACTTTCTCAACCACATTATGACTTCCTGAACCACAGAGTTGTCAACTACAGAGCCACGCCAACTCTCGAAGATGGTCTGGCAAAAGACCCTATGCAGGCATAATGTTGGTAAAACGTCTATTGTGGTCACAATGCTAGCTGTCTAATTTTATAAACTTAGCATATGTACTGCTGTTATACAGGTGTCATGACAGGTTTAACGTAAATTGTATACTTAAGTGCCATCCACTAAAATTGGGTCAATGTAGCATTAGAAAGGACTACCATCCTCGCAAGCAGAACCGTTACTTATCAGCTTGCCGCTTCAGGTGTTGATAATACCCATGCTGCTGTTGGCATTGCTATGCAACAGTAACCAACTTAATATGAAATATGTGCGATTGTTCAACATATACTTATGCATACATTACCGTCATTTCATATTATTTCATGCGATAAAAAACTACACAGCAGCCAACTTCCCTTCACATGCTTCGCATAACGTCAATTCCCATGGTACTTAGGGCCTGCTGCACTTTTTTTATTTAATTATTTGTTGGATACTGTGGGCCAACACAGGCCCATACTGAAGTTAACAATAAATACATAGCGTATACGCAACAAAGCGTTTATGCAACATAGCATTTATGCAACATAAATACACAGCATTTTATGTAACAAAGTTGTCTACATAGATCATGGAAAAAAACAATAGAATTTCATTTACATACATACAAATCTGAAAGTGCCGGGGTGAATTCAGAAATGTGAAAATGCTACAACAATTTCAAGGTGTTACACAAAAAAAAGCTGCTCGATTTTACACAAGCAAAAACCACAATACTAGTGATTGAAATACGATTGCTAATAAATATTTTGTATCAAATCAGTGAAGATTGGACCAAGAAAAGTCACTGTGAACCATTACTGGGGCACTTTGTGCTCTACATAGGATCATGAAGGAAACCATTGGCATTGGTGTATGGTCCCTTCCTCCCACAGCAAAATAATTTCCTGGCTGATTCCCTCGAAAAATCATGAGCAATAAAAGAACTGGGAGAAAAAAAAAATGTCAACTGCCTTTATAATCTGCTCCTCAAACCAAATTGATTCCTACGCTGTCATTATCCTTATGTATTGCACTGCACGGCATGCACTCATGTGCTTTCAGGAATGAGTAATCACCATCTGTGACCGTATCTACAGCAGTGACGGTTTTGCCCGCAGTGGTTGTGAAAAACAATACTAGTTCAGCCATGATTTGCATTTACAAATGCCCAATGTTCATCAACGATCATATTGACAGCAACCAAGGGATTCGTGAAGTTGTAGTCCTGCTCCTTCAGTTTTCACACTGGTATGCATAGCTGGGAGATAATGACAGTTTTGCTTCGGTGATTTGAGCGTTGCACTATTTGCACAGAGCTTTATGTGGAATACACTGAGTTCGCTGATACCAGTGAGCACGCTGACTTTCTGACATGTGCCTGCCTCTCACAGACAGCAGGTCGCTTCCAGTTATTTGTACGTACACGTTATTCAAAGTTTCCTTCGTCTGTACAGAGAGCTTTTCATTTGACAACACTTGCTATGGCTGTGAAGGTAGTGGACTCAGGATGGGTGGTAAACTTTCCTCCAGTGGCGACCTCGACAAGCTGCAACCAGGGGGACTTCATTTTCATTTGAAGGAAAGGTAACATAGCAACAAAAGCCAAAAGCCACAAAACCAGAGAGAGCATGCAATGAAATGTTTTTAACTTTACAGCAATTTCACTGATTATTTAATAAATCGAATTCCCAAAAAAATGAAATAGAGAATGGCAAAATTTTAGTTAACGAAAACTGTATACAAATTTTTTCATTAGAGGATTACATGCTGGAGTGCAGTCAAACAAGCGTGATTGCAGTGGAGTGCCAGGGGCGACATCAGCATGAGCTCAATATGTAACGCAGCCGCACGAGAAGCTAGTGGTAGTGTACGTAAAGCATGTTGCAATCTCTGCACTGCTAAGGCACAGCAGAAGGCACCGTACGACCACACGCATCAGAACGTACACTACGAAGTTGGTGGTCTGGTGTTGCGGCGCCATCATCTTCTCAGCTGGCACTGAATTGGTCCGGGCCGTATCGAGTGCGACAGAAGGTTTTCTCGCTCGTTTGTCGGCTCCCGAGGCGGCCGACGATACAACAAACCATGTCTCTGTCTGCCACACTTGAAATGTTTTTGACTGATTTTACCTCTTTGATCGGTCTAAAAAGAGTGCCAGCGAGTGTCTAAAGTTGCCAAGATTATCCGGACACTGAATTCTTGGTGGCGGGTCCACATCTATGCATTTTATCTGGACTTTTGTGTTCGTGTCACGTTGGCGAAAAGCTAGGCCTCGTCCCTAGTGGGCCTAGCTTGGCGAGGCGTATACCCGCTCTTTGCGTTAAGCGCGAAATGCGAATGACGTCTACTAACGACGAAATGGACAGCTTGGAGGAGGATCTACAAGCAACGTTAAGTGCTTGATCTACATTTCATGAACAAAACATCGCAGCATACGAAGAGATGGGTTTCGCTGCAAACAACACGGGTTGGAAAGTGGTGAGCAGCCGGAAAACAAAGAAGAATGAACGCGCCGAAACAATTGCGCCACTTCTACAGCAAAAAAACCATCCAAGCAGCGGACAGGTGAGCTCCTCTTGAACGCCTCCTAACATCATAAATCGTGTGATCAGAGCCTCATGCATGCCATCTTTACCGCAAGACAACATCAAGATGGTGCTTCTTCCGAAGGATGACTTGAACATACAAAAGGTCGAACCTATCCTGGTGGGCAAAGCCCTTATAACAGCAGCAAATCTTCGTTCAGTTCAGACCACAGAGATAATTATTATCCCAACATTATGCAACATTATAATTATTTGTCCCAACATTATGCAACATATTATGGTGGTGAGCATGCTGTTTAGAGAGAATACAGATAAGTACGCTAGCGTACGAGCTATTCAGACAGTAGAAATAAGTACGAAGAGAGCACTTATGAAGCTGCCCGAAGCGACACCTGCAAAAGGATTATTCAACACATCGACACTGCTGACAATCATGAGATAATTTAAAGAAACATCGTGAATGACTGCAACCCCTTGGCACTGCTGGCTAAAAAAATCATGAACTTGGGATCAGAGATCGTAGTGTTTGATGGACTTCATGTCCCGACCTTCATCAGATATGGACTCACCATGGTACCCTGCTACTTATATCTCAGACAAGTGTACATATGCTACATATGTGGAAAACTCAGCCATCGTGTGGACATTTGCCCTGACCCAGGCTCCACCACATGCAGAGGATGCGCAATTTCTAACCCAAAATCATCTCATGAGTGCGAACCGCAATGCAAGCTGTGGGGTGGCTTGCACATGACGGCAGACAAGGTGTGCTCGAAGTGCTATCTCATCTCGTATGTAATGCTATGTAGTGCACGCACGATGACAACGAGCACGATTAGAGCAACAAGGTCAGGCAGATATGGAGGAAGACAATCATCAGACAGAACGAGGCCAATTTACATCTAAGACGTCGACACGCAGCCACTCCCGCTCTCGATCGCGGAGCCGCACACCTGCGAGGACATCGACCACAAGCACGAGTCAACAAGCACGACCACAAGCACAAGACATCGACCACAAGCTCAGGATCACAGGTGACTTTCGCGGGAAAGAACAACGAAGGTGATGGCATGTAGATGGATAAAGTCAGAGGCGCCACGCCGACTATGCCAAAGGAAAACCGTGAGTTCTGTAACACTGATATAAAGAACGAGTAGCTATGTCAAAAGAGAAGTTAACAGAGAATAAAGCAGTCTATACCAAGCTAATCCACGAGTTATGTGAAGCACGTAAAGTAAACAGCAGTACACCAACGCGCACTCCCGAACCACTAACCGATATTGGAACTCCCCAAGCACTTGAGATTGCGAGACTGAGAGAACAACGTGAAAAATTCTCTGCTACAAAAAAGTGAGCTGTAACGCAACCACGAATGGTCGTGTAATCAGATGTCAGGGACACCATGGATGTCATGAGCTGACACTGGCTCCTTTATTGACTGCTATTTCCTTGATTTTCAAAGAGCTTTTGACAATATTTTCTTACCGTTTACTCCAACTAAAACTAAGCATGCTAAATATTGACTTAAACATATTACGGTGTGTTTAATCTAGCACAGCACCATGTCAAACCGAGAAACAAGAAGCGCCTTCTTCCACGAGCAAGTCCGTGTTCATGAAGATTGGCAGCCAGAAATCGACCAAGATGCCTGAAAATACATATTTTTCTCGATGTTTAAGCCTCGCTTCTTGCCAGTGAACCGTATGCCATTTTAACCAGTATTGTGCCGAAGATCTGGGAACTACTACGAGGGACCATGGAAGACTATGGAAGACTACGAGTAAGCTGAACGCCATAAAGAGGCTGAAACCGAAGCGGACATCGAGAAGATCTCTCAACACCAGGATTATCAACGAGGCTAGATCTCTTCTCAGTGATGCAACAGCCACCATCAATCAGCTCGATGCCATTTACGGATGTCTGAAGGGGAACAACGATGAGCTGCACCAAATTAACAGGGAGTTAGAGAGCCACATACCAGATGAAAAGTTTGAGGAAGAGTGCAACACCGTCCTTGAATACGAGGACAATGCTAACAGCGTCGAGAGTGAGCTTCGTAGCAAGCGCGACCGTATTTTTGCGACCACGTCATCACACAGCTTTACACTTCGTCAGTAGCCAGTACTGCTAGAGCTTCTGGTGCCAAGCTGCCTAAGCTCACCATCACCTTATTTGCTGGTGACCTGTGCCAGTGGAACGACTTTTGGGAGCAATTTGACCAGATGATTCAAGGGAACGGAAGCCTCAAGGCAAAGAACAAGTTTAACTACCTGGGGTTCTTCCGAAGGCGTGACTCAGCTTCAGCTATTGTGGGCCTGCCAACCACAGAATTGTGCTACAAAGACGCCATCAACATATCAAGAAACGCTTCGGTGACAGAACGAGACTCGAGCAGGAGTACATCTCCAGGCTTCGTACGTTGCCTTCAGTTTGTTCAAGTGACTCGTCGCCTCTTCGCAAGCTGTACGACCAGGTCATCATCAATGTCAGAGGACTGCAGACCGTTGGGGTGAGCAAGACGTTCTTTTCGGCAATGCTATGCGACATATTGCTGCAAGCTTTACCACACGATCTCATTGTACAGTACCGCTGGTCATACATCAATCAGGTGACGAGCTACAGCAGTAATGCAGCCTCTAACACGGAGCTGGAACACCTATTAAGTTGCTTGTGTATCGAAGTGGAGAGCTCAGAGAAGAGTAAGTTTGCTAACCATTGTGGAAAAGACAGTCATAATGAGAATGCACAGAACAAATCATGCCAGTCTAATAGCTCGAAACCCACATCCTCAATTCTCCATACCAACATAAAGAAAGTACCTGAGAACTGTGTGTTTTGCAAATCGAGCCAAGATTCCACAGTAGAGTGCTCGCTAGAGTTCACACTACCAGAAAAGAAGCACATTTTATCAGGAGACATGAGGTGCTTTCAATGCACGATGAAAGATCACAGGGCGTGTGATTGCAGGTGCAAGATTACGTGCTCTACCTGTCAAAGGCGTCATGGGACGAGCATGTGTGATCTGCAGAAATTAAGCCAGAAGACACGAGAAACAAACAAGACAAATGCCAGAATACCGACAAGTAAGCCTAGTACCAACACGAATGTGTGTGCATCTCTAGAGAAGAATCGACATACCCTCGAGAATTTATCAAAAAGTGTCCTTCTGACGTTTCAGGCTTGGGCCATGACGGATGTTACATGACGGCATGTCAGAGGTGTCATAGACGGAGGAAGTCAGCACACAATCATCACAGAGAGGCTATCAAGGCAGCTGAAGTTGCCATGTGTGGGACTACCATCAATGTGCTCAACACTTTCGCAAGCAAGTCAAGTCGGGCAGCGCAAAGGCGACGTGTTGTGCAGCTCCACTTGAAGAGTCAGTTTTCACGCACTGAAGTTGTCTTGAAAGCCATAGAAATTCTGCACATATGCGGAGATATCGAAGCAAGTACAACTAATTCACCATTCGTTGTGGAAATACAGAGAGCTGGAAAAGATATCGCTGATCAAGATCCGCTGTTGGGAAAAGATCCGCTGTTGGGGAAGAAGGCGTAAGTGTTCTCATCAGTACCGACCAAATGTGAATGCTGATGACAGGAGAGGTCACTTGATGCACAGGCAATGAGATGTTTATTGCTATGAACTCGAAGCTGCGGTAGATGTTTCAAGGCAACACCAGCATGGCATTGAATGTTACACACTCACGGATTATGGTCTGCATATTGAAAACCAGTGTATAAGAGAGCAACGAATCACTTCATTAATTTTGGGAAGTCTAGAGCATAGGAATAACAGACGCTGTCGACAATGAGAGTGAGCTCAGTCAAATGAGCAGCTACCTCAGAATATTCAGGATGAGTGGCTTGACTGGGTGCGTCAACTGCCACTTTTGCAAAATGTCTTCGTGCCGCATTGTCTTGGCAGAGGATCCAAATCACCCACATCACCCAGAGAGCTACGGATGCATTTATTTTGCGACACAAGCCCTTCGGCATATAGTGCAGCACTTTACGTCATGTCGAGTTGTTCAGCAAAGCTTGAGTTGCTGATCACAAAAGCCCATGTGGCACCTAACAAAGACAATGACACTAACATGGCTAGAGCTTCTAGGAGCCTTGATTGGAGAAAGACTACTGCACTATATGTCAAGTGCGTTTACATGCTTCGAGATCCACTGTACAATGTGGTCGGATTCCACAATCGCACTTCCGTGGATAAAACGTGACATGACAAAGTGAAAGAAAATTGTGTGAACAGAGTGAAAGAGATCAGGAAAAAAACAGATCCTTCAACATGGAGGTATTGCCCTGGTCATGTGGATTCAGTCAACCTGCTCATATGTGGAGTTTCTAAGGAGAAATTATTGTCCAGTAGCACGTGGCGACATGAACGAGACTGGCTATACGAATCAGGAGACCGATGACCTCTACAAGCATCAGCACCTATCAGCACCCATGACAGGATTTCTTCTGAAATGATTGCCAAGCACATTGCGATATCCAGTGATACAACGTCGGCAGCAGTCCTGGACATTAACAGTTGGAGCAAAATCGAAAGGCTACTTAGGGTCATGGTCTGGGTATTCAGATTTATTAAAGCTGCAGACTGAAAATCGTAGCGCACACCGGATTTCTCGTAGCTGAAGAGATTGCCGAAGCTAAAAATTATTGGATCAGGCATGTACAGAAACAAGCTTTCAGAGAAGAAATAAGCTCGATTCGGAAAGGCACAAGTGCAAAAAAAAAAAGACTCTCGAATCAAAGACTTCAACTCCTTCTTGGATGACAACAACATCCTTTGGGTTGGTGGGAGCCTGTTGCTCCTTCAAGAATCTGAAGAGGTAAAACACCCAGTCATCCTCCCGCATGATCATCGCTTTTCCACATTACTGACAGTACGAACACAGTGCAAAACTTTTGTCATTGTTGAAAGAGCAATATTGGATCTGCTGGTTATGAACACTAGTGAAGAAAGTGATACACGGCTGCTATACGAGAAGACACTTCAGTATTAGTCCAGGCGATGCTCCGACAGCTCCTATAGCACGTCACTGTTTGACAACAACGAACCCGTTCGAAGTCACTAGAGTTGACAACGCAGGACCACTCATTGTTGTGACTACAGACGGGGCCGCAGAGAGCAAATGCTACATAGCATTTTTTGTATGTGCTACATCCAGACCAGTCCACCTGGAACTGTTTTTGAGCCTGACCTCGGAAGCCTTTCTCATGTGTTTGGGACGCTTTGTAGCACGAAGGGATCTCCCTCCCGTAATTTATTCAGATAATACAATAGCCTTCAAGAAGACATCAAGAGACTTGGAGAAGCTCTGTCAGATGTTTTCCCAAAAGGACATATCTGCATACTTAGGTCACAAGAGGATCCCCTGGAAGTTTATTCTTCCCAGCGCTCTATGGTAGAGCAGATGATGGAAGCGTCTGGTTCGGACTATCAAGCTTCCACTGAGACAGATTCTCGACAAAGCTCGACTTAACTTTGAGGAGCTGACTAGTGTGCTATCGAAAGTGGGGGCGGTTTTGAACTCGAGGCTTCTCACCTACATTGAGTCGGACAGCATAGAAGCTCATGCATTTACCCCAGCAGACCTCATTATTAGAAAAAACTTACGGTGCTACCACATGGCAGCAACGGCACGCCAACAAACCTAACGCAGTCGGAAGCTTTATGACGGCATGCATACAGAAAATGGCTAAATGAAAATTTTTGGAACAGATGGACAAAAGAATATCTGCTTCAACTTCGATCAGCACACTTTTCGCGTGCTAGACCCAACAAAGAAGTTAAAGCAGAAGACATCATCATAGTTCATGATGAAAAATTAGCCCGACAAATGTGGAAACTTGGAAGGGTTCTGGAAGTCTACAGAGGAGCTGATGACCATGTTCATTCGCGCACAACAGCTAGAAAGTGTTACCACAAGGCTGATACAAAAACTTTATTCGCTCGAGCAGAACGAGTGACTTGGCGGCCGGGAGTATGTTTAGTCAAGCACAGTGCCATGTTCTACCGAGGAAGAAGAAGCGCCTCCTTCGACGAGCAAATCTGTGCTCACAGAAACTGGTAGCCAGGAATCGACCAAGACGCCTGAAAATAAATATTGTTTGCAACGTTTACGCCTCGCTTCTTGCCAGTGAACTATATGCCAATTTAAACAGGTAGATTGAATGCTTCTTGTCTAACAGAACTCAACATGTAACAGCTAACAGTCATAACTCACTCAATTGTTCCGTAACATCTGGTGTGCCGCAAGGTTCTGTCCTTGGACCCTTACTCTTTTTTGTTTAAAATAATGACCTTCCATCCTGCATTACATTGACAATCAGGCTGTTTGCCGATAATTGTGTCATCTATCTATAATAACTCAACCACATGATTCATCACAACTACGATCCGATCTTGACAGCATTACCTCCTAGTGTTAATTCTGGTTCATGAAACTGAATATTAACAAGTGTGAAATAATGAGGATCTCTCCAGGAAGTACTGAATGCACTAGCCCCGTTTATTCAATAACTAATTTTCAGTTATCATCTGTGACTACTTACAAATATCTAGGTGCTCACATTGATAACAATTCAACATTAAGTAGCCATATTACTTTTGTGATTAAAAATGCAAGCCACACTCTCGGCTTTTTGTACCGCATCTTTTCATTAGCGTCTGTTTCATTAAAACTTTTTTTTTGTAAAACACTAGTCAAATCTAAAATAGTGTACGCCTCATCAATCTGGGGTCCTCATTCTTGTACACTTGTTAGTCCACTAGAAGCCGTTCAGAATTGTTCAGCTTGTTTCATTGTCGCTAATTACTCTCACACCGGTCATATATCATCAATAAAAACTTCTCTTGACCTCCTTACCCTTTCTAACAGAAGAAAGCAGGCCCGCCTATGCCTCTGCCACAAATTTTTTTTTCATGAATCTTGAAATAAAACACACATTGTTCTCACCACCTTCTTATATTTCATCTCGTATCGACCACAACTTCAAAGTTTATGTGCCCTTCTGCCATACCAACATCTATTTCCACGCCTAAGTGCCCAAGACTTCATCTGAATAGAACAACCTTCCTGCCTACATGGCCAGCAACCCTGAACATGCATAATTCAAGGCTGCTAATTCTGACTTGTAACACCACTCCTTTCGTTAACGTCGCAAATGGCGTTGAGAGTAATTAAATAAAAATAACAAAATATGAGACTAATGAACAAGAGCATGATACGAATGAATGAGAAAATTGAGATGTTTAACATGTGAGTTCAAAAAATGAAAATATATATGAGCAACACGGTAGTACCAGCCACGAAGAGAATGAAGTAACAGCACATCAGGGTGCATGGCCCTCTGCAAGTTCCTTTCACTGCAAGCGAAGGGGGCTATGATGGTTAACATAGCGATGACAAATAGGACACGAAATCTCCGCATCTGGCAATGTAAATAAAGGGGGATCACCTCAAAAAGGTAGTCCTCCTGCAGATGATAAAATCAGAAACCGAGAAACCACACGGTATTTTACTACAAGAAAAACTCACAATGGAACTTACGCTTATGGGTTATAAGGATGAAAACCACAGAAAGGAGCAAGGCAGAGGCATCGGTATTTTGATCGGCAAGACGATACCGTACAGTCACCATGAAATCCACCACACAGGCTATCTAGAATACCTCATGATCGAGATCATACCTAATGAGCACACAGAGAACAAGCGAATCATCTTTCTCACTAATTTGTACAGCAGCCCTAAGGACACAAAGCAAGGGTTCAGAAGCATACTCGGCAAGGTCGCAAACATCACTAAAGATAATTGATTGGGACGAATTTCGCAAATACAGACGCAGTCATCAAACTCATCAGGGGAAACCGCAAAGCACACGATAGCAAGCTGCACAGATCAGCTCAAAGCCGACATTGCAGCCTCGTAACTAATGATTACCACGGACGTTAAGGTGGAGAGAAATAACAACCGGCTAGTAAGCCTGCTTGAAGCCAAGCACTCCATGCTAACCAGGTGGAAGGGTCCAACAACTCAATTGAACACTGTGAAAAAGGCTCGCTTAACTAAACAAAACCATTGAAGAATACTCATGGTTCTTTCCCGACAGCAGTGGGACGAAGTTTGCAACTCCCTCAACAGGCAAATATGAAAAGGGAGTAGATGAAGGCTCATAAAATACCTCCTTGACGAAAATGGCACCAAGTCTAAATCTGTGCAACGCATCAGGCTCAGCAAGTTAGTACACTGTGCAACGCAACATATTACTGCCAAAGAACTTGTTTACGGCCTTGCTAAATGCTACCTACCACTTATATTGAGACAGCCCAGTATCTCACAGCCTAAAATCTATGATGATGCCCCCCCAAACTCTGAGCTGAACACAGACTACGCAGAGAGTGAAGTTCGCTACGCAATTCACACACTCAACAGCAGCTCTGCAGCCGGCATCAATGGCATCCCGAATCGGGCTCTCGGAAATTTAGGTGACAAATTTGGTCACCTCCTTAACTGAACAAATCAACGAAGCCTGCAAAACTGGCCGTTTACCTGAAGAATAGAAGCATGCAAATACAGTCCTCATCCCAAAACCTGAAAAGCCGCTGGGGCTATCAAACCTGAGGCCGATCCCACTAACATCCTGCATTGGAAAGCTAGCCAAACATGTCATTCTGAATTAACTGACTGACAGAGTACGTTGAAGAAAAAGAATAGTTCCCCTACACTATGATCGGATATAGGCCGGGTTTACCGACGCAAGACGCCATGCTGAGAACAAATAAAAGTCTACTGGATCACCACACGCGAGACATCAAGGCACTGCTGGGTCACAACGTGGAGCAAGTTTTTGACAATATTCGACATCAAGCCATTCTAACTGCTATATCTGATCACAATCTTGGCACACGCTTCTATCAATACCTTAATGCTTTTCTGGAGGATCGAACGGCCACTCTACGTATAGGCGAGCACGTCTCTAAAAGCTTTGAGCTAGGCAATAAGGGAACACTGCAAGGCTTGGTGCTTTCTCCGTTCTTGTTCAATCTGGCTATGGCAAAGCTCTCCACGCACTGGGAGAAATTGCAGATGTGGAGCCACCCATCTATGCAGACGATATCACCATTTGAAGCACCGGTGGTAGTAATGCGGAGTTTAGAAGCCTGCATGGTAGACAAAATCTCAGCAACTGAAGCACATCTCAATCCAATGGGACTTTGCTACTTATCTACCATCCTCCCAGATGAGCGCGCCCATCAAAAACTGGTGCAGACCTATCCCTTCAAGCATAGAATTACATGATTCAGAAAGCAATCGCATACCTACGGTCGATGAAATTCGCATCCTTAGACTTATCGTCTGAAGTAATGGTTACAACTTGGTGATGCTGAAGAACATCATCACATTCAAGATTGGGAACATGCTTTGAATGTCTCGGCGCATCATGAAACTGCACAGAGGACTGAGCGAGGATAACACCATAAGAATAGTCCATGCCTTTGTCCTCTGTCACATCACATATGAGAATGCGATGCTCAACTGGAAAAAAGTAGAAGGGGAAAAGATCGTAGTAAACATACGACGCGCTTTTAAGACAGTGTTGGGGCTCCCGGATAATGTCTTCACTGATCACCTCTTACAGCTAGAAGTGCGCAATCCCCTTGCCGAAATCATCGAGGCCCAGCCCATGGCACAGATCGCATGCCTATGCAGCACCAAAGCTGGCAGAGATATTCTCTTGAAGCTCGGTTTGCACACCATAGCGGAAAGAGACAACGTTCAGAAGTTACCCAAAGTCCTGCTAAAATCAATTACAGTGCTACCCTTTCCAAGAAACATGCACCCAGTCCATAACCATGGAAGAAGACGCAATAGCTCTAGCTCTCACAGACTCGAGCTTCACACGAATATACAGTGACACTAGAGCTGTCACTCGAGCTCTTGCAAAAGGAGGGATAGACAAAATGGCACTGCGAATATAAAGCGGACATAACATCACTGAACACTCCATCGTATGGTTCCTGGCACACATGGGCAGTTTAGGGGGCAACCTGCGGAATCTCAATGAGACCGCACATGAGGCGGCACGAGGACTCATCGACCCCACCACTTCACTTTCCCCCTGCACACTGCACATAGAGTACAGGGATCAGTTAGCTACTTTCAACGAAATTACGAAGCACTTTTATCTAGGCCGGCAAGAGTTCCTCCTCCTGTATAAAAAATTAATGCGTAGTCAATCGGTCACGTTACGCTTGCTCTAGGCTAACTCATACCCCAGCCCCTGGCGCATGAAGCATATCGACCCAGACTACGACAAACAACATGTGAGTGAACAGTGTTGCGAGTGTAGATTTGAACCATATGCTCTGTGGTTGTGCTTTAAGTGACACTTATGCCAAAATCAAGGAACAGTGGGCCAAAAAACTAAGAAGTACTTCACTAGCAGACCAATTTCGGGCTGTCCAGGAGGATTGCGAGGAGGCGTAGAGCTTTGGACTCTCTGTCCTGATGTGCGAGATACCCTCTACACCTGGCATCTAGCCGAGTGTCCTTGCGGACCCTTTTTGGGTAATAAAGTTTCACCACCCATCACCATCGGCTAGTGAACATGAAAAGCAAACCGAGCGGCGGATGAGAGCCCGTATGCGACTTGAAACACTATGCGTTATGGAAAGACTAGGGCCAGTCCCCCTCCAAGCCACTGGCGGCAGGTGAGAACGCTCGAAACAAAGTGAGGAGCCCAGAACCCTGCTGCTTCCTGTGTAACATGCCAAGACAACTCCGCATGGCAGGCCCAGTTTGATATGTTCGACACGAGGTGCAAGGGTTCACACAACACAATGTGCGAGTGTTAACCTTTTGTGTGTCGACTAACCGAGCAGATGGATAGCAGAAAGAGAAGAGGTGCTGCCGGGATGGCTTGAAGAGGAGACTGCTCCTCCCACCGAATCCCCCCAACACCCTCGATGTCGTTGTCGTGACCCCCCTCAACCAAGCAACGCCACTTCCATGCTACCCCATCGCCTTCACCACTGGGTCTTTACACAAGAGTGACCCACAGACTAACCACCAGCCCAGCTGAGAGAGCTAGCTGCGTCTGAGCCACAGCCACAAGGCCGTGACCACCTCGTTGAGCCATCTTTGCGCAGACACCCTCATAGACTCTGCTACCTCGAGGCCATGACGTTGCACGCCGAATATAAAAATCCTCAGCCCGCCAGACTGGAGGAGCCTTGGCCCAATGCAGCAGCCCACATGCTGGAGAGGGCAGTTTAAAACCAGAGTGCTGAAACGAAACACATCACTGACTGGCTTCTTTCAGTCACCACCAATGACCAGAGTGGTGGCGCACCGGATCCACGGCAGCAGTAATGACGGCAGAGGCAGCAGCGACAGTGATGACTGGCCATGACACAAGTGGGCACAGCATCAGCGATAGCTACAATAGATGCAACTGAGACACCAGTGGTGTCACCGGTGGTACCCGCGGCAGGAGGCAAACTGCAAGAGGGCGTGGACTTGGACCCACCGTCCTAGCCTCCCATGATTATGAATAACAAAATATTCTTATGTTTTAGTCTGCCATTTGGGGGCATTCTTATGGGGCCTTTGCAAGTGTCGCAAGCAGATTGTTTATTACTGGTATTCGTAGTCGTGGATTGAGTTGTCGTGACAGAGCCCTGTTATATTCGCTAAGAGTTGGTTCTGTGTCACTGTGATGAAAGTGACATTTTGCTTTTTAGAACAAATTTTGTAGCAGAAAAAGGTGCTTTGAAGCAGCCTCAACTGTCTTCGGAGCAGAAAAAAATGCTATAGCTTAGGTTTGGTACTGGCGTTTTTGGAGCAGATGCATGTTTCTAACAACATCTGAAGTCTAGAACATCACTTAAGCATCTAATAATTATTTATATTTATTATAAACATGGCGTATGTTAGTATGCAGCTAGTATACAAGCAGTATAGTAGGTGTAAATCATGGGCGAGGGAGGGGCGGAGGGGTCAAGAGAGTCTGAACTTTTCTGGTGTTCGGGCTGGGGAGGACACCCCTTGCAAGTGTCGACTTGAGATGTATCTTTAGCACGTGATATAACTGAGTTAACAGTTAACTATAGCGCTATCAACTTCTTGAGTCTTTTTATCTTCTACTGTGTACATGTGTTAAATGCCCCTCCACTGTTTAAACTATGAAAATTGAAAAAGGTAAAAAAAGACTATTCTGAATAGAATAACGTAATTGCTCGAGTTCGGACCCCATGCTCATTTTTAAAAATGTTATTTGAAAGCATGATTTAATTCCTATATAAATAAAAATACAACCCAGATTAAAGATATGAATTGGACACTATGGCCTGATATGTGTGACCCCTTGAGATTTTTCTGAATTTATGCCACTGGGTAGCATACTAGGATGATAGCGTATATAGCTTTTTTTTTTTGTGGTTTTGCTTAGACTCACGGGATGGTCCCATGGTTGAACTTCATTTTTTTTTTAGTTTGCCAACATCCTTTCGGAGCAGGTTTGAAGCAGTTACTAGTAAATATTGCACTTCGGAACAGCATTTCTCTTTTGGAGCAGTTTGAAGCAACTGAAGCAGCACTTCCATCACTATATGTCAGTGCCCGAATGATTATACCGTCAAGGACGGGCTGACGGTCCGGCATGTTCATCATGTGGCTTCTGTGAAACACTAAAACACATCATTTTAGAGTGCTTTAAATTCGTCATACAGTGAGCACTACTCAAAAAAAACTATGAACTGATTCGACTTCAGTGCACGACCCTTGATGATTGCTTGTTCCCAAGGAGATTTGCTTCTAGGCGTGATCAGGCTCATAGAGCCCTTTTACCTTTCTTAAAAAAAAGTGACTTGACGTGACGTGTAAAGACATTTTTCATGTGACTATTTATTTTTTTGCGTGTGTGTGTGTTTTCCTGCCTTTTTTTACTTTGCTCTTCCCTCTCCTATTTCCTTCCCTCTTTTTCTTTATGTCCTCCCTTCCCAAAGGAGAAGGTAGATGTTGTGTCCCTATAGGCGGCAGTTGTCAGCCTGTGCCCCTATAAGTGGCAGTTGTCAACAGCTCTCAGCCTGTTGATGAGTTGATTTGGCCGCAGATGGATAAGTTTTGCGAGGGCTCTGGATCGACTGCGCAGATAAGTATTTTTGCATGCTTCGAGCTTGTTTTTATTAATTGATAAGGCAGCAGTGTAAACCTTTATTGCATTGATTACATTGTATGGATGTTGGGGGGTCAGTCACCTGGTATTTTTCTTGTTTGTGTGTCTTTTTTCTCCTGCCACCATGGAATGGGAGTGCAAGTACACCGAACATGTAAACTTTGTAGTAGGGCCTAAACTTTTTCTTTACTAAGGGCAATGTTCCTCATACTGCATGTCCTGTAATTATCAAGTGAGACAATTCAGCGGGGACTTATGGGGACTGGTAAATTCGTGTCAAAAAGAAAAAAAACACATTGTGAGAAAGACTAAAATGATCAGAATGCGGGATGGGTTTGAAAAGAAAGGGTAGTGCGGATGTGAATGCGGAGGAAGCTGACTCCAAGTGTAGATAATGTGAGGTCGTGGAAAAATGAAGAAAATGATGGTTGCCCAGAGTGAACTGATGATGAGAATTGCCGAGCTGGAGACTGCGTTGGCGACAAAGCGAGGAAAAACGAAAGCTATGGAAGAAACGCTTAGGTCAGCCGAGGAGACAGTAGCGAAGGTGGGCAAGGTGAACAAAAGAGCAGCGTATGATGAGAACTGTAGGGCCCTGGCACCCAGAACGATGGAGAAGAAAGGGGAAACAGGTTCGAAAAAAAAAACAAAAACAGGTTCAACTGGTTCAACGGTCACAAGACCCAGCTTCCGGGAAGTAGTTGTGCGGGTGGGAGGAGACAAAGCAGCCGGCGGTACAAGTGCACGTAAAAATAATCACCGGAGACTCGAATTTTCATTGATGCACAGAAGCAATCATAGAGAAGGTAAGAGGAGACAAAATGTTTTTTCAATAGGGACGTTCCCAGGACATAAGCTAGAATCAGTGATGATGCAAGCGAGCGCAAAACTCACTACTAAAGCTAATAGACGAAACCTCGTGATAATTGTGGGCGGTCTAAACGATGTCTTGAATGAAGAATCGGCAGGACTAGCGACCACATTGGCGAAAGGGGTCGATGACATGCGCGCCATATCCCTTCAAAACAGGTAGTGGTATGCACAATACCGGAGGTACCAGTGCGTGACGGCAACCTGCAAAGAGTGCTCATCGATGCAAACAAGGAGATATAGCAAATGAGTTGAGATAAAGGCTTTGAGGCAGTCTAAATAAACATAGAGGTGCATAGGTGGGGTGGCTTTCTACGATACAGAATTCACTTCAATAGGAGGCTAGGTCATGAGGTGGGTTGGTGACTTGCAGGACGCGCTGTGGCTTTTTTGGGCGGCATGCGGGCCCTTCGGGCTCCAAGATCGCTAGTAACAAGGAAATGAACCAGGGGGACTCTTTGACAGGTGGTATAAGCAGATACGATTCCAAAGTGGCACCAATGTCTAAGACATGAAGAGTCCAGGGCAAAAATCGACATAGCCACGAGGGCCAAGCCAATTGAGACGTAGGGTATAATAATACACAGGGTGGCAGGAATAGGTTGTAGTGGGGAGAATGGAAGAACAGCTAAGGGAGGAGAGGCCGATGGTATGCGGTTTTGTGGAAACACATCTTAGGGACATGGAACAACCTCCTAACAATCCGGACTACGCGTGGGAATATTGTAATAGAACAGAAGGCAGCAGAAAGAGGGGTGGTATTGGGGCATTCATTCATAAAAGTACAGACTGGCAAAGGGTCAAGCAGGAGTGCAAGGAACATTTATGGCTAAAAGAGAAAGTGGCAGGGCAGGTAACACTTCCGGGTTTTGTATACTTGTGGACAAGGGCAAAAGCCAGAGAGGAAAACCAACAAATGATGCAGTGCATGAAAAATGACATTAACCAACTAAGAAAAGAGTGCAAAATAATTATATTAGGATATATGAATGCACACATAGAAGATATGAATGGATATACTGACCCAACAGGCAGAATGCTAATGTATATGTGTGAGAGACATGACTTAATCATTTGCAATAGTACAGAAATGTGAAGGACAGATAATATGAGAGGTGGGAAGGCTGCAGTCAATGATAGATTATGCAATGATGTCACAAAGAATGTATGATCGGCTAAGGGTGATGAACATAGATGAATATGGATCCAGAAGCTTACGTATTGATCACAAACGTATCACGCTGAGTTTTGAAAGAGAATTGAAAATGGGAAAAAGGCCTTATGAGTAACTACATGGTAATATTTATTTAGATAGGCAAATAGAAACAGCAACTAAAGAGATAGAGAAAATAATCACTGAGTATACTAAAACAGAGTGGACGTACACAAATCAAACTCGATTGTTGGAGTTAGAGCTTTGTAAAGGTACGAGTCAAATCAACCGGGAAAAGGAGACACAAAAACAAGAGTTGGTGGAATCAGGAAGTTCAGAGAGCCACAGTAAAAAGTTAGGATGCCTCCAGGAAACACACTTTTGCTAAAAAGAGTGATGAACTGCAGAAAGGAAGCGTCCAATATGATCAATGAAAAGATTAGAAGAAACAGGGCCCAATGAATTATAGAAATAAACAAAAAAGATAGAAAGGCAGCTGCAAAGTTTTGAAACTATCTCAATTCTCTGAGTAATAAGACAAGCATAGAACAGAGGTTTATAACCACAGTTCAAGAGATTAGCCTAGAAGGGGATGGGCACTGAAATATATAAGATCAAAGCTGGACAGAAAAATTTAAACACCAAGGAAGCACTGCATGCACCCTACCAGATGAGGATGGACCAATTAGCGCAATGGCTCCACTGGGACGAGTGAAAAAAGGCAGAGAAGAGGGTTCCTAATAGCACATCAAACGGCCCTGACGGCACCTCAATTATGCTAATAAACTAGGACCAAAGTCTAAACAAACATTAATAGAGACTGCAAGCAAAGCAATAATGAATGGCGAGACCACCAATAGGTAGAAACTAAGCAGGATGAGCATGATCTATGAAAGAAAAAGGGACAAAGCTGATATAAACAACTACTGTCCTATAACAGTGACATCAGTAGTTTACAGGCTTGTGATGCAGATAATAAAGAAAAAATTACAGACATGAGTGGAGAATGATGGGGTGCTGGGAGAACTACAAAATGGGTTCCGTAAACAATGGAGGTTGGAGAACAATCTGTTTTCATTGATGCAATGTATTGAAATAGCGCAAAAAGAGCACAGGCCCTTGTGGCTGGCATTTCTTGATATGATGGGAGCTTATGAATGTATGATTCAAGAAGACTTGTGGAGAATACTGGACTCAATAGAAGTGAAAGATGGAATAACTACTTCTAAAGGATACCTATAAGAGTAACAAGGTAGTTATCAGATGGAAAGAACAGCTATGGGAACCTATAGAGGTACAGCGTGGGCTTCAACAATGATGCCCCTTGTCACCTTTGTTATTTATGCTGTATCTTCAGGGACTAAAAGCCATTTAGAGGGGAGTAGACTCGGATTCAGCCTATCTTTTGCCAAGCAAGGAAAACACATTGAACAGTCATTACCAGCATTGATGTATGCAGATGATATAGTAATATTAGCTGACAACAAGGAAGATCTGCAGGAATAAGTAGACATCTACAGTAATGAGGAAGATAGATTAAATTTGAAGTTCAGTAGGAAAAAATTGGTATCATAATTTTAATAATAACGAAGGCAGTGAGCATAAGATACAGGAAGTGACACTAGAAATAGTAAATAAATACAAATGTTTGGGCATATGAATAAACAATGGGGCTGCGTACTTCAGGGAGAACGAAAGATATGTAATGACTAAGAGTAACAGAAATGCAGGAGTAATGAAAAATGGGGCACTGCGGAACTACAATCTGTATAACATTGTGAGAGGGATTTGGAAAGGTGTTATGGTCTCAGGTTTGACGTTCAGCAATGTGGTCTTGTACATGAAATCAGAGGTTTGAGCAAGATAGGAAAATAAACAACGTGGCATAGGAAGACTGCTTTGGGAGCACACGAGAATATCTTAAATCATGGTGTACAGGGTGATATGGGATGGACATCATTTGAGTGCAGGGAAAGTAGCAGCAAGATAGGATTTGAGGAGCGGTTGAGAAAAATAGGAGAGAAGCCTTGGGCTAGGAAAGCTAGGAATGTTCAGTAAAGAGCTCTACCCTATAGCCCAAGATAATGGCGCGGAATATTTCAGAGCATTGTGGTTTAGGGTCCCTGGAGGCACAATAGATTTTAAATTAGTAGAAATAACCAGGAGGAGGCTAATGGTGGCAACAATCTAGGTGCTAGTGAAATTCAATCCTTCAACACATAGTGATAGTACTTAACTTCATGGATAGGTGGCATGAGCCACTGCTTGAACGAAAGGGCACAGCCGGATACATCTATCCATCTATTCTCCCTGTTTCCTTTGTCTTCGTGTTCATTTCAGCCTAACCAACCACTTGCTGGACTGGACGTCGTGCCTGACCACTCCCGCCTTCTAGCACAAATGAAAGACTTGTTGCATGAGAAGGTCATTGTCAGCTTTCGCTCCTGCCATTTTCTCAGCGCCAAGAGCTCCCGCAGCAGCAGCAAGAGCGACCACAGACCCCGTTAGCTCCCATGCTCCAACATGTGCTTCAGGACCAGATTGCCGAGGCTATGCCAATGCCCTTTCAGCAGCAAGTTGTCACCGCGCCTCTTACTTATGCTGATACAGTAAAGAGGCAGCAGCCACACCAGCCCTCGCCATTCAATGAACTGCCGCATGTCACCGCTCCTACCCAATCTTCCATCACATGGTTTCCTCACCTCGCTACCACAACCTCAACTCAGCCGTATGCCACGTGGGCAGTGCCCCTGGCTGCAAATGCCTGGCGAACGTGCGATAACCGGCCGATCAGTTTATTGGGGTGGCCCTGGCCATATCCCCTGATACTGCCATCGTTGCATGCCTGGCTACACAGACGCCCGATCACAGAGCAACTACATGGACCGACCCCCTTTTGGTTATGAAAGTTTGGATCATCAGTCAAGCATGTATTCTCGTGACTATCCGGCAACTTGGTCTCGTCGCTCATGTTCACCCAATCGTCGCTCCTTGTCACCCATGCGTCCACGACCAGCCCCTCAAAATGAGAAAAACTAGCCGTCACAGTTCGGCCGGCAAGAGCTTTGCACTTTGCCGTCAAATATCGTCGAAGTTTTTGTAGACGGCACCCATGTATACGCTCTTGTAGATACCGGTGCCACTGTGTCTGTTATAGATGCCAAACTTTGCTGCAAGCTCCGAAAGGTGACCACACCACTTGATATGATGTCCTTACATGCAGCAAATGGAGAACCTGTTCGACCTAAAGCCGCCTCCGCTGCCCGACTCACAACTGCGGAGGACCACTACATTGTTTAGTTTATCGCCCTTACCTCCTGCTCTCATGACATGATACTTGGCTGGGATTTTCTATCGCATAATCATGCCATTATAAATTGTGCCCGTTCCGAACGTGAACTGCTTCCATTGTTTGACCAGCCCTACAACCACATGAATCAAGCCGCGCACAAGCTAGTTGTCAAAGAAGACACTGACATTCCACCGACAACAGCTGTTTCGCTCCCTGTGGTCTTCGACGACATGCCTGATGAAGTAGCATTTTTTGAGCCATCAAGCCTCTTTCTAAGTCGGAAACCACTTCTGCTCCCTTATTCAGCCCTCTCAATTTCTAATGGACCCAGTGCTCTCTGCCTTACCAATCCCTTTCTGCATACCACTAAATTGTTTAAAAGCAAATCTCTTGGATGCGTACAGCCCATTGATAACAGACAAATTTTTACCATGCCGCAAGAATCACCGCAAAGTGACCTCGCCGCCATCAGTGCTCTTAATCACTTTGATCTACATGCTTCGAAAGTGTTCGATTCGGCGATTGCAGATGAACTGTCACCATCTGAACAATCTGAACTCCTTCAACTGCTGTACTAGTAGCGCGAATCTTTTGATGTTGTTCAACCTTCACTTGGCCGCACTTCTACCACTCTACATCCCATCGATACTGGCTCCCATGCGCCACTACGGCAACGACCATACCGTGTTTCTGCGGTGGAACACCAAGTTATTACCGAAAAAGTGGACGGTATGCTGCAACGCGGTATCATTCAACCTTCACTAAGTCCATGGGCCTCACCTGTAGTGCTCGTTAAAAAAAGAATGGTTCCATTCGCTCCTGCATGGATTACTGGCGCCTAAATAAGATCACTTGAAAAGACATGTCTCCTTAATCCAGGATTGACGACGCCCTTGATACGTTACAAAGTGCCGAGTTTTTTTCATCATTAGATTTGCAGTCAGAGTACTGGCCGGTGCAGATTGACCAAAAACAGCCTTCGTGACACCCGACAATCTATATGAGTTTAATGTCATGCTCTTCGGCCTCTGCAATGCGTCTGCCACCTTTGAGCGCATGATGGACTCGGTTCTTCGGGGTTTGAAGTGGCAAATATGTCTCTGCTATCTCGACGATATGGTCGTTTTTGCGCCAGACTTCCCAACACATCTCGAGCGCCTGAAACACATCTTCACGTGCCTGAAGAATGCTCAGCTCTAACTCAACCTCAAGAAGTGCCACTTTGCTGCTAGGCAACTTACGATTCTCGGGCACGTATCAAAGGACGGTATACTTCCAGACCCGGCTAAATTACCTGCTGTCACCGACTTTTCCAAACCAACGACTATGAAGCAGTTACGGAGCTTCGTGGGATAATGTTCCTACTTTCGCTGGTTCGTGTCCAACTTCGCCTCTATCATTGTGCCTTTGACCAAACTTCTAGGCAGCACCACTGATATTTCATAATGGTCTTCAGAGTGTGACCAAACCTTCTGTACCTTTCGTCGTCTCCTCACTTCACCACCCATACTGCGTCACTACGATCCTACGGCGGCAACTGAGGTCCACATCGACGCTAGTAGTGTCAGCCTCGGTGCAGTTCATGCGCAACGCAAGCCTGGATTCGCCGAGTATGTCGCCGCCTACACCAGCAGAACTCTCACCAAGGCTGAATCGAACTACAGCGTCACCGAGAAGGAATGCTTGGCAATTGTTTGGGCGCTTCTCAAGTTCCCCCCATACCTTTATGGCCGTACTTCTGATGTAGCAACGGACCACTACGCATTATGCTGGTTGTCTTCGCTCAACGATTCATCGAGTCGTCTTGCCCGTTGGGCTCTTCGGCTACAAGAATATGACATCCGTGTTGTATATCGTTCGGGCCAGAAGCATACCGATTTTGATGCACTGTCACGATCTCCCCTATCCCCGGACATTGCATCTGTTTCCTCAGACAACACGTTGTCAGCTCTTGACGAGGACACCATCTCTTCTGCACAGCGCAATGACCTACGGATCGCTTCGCCTCTTGACGCGTTATCTGAGGCACTGACACTTCCAACCACTCGAACCTTGCGCCGCCAGGCTCCGCACTTCAGTATTCGGGATGGCCTTTTGTACCGGCGCAACTATTCCGCAGATGGTAGGAAATGGCTACTAGTCATTCCCCGAACGCTGCGCTCTACTATCTGCACGTCACTTCATTCCGACCCGCAATGTGCTCACGCCGGTGTTTTAAAGACCTACAAGCACCTACAAAAAAGGTATTACTGGCGTGGAATGTTTACTTTCGTCCGCCAGTTCATACGCGGCTGCCACGTATGTCAGGGGCGGAAAAACCCGCCACATCCTGCAACAGGTTCATTGCAGCCACTTCCATGCCCAGACCGCCCATTCGACCATGTAGGAATTGACCTCTACAGATCACTACCATTGGTAATGGCAGGCAGCCGATGGGCTATCGTGGCTGTAGGTCATCTTACATGGTATGCTGAAACTGCTGCACTCCCCACATCTGCAACACAAGACGTCGCAACTTTCATACTCAATCGTTTTGTGCTTCGTCATGGTCCTCCTCACGAACTCCTCAGTGACCGAGGGCGTGTTTTCCTCTCCGGTGTAATCCAAGCACTTCTTCAACAGTGCCATATTGTACACCGGAAAAGTACAGCATACCACCCACAAACAAACAGTTTGAATGAGCGGTTTAATCGTACTCTGGGGGACATTCTCATGACGCATATCGCTTCTGATCAAACAAACTGGGACCTCGTTCTTCCATTTGTGACATACGTGTATAACACCGCTATGCAAGTCACTACCGGGTTTTCCCCATTTTTTCTTCTGTAAGATTGCCAACCATCACACACCATCGCACTTTGCTGCCATACTTGCTAGATCCCTCCGAATACACGCCTGTCTCGTAAGCCGCTCGTTACGCAGAAGAGTACCGCAAGCTAGCCAAGTGGCTTACTACAGCCGACCAACGGCGCCAGAAGGAGACCCATGACGACGACCATGGTTCTGCACCAACGTTCATTCCTGGAGCACTTGTATGGCTGCATGTACCGCCCTGTGCCCCTGGTGTATCACCCAAGCTACTCTCTAATTATCATGGTCCCTACCGTGTAGTCGAGCGTACCTCATACGTGAACTACGCCATTGAACCCCTCACGCCGCCGAGTGACCGTCGTCGGCGTGGACAGGATATTGTTCACGTAAACCGTCTCAAGCCCTACTTTGACCCACTTATCCCTACGTGTTAGATTGCCAGGATAGCTTTAACTTTTTTGCCAGGGGTAATTATAGTGAATAAGAAAGACGTTGATAACATCGGCTCAAATATCATCAACACAAGAAAAAGGCACGAGATCGGCGATCGAGCACCGCCATCTGGGTCCGCCTGCATTCCTTTCGAGCTACCACCCACTTGCTCAGTTGCTTCCATAAACCCCCTTTACAATATTAATAATAGTAACGGAAGGAGGATGTGGGGAAGGAATCGCACTCATGCTTTCTTTCCTTTTACGGCTCTGCGGCAGTTTAGTGGCACGGACACAGTGGTCCCTTCGAGATAGAGACAATGAAGCCTCTTTCGGAGGGCTGTTCAACTCAGCTTGCGGAACGAGTTACTCTACCTCGGTGGGAAAAGCAACCCTCGCTTGGGAGAGGGAAACAGGATAATGAGCAAAACCAGTGGGCAGAGACAAGAAGAGACACTCTTGCACTAGCGACTGAACAGGGACAACTGACCTCCGGAAAACCCTGCAAGTTAAGGCGGTCAACTAAAGGTGTAAGCATACCTTCTATTATCTTTATAGAACAGTCTTTTTGTGACAGTTACGCATTGTAGCGATAAATTGTTGTTTGTTGAACTAGCCTGTTGCCTTATTCGCCCGAACCTTTTTTTGAAAGAAAAATACTTTCTTAGTGCACAGGAAACGTTTCAGATAGAAAACAGATATCTCTCATCTGTCTTCTTTTTGAAATGTTCTCTGCACATAAAAAAGTATATTTATTTCAAAAATGCAACAACAACCAGCCCAAGTAGCCACTCTATTGCCCAAACCTGTCCCTGCTACGATGACTCAAGCTATGGGAAGAGGGCGTTAATCGTGTGTGGTACAACTGTGTGTGGCTTGAACATCAGCTAGGCTTCTGCACCAGCCGTGCATAGGGCGGACTTCTTCAACCTATAACCCCACCAGTGCTGCCATGATGGAACGATACTCAGCTTTCAAGTAGTCTTACTTGCACTCACCAGGCCATGCTGCAGTCACCCTTGGAATTTTTTCTGTTTCGTGGCTCTTCGCAATACAGACTGTCACATAAAGTCAACGTGCTGGCTCATGGTAACAAAAAACAAGCATGATGAGGCACTACGATTCACTCTATGCATGGTCATGTCGGCATAATCGGCTGCACGGCTACGCCCTCCCTTTCAATTATTGATGGGGTACGAAAATATTGCCGTTGTCTAGTACCAGAAACTTCAAATGCTTTTTTCGATGCACTGTTAATAACATAATAAATTGCATAAATGACCATTAAATTTTCTCTAAAAGTCGTTGATAAAAACAACACATAATTTCTGTTTGTTTATAATTTGTGAGCATGCTTGTTTATAATTTATAATATGAAAAGTAACAACCATTAGTCTGGAATATTTAGCACTTTCTTAAAGTATTGTAATGGTGACAAGGACAATGTTGCAATTAGATGCCAGCACTTTGGTGATTATAGCTTTTCCGGGCCAGCTTTCTTTCAAGAGGCTAGTGTATTATCTTCATGATGTACAGTTAAAAATGAACAAGTCAAAATAATACAGTCGAACACAATTACATCGAAGTCACATATATCAAATTTTTGGGTATATCAAACTCGCAAGTTATCCCCATGAAATTCTTTTGTAGAAGTATAGGAATTCGCACCTTTATATCGAACGATATTTTTACCCTCTTTCGGATATATCGAATGCCGCCCGTGCTAAAAGTGCGCTTTAGCACTCCCCCTCCTCATCTCCGCAGCAGTGCTGCTCCGCGTGCAAGTTGGAAGGAGCTATTTGGTATTAGAAGCACCTGGCGACCTCCATGCAGCACCACGCCTTCGCCAAAAACTGAAACACTTGAAAAAAGGTAAGGGCGAGAGCGCTTGGACTGCACAATCTCTGACTTGTGAAACGTTTTTTTAAATTTCTCCTCTATTTCACGCTTTCTCCGCGTACCCGGTGACTTGGAGAGCAAAAACGAAGGAGCGGACGTCCTCCTCCTTTCGCCTTTTTTTTTATTCTTTGTTGCTGTTTCCAAGTTTTGATCACCCCACCACAACTCGCGCCTTTTGCTGTTGCCCTCGCAGGTGGAAATTACCTCGCAGCCACTTCGTTGCTTCTGCAGTCACGGCCCCTGCGAAACACCAAAAAAAGCCGCTGCAGACTTCTTAAATTGTCGACTTCTCGTGTAGCTATAGCCAGCGCAAGACCCTTGACTTGGCAACGAAGTTGAAGGTTATTCAGCACGATTAAGTGGGCGAGAATTGTTCGACTGTCACAAATGACTTCAGGATATCATGGACCAATCTGAGTACCTTGTTGAAAACCAAGACAGATAATCAAGGCAAAGGCGACGGAGCAGCGAATGTTGGGAGCCTGTCATGTTCGCGCTCCTGCCCACGAGAATGTAGAAAAAAAACCGCCAGGCCTGCACGGTAGGCACAGCACAGTTACAGCGAAAGCTAGAAGAGCGGCCTTTCAGAGCCTTTTCAAAACACTCATTGGTTAACTACTGCAAGCACACTTGCTTGGTACTCACTAGGGCAAAAATAACAAGCTTTTGAGTAGTAGGCCGGCATTCGCTATGCTATTTTTCGTCATTCTTCGGTGAAGCGTGGTATTCGCTAAACACTTGCAAGAAATTTTGTGCCAATTGTCCATGCAGTGGCTGATGATGATGAGGAATTATGGCTGAAGTGAGTATGCGCTACAGTTAATAGGGAAACAAGAACAAGCTTTTTTTAATTATTTGGAGCATTAAACGGCACTCTGATGACGCTATTCGCATTGTGCGATGACTGCTTGTTCTTTCGCTGTTGTAAGTCGTATCGACCCGATTGCTTTCCCGACATCAAACCTGCCTGAGGCAAGTTTAACAAGTCACGAGCACCGGTGTATCTCAGTGGTAGAATACTGGGCTGGCACCCAGTGGACCTGGGTAGGAGCCCCACTGTGCCATTGGTGCTAGGTCACACCTGCCTAAGGCAAGTTTGACAACAAGTTATAAGCACCGGCGTAACTCAGTAGAAGAATATTGGGCTGGCCCGCAGCAGACCCAGGTTCAAGCCCCACTGTGTCATTGATGAAAGTTTTTTTTCTATTTTCGCGCGATGTGGTTGCCAACACCGACGGCGGTGGCAGCGGACGACAGCATGTGACCCGAAAAGTAATCTTATAACAGCTTTTGCTGTAAAAACACTCTATGCCTGGTATTTAGAAGTGCATGCGAAGAACTTTCCGGTGGATGGCCCGATGCTGATCGCCAAGGCCAAATGGTTTGCCGCTGCACTCGGTGAAATAAATTTGCCGACAACAGCGGGTGTCTTCACCAATTTAAGCAGCGCTACAACATGATTGGCGAAACCAAATCTGGCGAAAGCGAAGCTGTCAGCAGCCAGGACATTCAGCAGCGGATGAAGAAGGAGTGGCAGGAAATCGTGAAGTTTTCTCCCGCGGAGATCTTCAATGCGTGGCGAGACGTGAAGATGGACACAGCGGTCAACTGCTTCCGCAAGGCAGGCTTTAAGAAGGCAGAACTTGCGGAAACCAGTGAAGATGACAAGTTCATAGACAACGCGTTTTGTAAGTTGTCGTCCCGCTTCCTGGTAGCAGTTCCACACAAGGTGTCTGCGGACGGCTTCGTGGAAGCAGAGTGCAATGTCCAGGCTGACAGCTCATGTGACAAGGGGGATAGTTCGAATGAGGCTCTGGCTACACGTGTGTATTCCGCCGCTCAAGTGGTGGCACCTTTCGGCCTCATTCACCGTTGTATTGGCCACATGGAGAGAACCGGGCTGTCGCACTTGCACAGCCTTGAGAATAGTGTTTTCAACATTTCAAAAGCAAAAAAGTAGGCTAAAATTAGCGATTTTTTTCATGCAAATAAGTAATTCTGTTGTGGCGTGTGTGCGGAATGAGTTGTCATTCTTGTATGTGCCTATTGTAGGTGATGATCTGCTACGAATAAGCTCTCAAACCTCAATTTTTTATATCAAAATTTTCATATATTGAACTAATTCACGATCCCTTTGGAGTTCGATATATACGTGTTCAATTGTACACCACACCGTAACGTAACAACACTAGTGATCCTTTTTTTTACTTTATGATTCTGCAAAAAAAAATCAAGGTAATCTCTGTCTGAATTTATTTCAGCAATACAAAAATTATACATATTTGAACTGCATTTCGCAAAAGGTTCGACCCTCAAAGCGTTAAGTGACCTCCCTACTCCATAACATTTCAATGGTGCTTTAGGCACAGCAGATAATGATGCATGCAGCCTGTTTAGGCTGTGAGATTTTGCCTTGTCCACATATTTAACTCACCAGCACACAGTGACTTTTGCATCTTTTCTCAGTGGAATAATTTTTTGGGAAAAAAAGGGTAGTTGCCAAATTTAGGACATGTTTATTGCAGCTGCTCAGCAAGTGCATGGACTTTGATCGGACAAAACATGCAGCGAAAAAATAAAGTTTAAATTAATTACTGCTCATTTATTGATGTAAATACCACAGATATTTTGCATATGAATCTGTTGTAAATGGTAGCAGGGATTGATAAATTGCTAACCGCTTTTTGCGTTCTTCAATGTTCGAAATATTTGCCCGATGTAATCCCATGCAAATAATAAAAAGGCCACATATAAGGACACCCTCATTAACTGTAAAATTCGTCAAGAGGCTGTGTCCAGCAAGAATTATGGTCCAGTTGAAAAAATTCTCACATTCTGGTAATGGTCATCAAAGGAAAGTACAGCCTGCCCCAGAGATCCTGTGATCTGAGCAACGGCAGCAGCCGGGTTTCCTGGGAAAAGAAAGGTGACATCAAAAAAAAATTGTTGAGGCATCAATGCATGTCACTCACCAATGACATGGCCCATCAGGCTATGTGCACCTCGTGACAGACCTTCAGCAAATTCTTCTGGGCTCTGAACAGATCCCTGCAAGGAGGTATTCAAACGGTGAAGCTATACATAGCAATGCTTTTCATTAGCCAAGATTTTCGCCCCCTTTCTCTACCCTTTAAGTGAGAAGCTTTGCCATAGTCTCTCTTTTTTTTTGTCTTTGTCTTTCATGTGTCTCAACATTTCGGCAGTTGAGGTCGCTGAAACGAAACCACAGAAAACAGCAGCAATGTTGAAGTCACTGGAGCCACATATGTGCCCATATGATCATGCGTCTATACCGGCTACAGAAAGAATAGCAAGCTTTCCGCATACTAAATTATTCCAAGTATAATTTGTCCTACAACCTAAACCATTTTGGCACTACTATGGCAACTCTTTTTGCACCTACCTACGTGGATATTTTATGCAACAGAGTTTGTAAAAGTTCCCAAAGTGGAAATTCAAGAATATTCAAGGATTTTCTAGGACCTTTTGCAATTTTTTCAAGGGCTCAATGCAGCATGCAAAGTTGGAATTTTTCCACTCCAATTTTGCAAAATGATCAACTTTAATGCACTTACGATAAAGAAATGGATATCTCAATTATAATTACTTCTCAAGGTCACAACACAATTAAATTTACAAATGCGGTTGAGATTTTTCTAATACAGGGGATTTGCACTAAGCGTTGATCTGCAAGGGGGCAATACCATCGCCGTGCCATTTTGAAGGTCTGTTTGTACCAACAGGTTCTATAAACGTTGGTTTGTATGTGCTGTCTCCCTGCCCGGGCTTAGACTCACAGGAGGTGTTCTGCAGGCCTCTAGACATCCAAGTTATCATATGGATCTTAGAAACACTGTGTGGAGCAAGTGTTTTGCGTGTGCAGGGAGTGAGCAAACCTCCTAAATAGCGATGAACTCGCATCTGCAAAGATCGTTCATTGCAGTTGTTATCTCACTTATATAGAGATGAATAAATATATGTGTTAAAGCTGTTAATAATGACTAGACCGGATAACTCTGCAAATACTAAACAGTAAAAAAAAGCTCGCAACTCACAATAAAGTCTTACAACAGAGGCTGCCATATTACTCCACTATGAGCTCTATGAAGCTCAACAAACAGATTAAAAACATTCAGCATAATGTCATTTTAGATTAAAAAAAAATGTATAGGATGTATGCACTTCATCGACGTCATCTGCAAAGAAAGCTTGCTGCGGGTTCCCTATTTTGCAGGTTCACTCACCGCACACGCAAAAAACATGCAAAACACGTTTGTTTTGTTTATTTTTTAAAAGCGTAGTTTGAAAGGGAAATGTTAGAAGCTATCAAGAACGCATTAGGTATAGTGCTAGAAAGGCTGGAAAGCAATGAGAGCACAGATCGCACCTTCGCCGCAGGTCTGTTTGGCTTTTTCAGACCCCGCAGCGGCGGTGACATCGCGAGAAGACAGCATGACAGATGCTGACTGACGACTTTGGTCAGTTCAGTCCCTCTTCAGCATGTGCTGGACCTTATTTTTATGTACGCACTCATGCTACTTCTACGTTGAGTGCTTGAGCATGGGTGTGGTTCTGGCATTCTGTGCAAGTGAGAAAACATTTCAATGTCACCGCAGTGCACACACCGTATTAAATACACACTATGTTTTTGTGCAGCGTCTAATACAATAATTACTCTTATATGCAATGACTGGTCATTTTCAAGTCAGTGGCACATCAGTAGCACGAAATAATTTTTCGTTATCCACTTAAGCCGGCACCTGTAAAGCCCTCGACCACGCTTAATTCGCAATATGGCGCGTGATTAGTAGGCGGCCATGACCACCAAGAAAATTGCCAACCTGTAAAGGCCTGACCCCACATTAGCGTTGCACCATTTCAATGCGTGGCTTTTCGACGTGGCATGTGCCACACCGGAAATGGTGCTGTGCTTCGTTTTACGCAATGGCCACATCAAAAAGTTACGCGCCGACGGGCTTCAACACGTATGCGTGGTCAGGCCCTAAAGAGGTTGTGCCACAATACTTGTGGCATGCGCGTTCTTTGCTGCAAGCGTTTCTTAAGGCTCCAACAAGCACAACAGATGCACCACAATTACTTTTTTCTGACTAAATAATTTAATATCACTTCATTGATGTGGAGCATTTTAAGTTTCGGTTTGTGGGCACGTTGGGCAGGGATGAAGTAGTGAAGGTTGTGATCACACAAAACTTGACAGGAATCATGCTGAGCGTTGTCTGCTTCTGAACACATGTGCCACACAAGCATCTGCAAAACAAATGCAGCAACCACGATGCTTTGCCGGTGCATACATGGCGGAAGTCCCTCAACTTACTACAGATCTGAAGTGGCGTCACTATAACTTTCGTGGCTATAGGTCGCTTTCCTATAGCCACGAACGCTTTCCTAGTCTAACCAATCGTGTGCAGTGTCCTTGCATACAGAGGAAACCTACACGATGCTTGCTATAGCCTTAAAATTCTATAGCACCACCCCATAAAAGCCTTGGCTTGTGCACATTTTTGCAGCGCGCCGCTCGAGCACTAAGAAGTACACTCATCTTGTAGATGCACGAGTCTTCTTTTCCAGCATCTTCTTTGGTGTTCATGCAGCAAGCTTAAAGTATCAAGCTGTGGCCATTGTTCATCAGCACTCATCCTGTGCGCATTATTTTCGTGCGTACTTTGTGCTTGAGCGTACTTTGTGCATGTATCGATCGAGTTGCTTGCTCTTATTTGTGTGATACTATAAATGCTTGTCATTGCATTCAATGTTTTGCCCTTGCCACGAAACAAACTTGTTTTTTCACATGCATATTTGCAAAGTAGGACCATGTCTTTCGCACCCCATTACTGCTTTGGAAATCGAGAGTTTGACGGGCCGACACACCAATCTACCACATTTAGGAGGTCGCAATGATGATATGCAAGTGCACTGCTCAGAAAATTTAAGCATTTTCAATGATGAAAAAAATTCCAAGGCTTTCAAGGGCCTTGAAAATTCATTTTTTAAATTCAGGGCTTTTTTTCATTTTTCAAATTCAGTGAGGGCCAAACTCTGCTCGCGTTGGCTTCTGAGAGGTACGGCTGAGTGTAGTATAACCACACACTCGGACGCTGCACTGCTCTTCGACCTAGCGTTCGAAAAAGGGGGCGTCAAAAGCTAAGCGTTCGCCGTGGGCCCAAGGTGCCAATGGCAAAGTCCGAACGAGTCCCGAACAAAGAGAGCCGACGAACGGAAAAAAATGCAAGCTTACCCAATCTCGTCCTGGTGAGGTTCTCTCTCCAACTCCCGACGTGCATGTGCGAAACGTCCCAAGAGACTTAGCGTGTGGCGCCACCGTCGCCATTTGCTACTGGGTTAGAGGGGTTAAACGTCACTCCCCGCTCCCCCAGCGTGGCAGACCGCGAAGGAGAGGAGTCATGTCAGGACATGAGAATGCAGAAAGAGGTGGCAAAGCCCGTGCCAAGGTGGCGGGCTAGCCTCGATTCCCACAACGTCCACCTCCTCTTCTCGAGGTGCAAAGTTTCTCCAATCAAACAAATCACGTTACCACATTTGAAACTAATAGCCACTGTTCTGGATTCTAGAGTCTTGAAACTCTTGAGAAAAGTGTTGAAATCAAAGAACTGGACATTTAAAGACTACACATGGACAGACTAAACTGTGACGCTTTGTTGGATACAAATCTCAGCAACCAAGTGGAAGCAATTTGTTTTTAACAAAGTTAACAAGATACGTCACACAACTGATCCAGACCAGAGGCATCACTGTCTGAGAACACAAAACTTAGGTGATCTGCTGAGGAGTAGACTTTCAACGACAGGTCTTTGCAATGGCTAGCTGTGGTGAAAACCACCCAGCTGGCTTCTACGCACCCCAGATAGTTCGCCCGTGACCCTTGACAGACAAGATTCTGGACTTGTAGACAAATGAGCTGCGTCACAGTTAAAGAGAAGAGTCCCAGTACTATTGTGACAACTTAACCACTGTTCGATGTCAGCAGATACAGTTTTTGGTTGCAGAGCACAAAAGTCAAAGCATGGGTAAAACACTTCATGTGCAACTGTTGATCACCAGAGTCTCATAAAAAAGGAGGACTTAGAGCTACTGAACTTCAAGAAGCGGTGAACATCTGATTCAGGCAATCACAGACAGAAACCTAGGATAAGGAGAGAGCCCAACTTGAAGTTGGAAAAGACCCCGACAAGACGTTGCCAATAAAACACCCCAATACCTTCTTCGATGTAAAGGGCATCAAAAGGATTCAAACTCGAATTCAAAACATTGATGTCACATATGAGATGGTGCCGGTGCTATTGCTGGTGTGCCTCATCCTTCTTTAAGCGCATAGAATTGTGCTCTGTGGTAGTATCAGCGTTACTACAACGGAGCTGCGTGCTCGGTTCTGGGTGCCCAGAGTGCGACAAGCAGTGAAGAAAGTTCTCCGAAAATGTGTGATTTGTGTGCATTTTAGAATGAAGGCTGCAAGTGCAACAGTAGCCCCGCTTCTCAGTAATGATATGTGCAATTTGCGCCCTTTCAAAATTGAGGGTTTTGACTTTGCAGGGCCAGTGTTCCTGAAAGATTTCGAGGGTGTTAAGTGTACATTGCATTGTTCACATGCGGAGTAGCAGGAGCCATTCATCTTGAGTATGTTGTTGGACTTGGTGCAAACACTTTCTTCATGGCATTCAAAAGAATCTGTGCAAGATGTGGTATACCACGAACAGTCTACTCCGACAACGCTGTTACATTTAAAACTGCACATGAATTACCTTGCATGCAGCGGTTATACAGGAAGGATGAAGTGAGCCGGCAGAGGTCCAACCACAGCATAACGTGAAAATTTATTGCCGACAAAGCTGCTCGGTGAGGTGGCTTTTTGAAGCAGTTAGTGTGTATTATCAAGATGTGTCTTTGCAAGTCATTGGGCAAGGCGTCTGTTGACTCACAGCAATTGAGCACTTTTCCAACAAAAACTGAAGCTGTTGTGAACTCCAGACCAATATCTTATGTTTACTCTCTCCCTATAAATAGTAACCTATAAATATAACCATAAATCTATAACTATAAATAACCTATAACCATAAATCTTGACCTAGCATCATTTTTTTTTGTTAGGCAGCCGTCTCTTGTCAGAACCTAACACTTCAGGTGAATGGGGAAAATGAACATGCAGCTAGTAATGGCAAAACTGTGGAAGTGATGGCTTTGTGAATATCTTCTCAACCTCTGAAGTGTTCACTCAGAAAGAACATCTAAAAATAACAGCATAAAGAAAAGGGACATGGTGATTATTTCCGAGGACAATACTTCTAGACTGTCCTGGAAAACTGGTGTAGTAAGCGAATGCATTCCAAGTAAAGATGGCATAGTTTGTTCAAGTAAAGTAAGGATACCCTATGGCTCTCAGTTGTTCAGGCCTGCACAAGAACAGCAGCCTTTAAATCTTGCCACTTCAGGCCTCGGATTATGTTAAATTATTAGAAGAAAAAGACAATGATAGAACTAGCACATGTCAGACTTGACTGACTTGAAACGGCGAACAATGAATACATTGCAATGGTGCTCTGAGCAATGAAGCCGCCTTACTTTCCATCTTTTCCACGACAGGGCTACCTTTCTTCTACAAAGGTGTCGATTTTTCTTCAAGGCTCTTCTGCTGCCATCCCGAGTTTTGGTCCCCAAGTCAGCAAAGGCCCACAGTTCAAACCTTGCCCGATTATCTTTCACCAAGGGGAAGGGGGTGCTTCCTCAAAATTTTATGGTTATGATGTCATGTGGCTAAAGTAAAGCGATGCCTAATAAATGTTGGGGCACTATCAGTTATTCCAACAGTAAAAAAAAAAAGGCTGTTTTACAAAGAAAACTACTAATACTGTGCCAATCATGGAGCATAACTTTCCCAGAGCAGAGAACAGTACTGACCAGGGAGGGTTGGTAGAAGAAGTCTCCGCAGCCCTTGGTGAAGTCCCTGATGACAGTGTAAGGGTTGCCCAGCACATCCATGCCCAGGATGAGGACGTAACACTGCTGCACGACTTGCAAGGCATAGTGTGCCCTGATGTCCTTCAGCAGCTTTGCTGGTGACACAAGCCGACCTTTCTGCTCGAAGAAGGCCAACCTGAAGGTCGGGCAAACATTACTACAAACAGGATATATAACTGCATGCTCTGGCCAAGCGGAGTTCTTTTCATGACAGAATGTAGACCCCAGAGTAAAAAAAAGCTATACTGCATATAAATCTTATGATGTAATGGAATTATGCAGCATATCTATTCTTCAATCAATTCTGAATAAAACAGAGTATATCCAAAATGTACCTGTATGGCCAGACACTAAAAATAAAAATAAAAGTAGAAATAGAATAAAAAAAATGAAGTCACAGCTTTGCTGCAAAGATGAAGCAATCAATGCGATAGCAAGAAATTGGAATGTCGCATGAAGAATTGCAAGCAGATCGAAACGTGCCCCGTGTTGCTCACGCACAAATTACACATAAAACATACTCATAGGTACAGATGAATGCAAAAATGACTCAGTTGTTACTTTGCTGTGTCTGAAAAGCGTGCCCATTTTGCAAACTATGCATCGAGTGCAGTGACCATTGTGCACTCGATAACTACAACAGAATCATTACGATGAAAGCTGAGGAATACGATTCTCGCCACCACGACAAAAGCATGTGCACGCGTGAGAGTCTACCCACCCCCCTCTGCGGGGCAAATTACGCGTGAAAGATCACGCGTAGGAGATGAATGGATCAGGGCGCATCGCCGCCTCGTTGTGATATGGCGACACGCGCTGATTGTGCAATCTCGCTGGTAATGCTGAAGACACGATAGGCACCCGAGATCGTTATTGGCAGCTGTGAGTGGTAGTTATAAATAGCTTGCCATTACAATGTTGAAAAAGGTACTCCTCGTGATTCAGTGGCTAACGCCCCGCACTCAGAAGCAAGATGTCGGATGTTCGATTCCATGCTCAGAAGCTTTTTTCTGGATTATTTTTTTTCTTGCATTTTCATAGATATAGATATGTATACATATACGGTGAATGACGGTGGTCACTATGGTCGACATCGACGCTGAAGACGGCGGCAGAATCCAGCTGAGAGTGTCCATGCAATTGAATAAAAGCCAGCAGTGCACTAGCAGTGCTGAACCAGAACGAAGTGTAAAGTTAGGCTGTTTCTCCCACTTCTTTTTTTTCCCCTCTCCTGCTGAAGCACACACAGCTAGGTGTGGGAGCGGCTCGAGACTCCCCCATCGGCTTGGGTTCGAGGTGATGCTGCTCAACAAATGCCTGCCTTCGTAGACACCCCTGTGGAACTACTGAATCACAGGGAGTGCACCCTTGTTCGACACATCAGCTGGGCGTCCGTAGAGGAGATTGAGGAAACAGTGCATTTTCTTTTCATGTGTAAAAGGCTGTCGAAACCACTTTGGTTATTAGCAGCGAGAACATACCATAATGGCATCTGCTGGAGTCTGTCTTTTTGTGATGTATAAACGACATCACAAACTACCAACTGTGCAAAGTGTTTGACAACTCCAGCAATTCAGACTGTTCAGTCGAGGCTTTTCTCGCTTTGAAAGCATTGGTTGTGTTAGTATTAGCTGCGAAACAACATAGAGTGTTTGCCAACAAATATTTTTAGAAGGCAACGTGCAGTCATTGTCGTGTCATGCACTTTCAACGGAGCGCACGCAAATGGTGCCATAGACGTCTAATGTGAAGAGACGCTCTGGTAAGAGGTGAGTTGTTATAAAATTCATCTAGTAATCTGTAAATCAAAGCACTCCAACATTTCGCATACATTTATGTTTACTGAGGCATGTGCGATGGCGCGCACCTGTATCTTGCTTTTGTGTGGAAAGTGTGTGGCTGAGAGGTAACATTTCTATGTGCATAGATTGCAGTGCACAATTCACGGTGACCCCTTGACCTAATTTTCAGAGCAGTATCAAGTAATTGAAGGTGAACGATGATTGGTTATTAAGTTCACGTGACCTTTTTGAAAGGGTAAGATTATTCATAACTACTAATATATTTAAATAGGTGGAACTTCATCAGATACAGTCTTGTTTTTTTAATTCTTGCTTTCACTACACGTTTTTCTCTGTGCAGAGAGTATTCACTGATGTAATACGACACGAGAATGTTGCAATACCAGCACGCATTGCTTGCTTGGCTATTATATTGTAACACGAAGGCAATAGGCACGCAAACACTGAGCTGGTGTATTAACAGCCAATATAACTGCTGCACAAGTGGCGACAAGAGAAGTCGTCTTCTTCTCGTCCCAGCAAGATTTTTCATGTTCTTTGCCACAACTTCAACCTCCCGGCATGTTTAGCTCCGTCCTGGTGCAAATCACAGAGCGTCAGTTAATCTTAGTAGATAAGGCTTGAGTCTGGCGACGTGAAACACGTCACTGCTGATGCGAGGTAGCGAAAACACGTCGGCTGGTGCGATCTCGTACATCACGTCAAACAGCTGGCATAATATCTTGTACGGCCCAGAGTAAGGAAAAAAGAGTTTTTCTGCCAAGCCAACACGACGTGATAGTGACCGAAGGAGGACAAAGGAACCAGGGGAAAATTTTGTTTCTCAATGCTGATGGTCATAGTGTCGCTTTTGAAATGCTTGTGATGCTGTCAGGCAATGATGAGCGACCTCTCTGGCATGGGCAGCCAAGGTAGTTGCACTGCGGGCATAGACACTTGTTAAGAACTGTACGCCAGAACGTAGTAACGTATCAAGGGGCAAGACAGGGTCACAGCTGTACAAAAGGTAGAATGGCAAAAATCCGGTGGTGTCATGACGGGATGAATTGTAAGCACATGTAATGTATGGTAAAGTTGCATCCCAGTCACAATGGTCGACAGAAACATACATGGCAAGCATGTGAGTAAGAGTGTGGTTCAGGCGCTCAGTGAGCCCGTTCGTTTAGCGGTGGTACATGGTAGTGATCTTGCGTTCCGTAGAAGGAAATGGAGCAGGTCATCGACGACCTTTGACAAAAAGCAACGGCCACGATCCATTAGCAACTGTCAAGGGGCGCCATGGTGTAGGATGAGGTTCTGTAGTAGGAAGTCGGCAACATCTGTAGCGGAGCTGGTCAGTATAGCTCGCGCAATGGCATATCTTGTTGCATAATCTGTTGCAACGGCGATCCACTTGTTCCCTTTGGTATAATTGGAGAACGGGCCAAGTAGGTCGAGGTGCACACGAAAGAATAACTCTGTAGGGGCTTCAAGTGGCTGAAGCAAACCAGCAGGAGGTAAAGCAGACGTCTTCCGTTGCTGAAACAGGTCACAAGAAGAGACATAGCGACGCACAAAACGATAGAGACCAGGCCAGAAGAAGCGGCGTTTTACGTGGTCGTAAGTGCGAGTGATGCCCGTATGGCCAGCAGTGAGAGCATCATTAAGTTCCCGGAGCGCGGCCAGTCGCAGATGCTTGGGAACAACAATTAACAGCCCAGGACCATAGTAATGAACGTTGTGGTGGCATAAAATGCCATCATGCATTGTGAACATTCGGAGTCAAGGATCAGTGGGTCCATAGCTTAGGCGGTCCATAATGTTTTGAAGAACAGGGCCTTGTCATTGCTGGAAGCCTATGTCGAGAAAGCCCGATAAGGACTTGGGTACAGACGTCCATGTCAACATCTGTGTCGGCGGGTTAATTCAAGGGAATGCGAGAAAGGCAGTCAGCGTCACTGTGCATGCGTTGAGATTTATGTACTATTGAGAAGTCATATTCTTGTAGATGCAGTGCCCAACGCGCAAGTCGTCCAGTTGGGTCCTTCAAAGAGAAGAGCCAACAGAGTGCATGGTGGTCAGTTACGATGCGAAAGGAATGCCCAAACAAGTACGATCAAAATTTTGAGATACCCCAAACGAGCACAAGGCATTCTCATTCAGTTATTGAGTAATTATGTTTGGGCGTGGAGAGGAAGCAGCTTACGTAAGCGATGACACAGTCGCAGCCCTGTTGATGCTGAGTGAGAACAGCACCGATGCCATGACCACTCGTGTCAGTGTGTACTTTAGTGGACACAGAAGGATCTAAGTGCAAGAAAATAGCTGAACTTGTAAGCCTCTTAATAAGGATAGAAAAAGTGTGCTCTTCTTGTGGCCCCCAGAAGAAAGAGGTATTCTTTTTCTGAAGGTCGGTTAGAGGACAAAATTTCTTTAAATAGCAACGAAAATAGGAGCATAATCCCATGAAACTGCGGACACCTTTTATCGACGTAGGTATAAAGAAATCTCTAACAGCGCAAACTTTCTCAAGATGAGGGTGGATTCCTGCAGCGTTTACGAGATATTCGAGCAGGGTAATTTCGCGGCGACCGAAGTGACATTTAGATGAATTCAGCTAAAGGCCAGCAGAGTGAAACACAAAGAAAACAGTTTTGAGGAGTTCTAAGTGGCCTTCAAATGTCGGCGAAAACACGATTATGTCGTCTAGGTAGTAGAAACACGTTTATTTACCACTTTAAGCCACGCAAGAGGGAATCCATCATGTGCTCGAATGTAGCTGGCGCATTGCACAATCTAAAGGGCATGACGTTGAACTAGTACAAACCTTCTGGTGTGATAAAAGCTGTTTTTTTCACGGTCCATCTGATCAATGCTGATCTGCCTATCGTTTGAACGGTGATCAATTGAAGAAAGATAGTTGGATCCATGAAGGCAGTCAAGGGCGTCATCTATGCAAGGCAGTGGATACACTTTTTTTGTTATCCTATTGAGGTGACGGTAGTCAACCCAGAAGCACCACAAGTTGTCTTTCTTCTTTACTAAGATTACCGGAGATGCCTACGGGCTACTAGATGGCTCAATGATGTGCTTGTTCATCATCTTGTTGACCATTGAATGACGGTCCTTTCCACAGAGATGCGATATGGTCTCCTACGAATTATGTTTGTGTCACCGGTGTTGATGTGATGAGTGACAACAGATGTCTGTCCAAGAGGCCAGTTATTCAGGTCAAATATATCTTAATAAGATGAGAGCAGGTGACGAGGGCAAAGTAATAGGCATCAAAGGTGCACTTGTACCAGAGAGAGATTCAGTGACCACAGAATATATTTGATATTCGTTCAAAGGAGTGCGATGCGCCATGGTAATGCCATGGGGAAGCACGTGTGTAGAAAATTTAAAATTTACGAGTGGTATGCATGCCTGATTTTCTTGTATGAGGACTATGGTGCTTGGCAGGGCAATGTTGCGTGTTAGAACAACGTCAGTGAGTGACAACATGACATAGTTGCCATCTGGTTTTGGGGGATAAAGCGTGAAGAGGATAGCTGTAGGAACTTGTGGGTACAGGCACGCGAACTCAGCAGAACATAAATGAGGTGATGCACAAGTTGCAGCGTCGTCATTGAAAGGCAGATACGGCTGTACAACTCCTTTAAAGCAGTCAATGTGGGCTGCATGCTTTGAAAGAAAGTATGCCCAGACAGAGGCTGTGTGGGCACTGTTCGAGTACAATACATACAACAATGGTGTAGTGGCCATCGATGGCAACACAGGCTTTACACATTCTGACAACAGGTGCAGTGCCACCATTAGCGACACATACTGTGTTCAACGGGGCGGGTGTGAGAACCTTCCTGAGCCTTCAGCGGAGAGCAGTGCTCATAACTAAAAGATGTGCCCCCGTGTCGACAAGAGATCTCACATGAACACCATCAACTTCCACGTCCAGTAAGTTTCTGCATGTAGGCAGGGTCAGTAGAAGTTTTGAAAGCTGGGTCGTAGTCACGGTGTCAACTCCGGGAGCTGCGCCACCAAGTTTCTCAAAGTGATACGGCCGCTTGAGGATGGGGACGAATAGTGGTGCCTGAGCGGTGAGTGTGTCTGACGACCTAGTGGAGACGAGGAGCGGCCGGACCTTGGCAGGACACTGTCGACATGGATGTTCTGAGTTGGTGTATAGGCCAAGAAGGTATGACTGTTCGGCAGCTGGTGGTAGTGAGGCAACCACTAAGGAGGTGATTAAATGTGGCTGCGGCAGTGACAGCCGATGTGTCCAATATGGGAACAAATGAAGCAGATGGTTCGATCATTCGCTGTGCGCCACTCGGCTGGGTTGCAGCAGGGCGGGCAAAATTGTGGCGTCTGGGTGCGAGTGGCTGGAAGAACCTGGTAATTTTTTTTTATGCTGGACCGTTCAGAGTGACAGCAAGCTCAAGCTTGCGATTTCTTCCCAAACAACTGCTTGAATAAGTAAAATGGAAGGAATGTTGTCCCTGAAGCCAGAACGGACAGGTGCAAACAGAGCCATGGTCTCGAGCTCACGGCGAATCAGCCACGTGATATCTTCAGGTTCTGTTGGTTGGATGAGCCGTGGTGGGTCTTCGCATTACAAGGTCGAGGTGGTATTCAGCGATCTGTCGCACACTTGGGCAACTCGACGGCCCTTAGCCTGTTCGAAGTGCCGGCACTCCTTGATAATTTCATCCACCATTATACAATCTTTGCACATAAGGAGATTGAAGGTATCATCGGCAATACCTTTTAAGGTGTGGCCGATCTTATCTGCCTCCGTCATGCTGTCATCAGCTTTGGGGCAGAGAGATAGCACGTCTTTCATATCATTGTCGCGCAGTTCTCTTGAGATAGGAGAGCAGGTTCGCTAGCATGAGTATTGGGTCCCACCTGTAGCTGTTGCTCACCCTCTCGTGTAGCTTTATCCACTTTTCGAGGTTCGTCTTATCCATGCCACAAAATGGCCCAGGGTCTCGCAAATGCATGAGGAAAACCGCTGGGATGAATGTTGCCGATTGGTTTACCATTGTCACTGGTTCGGACGTCGATGGTTGATTTGCCATGGCAGCGGCAGGCAGATGACGTCCGCTGCAAAATTCCGTACTGGTACAACACGAAGGCAGTAGACACACGAGCGCAAAGCTGGTGTATTAACAGCCAATATAGCTGCTACCCAAGCGGCGACAAGAGACGTCGTTTTCTTCTCATCCCAGTGAGCTTCCTCGTGCTCTTTGCTGCAAGAATATTGTTACAAGACTACATCACGGTGAACAAGCAAAGGAGACAACGAGAAAGACAACGTGATTCTGGAATGTGCAATGTGCTCTCGCTTGCCATCTTGGTTTACGCTTGGTGTCGTGTAAATATATCTAAACTATCGCCTCGTTTTCCTGTGTGTTCTCCCGTAACATATTGTTGAAAGTGCGGGGTGGCAAAGCACGACGGAGCCTCGCAGGGGACGCCAAGTTGCCACTTACAGCATGTCTATCGACAAGGATGCTGCATCAACAGCCACACCCAACAAACCAACAGCGTCCACCTCACCTGTGGTCATTGTGACCTCTCCACCCCGCAATCCTAGCAACTTTTTGTGCACTGATGGCGAGAACGTAGATGAGTGGCTTCAACTGTACGAGCTCATGAGTGAAATTCACAGGTGGAACCCAACCATGATGCAGGCAAACCTGATATTTTACCTGAAAAGAATGGCCAAGGTGTGGTTCAACAACAATGTGGAACAGCCCACCAGCTGGGACATCTGTAAGACGAAGTTGAGCTAGTTGCTCGGCCATTCTGCCGGGTGCAAGCAGGCCGCTAAAAAAGAACTTGGTACCCATGTCCAGACATCCATGGAGTCTTACCTGGCCTATATTCAATATGTCTCGAACCTCTGCTGTAAGGTTCATAACACTATGACTGAAGTTGACAAGGTAGCGCACGGGCTCAAGGGCATCACTGATGATACCTTTAACCTCCTTGTATTTAAAGGCTGTTCGAAAGTTCAAGACACCATTAAGAAGTGCCGACGCTTTCAAGAGGCTAACAGCCATCGCATTGCCCCCCACTTCACCCATCTTCCTAACACCACTGCAATATCAACTTGTGAGGACCTTCGTTTCGAGACCTAGGCCGACTCAACCTCTGCTGACATCACGAGAGTTGTTCGACGCGAAATCGAAGCGATGTCACCGGCACCTTTGAGGGTCTTGACGCTGAATAATTCTCAGCCCACAATATCCTTCATACAAAGCATTGTGCGCCAAAAATTGGCAAATGCTGGCCTTCAGGCGATCTGTTCTGTGCACCGACCTGATGTCCATACGCCTATCTTGAACACCCGTCAGCACTACCGCCGTCCTGCTTCACGTAACCGAGATCCAAATGCATGGAGGATGACTGAGGACAGGCCGATTCGTGTGCGGTGCAAACGAGTAGGACAGACACATTTCGAGTCATGGCCGTAGCATGTGGACCCCACCCTCACACACAAGACCAAAATTCATGAACTTCGACGCACCAGCACACCCTTATGGTCAAGAACCACCACGCCGTGACAACTCGGCTCATTACGAAATGACTGCTACGACCAACGCCCAGTACAGCTGCTTGCCTTCACCGTGACATAGATTCTTCCTGTTTTCTCCCCCACCCCGTTTACACTCCCCATCCTTCACCAGACGATTTATATTTATTTATTTAAGACATACCGCAGGTCCAGGTAAGGGCCCAAGCAGGAGGGGCATGGGAAATACAGAATATCATAACAAGAGGGAAACAACATGGTAAGTGTAGAATGAAGAAGGAAAATAATACAAAACTTGGCATATAAACAAAGCATATACAAAGAATAAGAAAACAAACTAAAAAGGAAACTTAACATCTTAACTTGCAATAGCGTCAATATCGGACAGACGTTCAAGGCAAGTTGTTTCAGTCTGTTATTGTACATGGACAAATGAATACTTAAATGGTTTATTTTTAGCGCAATAAAGCATTAGGGCAATGCCTTGTCCGGCACGTTTCGAGCGGAGTCATGAAAGGCTATGGGTTAAAGAATAAGCACTTACTTTTCAGTAAAACATGAGTTTTAGTCTGATAATTTTACGCTGTAGTTACAATGTTGGAATGATATTATTTAGCATTAGGGTTGATGGGTAATCAGTTGAACAATACCTGGAGAAAATGAATCTTACTGCTTTGCATTGTATCATTTCTAATGCGTCGGTTTTTTCGTTTGGTGTAAGGGTCCCACACAGTGCATGCATACTCCAATTTTGGACAGATTAGCGAGTAGTAAGCTGTTAGACGAGTGTTGTGGCGAACCTATTTTAATTTATGCCTTAAAAAGCACAGCTTACGGGCAGACAACTTACAGATGTTAGAAACATGTGTACTCTTAGATAAATCATTAGTTATAGCAGCACCAAGGTTTTTGTATTGATCAGTTTCAATCAGAGGTGTAAAAGTGATATGATTGAGAAAGGATAACTTTCTAACCTTTTTGCTGATTTTCATATCGACAGATTTTTCTGCATTTAACATCGTATTCTATTTACCACACCAGGATACAACATTTTGAAGGTTACAATTAAGTGCAACTTGATTATCCCTGCAAGTTACTCCATTGAACACCAGACAGTCATAAGGGAACAATCTGATTTGAACTGGACCTGTCCTAAAAGGCCCTAAAATACTGCCCTGTGGTACTCTTGAAGTAACCGGAAGTTCACCCGAAAAATTGACGTCAAGAACAACAAACTGCTTACAGTTAGTCAGATAGGCAGAAATATAATGATATAAATGTGCCGGCAGTTTAATAATTTCGAGTTTTTTTTATAAGTTTACAGTGTGAAACAAGGTCGAACGCTTTCCCAAAATCCAAAAAAAACTACATCGATTTGCCCTGATTTCTTGTGAACGATGGAAGTCAGTTGGGTAACCGTAGAAAAGCTTTTACGAAATCCATGTTGGTGGTTAGGGAGACTATTTCTATCAGAAAAGAATTTGTTAATCTCGTTTGCTATGACATGTTCAAGCAGCTTGCATGAAGATTATGTCACTGAAATCGGATGATAGTTAGTTGGAAGTGTTGCATCTACTTTTTTAGGCACAGGTATGACACGTGTCCTTAACCAATTGCTAGGAAGAACTGCTGAAGATGAAGATGCATGAAAAAATGACAGCAGGAAAATGAGATAACTTTTCTGCATATCTGCGCAGAAAAGCATTTGATAAAGCATCCAAACCAGGTGATGACTTAGTTTTCAGATTTAGCAGTATAGAAACTACCACTGGTTGCGATACTATACTGGGTCGTGCAATGTGAGGCATATCTTTTATCAATGGTAGATCACAAAAGCGGGAAAAAACACTAACAAAATATTTGTTAAAATGATCAACAATGCTTTGCTTCTCGACGACTAGGTATCCCTCTTGTATAATTTGGTCAACTGACCTTGTTTTTTCTTTTAAGTAACTTCAAAACTTTTCAGGGGAATTAAGCATAAAAGCGTGCAGCGTATTCCGGAGGTACCTTTCTTCTGCATTTTTCACTATTACATTTAATTTAGGTTGGATACTTAGAATAGTATTACGAGAGGCGCCTTGTCGTCTTAAGCATTTAATTTTTCTTATTAGCTGCAGTGCTTCTCACGTCATCCAGAGATTTTTCTTTGCAACTTTTTTTGGTTTTTCAGGAATAAAATTATTAATACAATACATGCACATGTTAATAAACTTTCCCAAAGACTGAAAACATCGTCAATATAAAAACTGGTGAGACAAAAATCAAGAAAGTTCAACACAATATCGTCTCTGGCGTGAGAGAAATATTTAAGAGGAGATGCAGGTCGAAAAATGCGAGTTTTTTTCAAAATTACAATTTTTTATTTTCACCTATTTTGATAATATTAGTATCTCTACTGTTATGAAAAAAAAACGACACAGGTCGAGACCTAATTGGAAATGCTTTAAAATTGCATCTAAAGAGCACAAGGTGCATATTAAAGGTTGAAAGTGTGCAGTCTTCGAGCACCTAGCTGCCGTTAATGCGCCATCGCTCGCCATTGTTGATCGCATGAGTCGAAGATTCGAGCCTCACTCTTCAAATATCAACAGTTTCTCTCGCTGATGCAGTACAATAAATAATAAAAAGAAGCACTCTTCTGCATGCTTTCCGAGCGCCGCGACTGGCTTATCACATGGTACGAATCGGGGACTGCCATTTGCCGCTGCGCGCCTGTATGTGCTGTGAAACCTATTTGCGGGGTCCATGTCTTGTCGGGCATCGCAGCTGAACAATGCTTTTCTCGTGCAATTATCTCCATTATGAATGAAAAAAAAGCATCGCTTGCAAGTGAAAGCCGTTGTGCGGGGCGCTTTGTAGGAATAGGCTACGAGCAGCTGGTCCGATTTGCGGCAGTTGTTGGCTTGCAAAAGCCAATGCATCAGCCAATGCATCAAAAGTCATTCACACCCGTCAGCCGGAAAGTTCTTGATGCGGCAATGGATGACGTCAGCACCAATCTTGAGAGGTCGAAAGAGCTTGCAGTGAGAGAACTTAGCAGGGACGACATTGCCATTATGTACGACGGTATGTGACAGAAGCGCGGCTGCAAAATGGCATGACACTGCATTTAGTTTGGATTTCGCAGTCCTGTCGAACTTCTTCCTAACTTGCAGTTGGCACAAGGCTCTGCCAGATAGAGTGGAAGTTTGGCAAGCGTTTCATGGCCCTGTCTGTGAGTGAAATGTCTGTGAGGAGTTGGCTCGAAAAAGCCGAGAGGGACAATTTCATGGTGCTGGCGTATTTTAGTCGTAGTGGCCACTACAAGAAGGATTGTTCTTTTTGGTGTGCAAATTTAATCTGATTTAATGATATCTTTTATAAATAAAAACTCAATTTTAACTTTAAAACTTGTTTTTCTCAAAGCACAAATTTTGCCATTTTTTTCAATGTGCCCCTCCTCTTTCGGGCAATTCTAGTGCTCGGATCTGCATGAAATTTTCCCCAAATTTTTTCCAAAGTATGACAAATGCAATTATCTAGTTTAAATTTTAATATTTTATTGTATGATAAAAAATTGTATGTATACCTTCACTAGGGTAGGTGAAATATGGACTTTTTACGTCCATTATTTTTCACGCGTGCTACATATTTTGTATGTGCTTCATAATTAGTTATTTGCACTCTACACTTTATTTGAAACATTATGAGCTATGAATGGTAAAAAATTACAGAAGTTTAGGGATGAAAAGAAGGGGGGCAAAAGGGTTAAGGTTTTCACTTTGTCATGTTACAGAGCTAAAAGTGTGTAACTTGCAAGAAAACTAATTATATTGTTACTGCATATGTGATTTGGGTATGAGCCTCTGGGTAGCGGGGAACAGGCAGATTAGAGAAGAGGACGTTCAGCTAGTGAGATAGGCCTCCCCTGCACAACCGCTTCAAGCCTCCCAGTATGCCACAGCGTAATAAACACATTTATAAACGTAACAGAGTGGTGGAGGTGCTGGGTAAAGCACGTCGACGAACCACGGAGTCACAGCTGTCTGAACTTTGCCGGAGCTGTCGTCTTGCCCGTCTGCCACCAACAACAACCGTCATGGCCGAGAGCGAAGGTCACGGCTTCTCAACCACGCAAAGGTCAGTGCTGGCTGCACCTCGGTATCGCTATATGGAACCCCGCCCGTTCGCGGGAAGCGCAGGGGAAGATGTAGATGCGTGGCTGACACACTACAAAAGGGTGAGCCGGTACAACGGCTGAGATCCCACCGAACAACTGGGGACTGTCGCGCTGTTTCTCACGGAAACCGTCTTGATGTGGTACGAAAACCACGAAGATTCATTAACAGCGTGGGATCGTTTCGCCGAAGAACTCGAAAAATGCTTCGGCGACTCTGATGCGAAAAAGAAAAGCGAAAAGCGCACTTTGGCTCAAAGAGCCCAGACACCTGGAGAAACGTGTACCACCTACATAGAGGAGGTTCTGATGCTCTGCAAGATCATAGACCCGCATATGTCTGAAGAGGATATGGTCGGACACCTTCTGAAAGGTATAGCACAGGACGTCTACAATTTCTTGATAGGCAGGGAAAACCTCACTTCCGTCTCCGCCATCCAACGTCACTGCCGTACTTTCGAGAAGCTGAAGACCCGTCGTATTGCCCTGAAATTTGGTAGGCTGGCAACTGTAACAGCACTCGCCAGCATCGACATAAGCCCACCTGCCGACCTTGCCGCTACTATCAGGGCAATAGTGCGCGAAGAGCTACAGCGACAAGACACACTGGTCGACGACACCATTCATCATCCGCCTACCTGTTCATCCTATTACCCAGCACCGTTCGCTCCTCTGCCACCATTGGTTTGTGTGACGGACTTTAGGGAAGCTGGAACTGCTTGGCCACACCGAGACTCATTCGCGTTTGACCAGCGGTATGACCAACGCCTTCGTACCGACCCCGCTCCACAAAGGCGGGCAGTTCCTGTTCAGAGCTGCTCCACTCCGTTCAGGTAGGCGACCTTTCACAGCGGAGCACTCTCAGCAGTGGTTCGGCAAACAATCTTTACCCGTCTGCTACAACTGTGGCGTCGAAGGACACATTGCCAGGTACTGCAACTACCGGCAGCCGCCGAGGTACGACCGCTCACTAAGATCCCACCTGTCCGCACGAGCACCAACATTCCCTGGAAGCACATCTCACGAGATAAGGCCACTGCGAAACCATTCTCCGGCCTCTGACCGCAGTCTGACACCCCCGCCAGCCGCTCATCCCAATCGATCGCCGTCTCCTAGGCACCGCTACCCTTTGCCGCCTCCGGAAAACTAGTCGGCGCGACCATTAGAGGTGAGGTCGCTGGACAGTCATCGATTTCCACAGAAATACATCCTTTAATTTGCATGTTTAAAAATAAGGTTCGTGTGCTAATTGACGGTGTCTCAACAATGGCCTTAGTGGACACAGGTGCAACCATATCAGTGATGAGTCTAGCATTCAAATCCCTTCTTGGACGAAAGGTTATGTTCCGTTGGGACCATGCTAATACATTTCGTGGAGTGAGTGGAGATGTCTTACAACTTGCTGGTGTTTGCACAGTGACTGTTAGTTTGGATGGCCAGAATTTTATTGCTGATTTTGCTGTTCTCTTTCATTCAACGCATGATGTATATCTAGGACTCGATTTCCTGAATCTTTGTGGTGCCACTGTCGATTGCCGCACAGGAGAGATCACAGTAGATTCAAATGTTCCAGTAGCGTTTATGGAAAGCCCGCCCTGTATGGAAAGTACCCTTTGCGTGTCCATGGACACAATTGTACCACCCTTGTCTGCCAAGTGTGTTCCTGTCGTCAGTTCCCCTGCAACCGAGACGACACTTGATGCCATCGTAGAGCCCAATCACTTCAGCTGCATAAAGAAGAATGTTCTAATACCCTATTGTATGCTGTCGGTTGTGCAAGGGCATACTGGTTTGTGGGTGATCAACAACTCCAATGAACCTTCGGTACTGCCAGAGGGTCTACAACTTGCTAAGATTCGTCAACATCAGGTGTTCTCCCTTGCCATTCTTGCAGAGAGCAGTGATTCTCCGGATAAGCCCGATTCCAATCATTTGCACGCCAGGGACACCTTCATAATGACAATGATTGACAAGTCTCTTAGCACCAACGAGCGTAATGACCTGGTGAGTATTCTGCGCAAGCATGCTGGTCTTTTCGATTTCACACAGCTACAGGCTCCACTGTCAATCCCTGTTTCTCGTGTAAAGCATCGCATAGATACGGCATACCATAGGCCTCTCCGACAAAAGCCATACCGGGTATCGCCTTCGGAACGCGCAGTGATAAATGAACAGGTTGGCGAGATGCTAAAGAAGAATGTGATTCAGGAATCATGCAGTCCGTGGGCCGCTCTCGTAATATTGGTCAAGAAGAAAGACGGAAAATGGCGATTTTGCATTGACTACCGCCATCTCAACACCATCACAAAAAAGGACGTGTACCCACTGCCACGTATTGATGATGCTATAGACTGTCTTTCATCAACCTCCTACTTTTCGTCCGTTGATTTGAGGTCAGGTTATTGGCAAATTCCAATGCACCAGGAAGACAAAGAGAAAACGGCATTTGTTACACCAGATGGACTTTTTGAATTCAATGTGATGCCATTCGGACTATGCAATGCACCTGCAACTTTTGAGCGCTTCATGGACAACATTCTGCGTGGTTTGAAGTGGGAAGTATGCATGTGTTATCTGGACAATATTGTGATTTTTGGGTGCACTTTCTGTGAGCACAACACACGCCTCGAGCTCGTGCTGAACTGCCTAAGCAAAGCACGCTTAGTGCTCAACTCAAAGAAATGTCGTTTCGGAGAACGCCAAACACTCGTTCTTGGACACTTGGTGAACAAAGAAGGCATACGGCCATATCCCGCAAAAACGGCTGCAGTGGAGGCGTTCAAGCAACCTCGCTCAGCGAAAAAACTACGCAGCTTTTTGGGCCTCTGCTCATACTTTCGTCGATTCATCCCTGGATTTGCCAATATCGCACACCCACTCACATGCCTGCTTCAGAAAGGCGCGCCATTTGACTGGACTCCAGATTGTGCGTCCGCTTTTTCTGAGTTGAAGTTCCTTTTGACATCCCATTCGATTCTTCGACACTTCGATCCTCTGGCTCCCACAGAACTCCACACAGACGCTAGTGGTGTTGGTGTTGGGGCCGTGCTGGTTCAACGCTTGGATATCAAAGAACATGTCGTTGCGTATGCAAGTCGCTCGCTAAGCAAGTCCGAGCGTAACTACACCGTCACAGAGCAAGAATGCCTCGCAGTAGTCTTCGCAGTGCAGCGCTTCCGGTCCTACCTATACGGACGCCCATTTACCATCATGACAGATCATCATTCGCTCTGCTGGTTGGTCAATCTGCATGACCCATCTGGTCGACTGGCGCGTTGGGCACTCCGTCTGCAGGAATACGACTTTACGGTTTCCTATAAAAGTGGTCGTCGTCACGCTGATGCAGATTGTCTTTCGCGACTACCACTCTCATCGACGGACTGCAACGTGGGCAACTTGGACACCTACATCGCGCCATTGGACCTGCCATTTCCTGATACTAATGCCTTTAAGATTGAGCAGCAAAGCGACCGCACCATACAAAAGCTCCTTCCTACTGAGTCAAGACCATCGGCGACTCGCTTCTGCATGCGCGACGGGCTTGTGTACAAAAAGAACTATGCTACGACCGGCTTACGATATCTTCTAGTGGTTCCGAAGAGCCTTCGCGTTTCCCTCTTGCAGGCCATGCATGATGACCCAACGTCCGGTCATCTAGGCACAGCGAAAACTCTTTGCCGGCTTCAAAAAAGATTTTACTGGCCGAAAATGCGCCAGACGATGGAACAGTACGTCTCTAGTTGCAACGAGTGCCAACGCCGCAAGCGCCCTACCAGTGCTCCTCCAGGGCGACTAGATCTTATCCCACCCCCTAGAACTCCATTCGAGCAAGTTGGGATTGACCTTTCAGGTCCCTTTCCGAGGTCTGATAGTGGTAATCGCTGGGTAGTCGTATGTACCGACCACTTAACCCGGTACTGCGAGACAGCTGCTATACCATCGGCAACTGCAGCTGATGTGTATTTATTCATGCTGCGTTTTGTGGTTCTACGACATGGACCTCCTAAAATTGTTATCAGTGATCGTGGGCGACAATTCAATGCAGACGTGGTGGAAGAGATGCTTCGCCTATGCGCTTCAAGCTTTCGGCACTCTACGCCATATCATCCCCAAACAAATGGCCTGACGGAACGAACTAACGGGACTCTCATGAACATGCTTTCTATGTATGTCGCAGCAGATCACAAGAACTGGGATGGCGTACTACCTTTCACCACTTACGCATTTAACACCACACAGCATGAGACTACCAGCTACGGTCCGTTCTTTCTTCTGAATGCTCGGCCACCTCGTCATACCCTAGATACCGTCTTCCCGTTTTTGGACCACCATGATTCAGGTATATCCGAGATCATCAGGTATATCCGAGCAGAAGAAGCCCGACGTCTTGCTTACCTGCGCACCCTCGCTTCGCAAGATCGCTCGAAGACACGTTTTGACCGTCAACATCGACACGTGACATATAATCGCGGAGACCTCGTGTCGCTGTGGACGCCAAATAAGAAACATGAGTTGTGTGAAAAACTCATGAAACATGAGTTGTGTGAAACATGAGTTGTGTGAAAAACACTATGCGGGACCTTATGTTGTTCTAGAACGTATAAGCCATTTAACTTACTGCGCAGCACCGCGTAGCACATCTTCATTCAAATGGCCGACGGTCTGCAAAGACTGAACTTGCCTGTATAGCCCGTTCGAAGCGCTATATTCCCAGAGAGACTCTTTAACTCGCCCGGTGGGCTTTGTCTGCACGGAGGAAAATGTTACTGCATATGTGATTTGGGTATGAGCCTCTGGGTAGCGGGGAACAGGCAGATTAGAGAAGAGGACTGTTTCCGGTGCACGACCCCTTCAAGCCTCCCAGTACGCCACAGCGTAATAAACCCATTTATAAATGTAACAATATATTTGAAATCAGCATAAAAAGTTTCATAAACAGCTCAAGTTTCATTGCTCTAGGGTGAATAACAAAAAAAAGTGTTTTCGAGTAGCATCTCTCCTTAACAGTCATTCTTTTGCATTGACAGAAAAATGCACCATGTAGTGATCAGATATACCTGGTTCGACTAATACCGAAAAAGCCCTCATTGTTTGAGTGAAAAAGACAAGACCAAGCACCGTTGCTGACTTACCTTGAACATGTGTTGGTTGACAACCTGCTACAAGTTGTGGTACAACATGACATTACTTATGTAATTAGAATTTGAACTTAAGTCGGGACCAAGGTATCCATTCACCCAATCTACTTCTGGCAGGTTGAAATGTCCAACAAGAAAAATTTTGTCATAAGAAAATGAAAACATATATTCACAGAGGTCATGTAAGAACTGAGGGGCGGTACAAACCAAAAACCAACAATGACATATTCCAGCATGTAATATTTAAAGTATTGCATTCTAAATTTTCAGGCTAACGTAAAAGTACGAATGGAATGTTTTCCTTGATTAAAATAGTTACCCTTCCTCCTCTCATATTCTTGTCATGAGGAAAATCCCGATAAGAGGAGCGGAAACAACCGCATCATCAATATATTCGTGTAACCATGTCTCCCTTATCACCACTATGTGAGGGGCATATCCTAAAATATTTACCTCGAGTTGGTCACTTTTATTTAAAATACTGTCTGCATTATTATTAAGTACTCGTAGTTCCTTGCACACTTTGGGGACAAGTCAGTTCTGTTTAGAAGACTCGTGGGTCCGAAGATTAATTCTTGCATATTAAGTGTCATCTCAAATAAATGTGTCATTATTGACACGTAGCTTGTCACCCTTCAGACTGACTTTTTTTCCCTGCCGTTTTTCCGATTTTGCCCTGTCCCACAGTAGCTTTCGCTCCCTAATGTGGTGTGCACGTAATCACTTTGCAAGGAAATGGCAGTCTTTGAGTTTGTAGGCCTTTCTTAGAATTTGTCGTTTTCTACTGTAGTCTCGAAAATAGATTATTACAGGACGTATTTTACCGAATCTACCAAGATGGTGAATTCTGCTGATTGATTTGCACTAAACGTCAAGTTTCCTTGAAAATACATCGTCTATGATTTTAGATTTTAACATTAAATCGTTCTCTTGTGCTTCTTCCTGTATGTCCAAAACCACCAAATTAGAACACCGACTTTAGTATTTTATATCTGTCAACTATAACTCCAAAGACATGACTGTATTTTCTAGAATACCAACATGTGCCGCTCGCTTTTCAAGTGACACAGTCAGCCATAAGCTTTTCCATATTATTCTGCTGAGCTCTAATGGCTGCCACTTCACCAACTAACTTATTTTGACCAGCTAACAATTCACTTAGCAAGGCTTCGGTTGAAGGTTCGGAGTTTGATTCCACATCACCAGAAATCAAAAGCAAGCACACACGAAAGACATCACTTGCAGAGCCAACTAAGTGTTGTGGGCACGGTAGGACCAAAAGATCATGATAATCACTCTTAATAAAGCTGAAGTACGGTTTCTTTTGGGAAATTAATGGGTGCAGCTTCTGGAGGTGTTGCTGCTGCTATGACTTGCCCTCCAATTTCTCTGCTGATTCTCCCAACTAACTAGAACCTGATTGATGTAAACGTGGATGATTTATCTGTTAAAGCTTTAGTTGATACAGCCGCCCAAATTTCTGTTATGAGCTCGCACATTCGGAACCGCTTAAAGACAGTCTTCACTTCAGCCCCTTTATGCTGTGTTCATGTTGCTGACGGCGGTGCAGCTGCTTTCGGTGTCTGCACAGCACGCGATACTATTGTCGGCCATAAAATCTCCATCCTCTTCACTGCTCTTACCCACTGCACCAATGATGTTATCTTTGGTCTAGACTTTATGTCCGCCCTTTGGCCCTCACTGACTGTTTAGCTGGCACGGTGCAACTTTACCTGCCCTGTACGACTGATGCGCCCAGCCCACCCCAAGATCGTCTGTGCTCTGCTGAACATGTTCGTTTGTCACCACAAACAGTTACCTGCATTGCTCTAACACCGTCGCTACGTGTACCTAATGGAGACTACGTGCTCATGCCCATTACATCCGTTCTTCTGACTCACAGTGTTACTTTTCTGCATGCTATTATTCCATTACGGGAGAACCGTGCTTGCATCCTTGAGCTTAACTTTGCTTTGTGTCCACAAGATCTTCCGTGTGGAATAGCCCGTGCCTCGCTGACACCCTTCGACGACTGCATCATCTCAGTTTTGTTCCCCAATGATTTGTGTCACCCCAACTGCACGCAAGCCTGTTCTTTAATAGCGAGTCCATCTTCTAATGTGGAAAAAATGATCGTGGCGGACCTTTTGCTGTATCAATCTGATGCCCTTCGTCATGCCCTGGAATTGTACTCAGATGTATTCAACTTTTGCGACAGTCCACTAGGTCAAATCAGCGTTGTGAAGCACCACATTAACACCGGCAATGTATCTCCGGCCCATCGATGGCTGTACCGCGTCTCTCCTGCAGAGCATCAGATCATTCAAAAGGAAGTCAACAAGATGCTCGTCAAAGACAAAATTGAGCCACCTTCTAGTCCATGGGCTTCCCCTGTTGTTCTTACTTTTTAAGTCTATGTTTCTACTTCCGATGTTTTGTAAACAATTTCGCGGACGTCACGCGCTCTTTCATGGCCTTGCTGAAAAAGGATGTTTCATTCTCTTGGGGTGCTGCGCAGGCTTCGATGTTCTCTGATCTCAACACGTTGCTCACAAAGTCACCTATTCTCACCCATTTTGACATTTCCGCCCCAACAGAAGTCCACAGCGTTGGCAGCGATCACGAAATCGGTGCTGTTTTGGTCCAGCATCAAAGTGGCTGCGCCCGCGTTATCACTTATGCGAGTCGCCTGCTCTCTGCGGTTGAGCAAAACTATTCAATCACCAAACGGGAATGTCTTGCTCTAGTTTGGGCGGCTGGCAAACTTCTGCCCTACTTACATGGTCGCTGTTTCATTGTCACAACTGATTACCATGCCTTCTGCTGGCCCTCGTCGGTAAAGGATCTCACTTACCGTATTGGTTGCTGGGCACTACGGCTCAAAGAACATGACTACTCCTTGTCTTACAAATCTCCGTGTCTTACAAACCATGACGCTGACTACTTGTCCCACCATCCAATGGACCCCCCTAAGACTTTTGATGAAGCGCCGCCATGTGTGCTCTCTCTCTGCTTTGAGCAACATCCATGATGAACAGCGCTGAGAACCCATCTTGCATGACATTATTGAGAAACTGAACTCTCTGATACCTCCTTCATCTACTCGACCGTTCATGCATAAAGAAGGCACTTTGTTCTGCTACAACGTCAACACAAATGATCGCGAACTGCCCCTTGTGGTGCCTTCCCACCTACGTTCGAGTGTTACTGCCCAGCTCTATATCCCCCCCCCCCCCCGCAGGTCACCTTGGTCTCTCTCGAAGGTACAACCACGTTGAGCGTCGATTTTACTGGACCAGTCTTTATCGCTTTGTCCGCCCCTACGTCGCCACATGCGATAAGTGCCTACGTAGAAAAAACACCCAATGGGTTCCGCCGGACTCCTCCAGCCACTTGATCTTTCTACTGACCCCTTCTTTCAATTTGTCTTGACCTCCTAGGCCCTTTCCTTGAGTCTACTTCCGGAAACAAATAGATAGCTGTCTTGCTACGAATCGCACAACTTGGTACGCCATCACACGGGCTCTGCCAACCAGCTGTGCCACTGATGCTGCCGATTTCCTTTTGTATGATGTCATCCTCCAACATGATGCCCCTGCCAACTCCTGACAGATCGTGAGTGCTATTTTCTGTCCCGAGTTACTGACAACCTGCTTCGCTCTTGAGAGACCAAACATAAGTTTACGACGGCCTACCACCCACAAACTACTAAACTTACCGAACGATTCAACCGCACTTTAACTGATATGCTATCAATGTACGTCTCCTCTGACCATCTAGACTGGGACGTTCCATTGTCTCTTGTTACATTTGCATACAACTTCTCATACCACGATACAGCTAATTTTCACCGTTTTATCTTTTATTTGGCCACGACCCAACTCTACTTTTCGACACCATCTTTCCCACAGCTGTTGATTCGCCGATTCGCCCCGGGTTCCCTAGTATTGTTGTGGACCCCAACTCGGCATGTTGTTCTCTCTAAAAAAATGCCGCCATATCCACGAAGTGAATGATGATGAGTGGGCGAAGCTCCGGAGGTAAACCTGGTAAACCATGAATCCTCCGTACATTTTGCCCACTCGATTTTATTGCAACGCTCCCCCTAGCGTACGTCGCCGCACTATATCGAACGATGACACGCGCCATATGTGGCATCATTCCTGTTTTATAACACCTCGCATCTTTCATAATCAACTACACGTACCGCCGTCTAGTTTATAACATCTTGCATCTTTTGGACGGACGGACGGACGGACGGACGGACGGACGGACGGACGGATAGATGGACGGACGGACGGATGGATGGATGGATGGACGGACGGACGGACGGATGAATGGATGGATGGATGGACGGATGGATGGACGGATGGATATGGCTGTACCCTTTAGATCGGGCGGTGGCTAGCGTAATACTTAGAACTGAACGAGAGGTGGCTACATACAGGGGACGCACAGCCCACGCCTTAAGGAGCTTTGCTCCTAAAAACTTCTTTCCCGGTACTCAGGACCCTACCACATATTGCGACAGGTTACCAACGTCACCTACGAATAGCCCCGCTGAAGTCTTCATCTCTCTCCACTTCACTGTCTATGGACATTGTTCATGCCTCCCCCCTTAAGCTATTGCCTCGGTTTTCTGTGTGCTCTCCCTTAACAATATTTAAAATTACCAAATCTTCAAAAGAGTGGCTACTTGGGCTGGTTGGTATTGCATGTTCGAAAGAAATATACTTCCTTAGTGCGTAGGGAATGTTTTCAGAAGGAAGATAGAGCCGAGAGATAGGACAAAGTGCACTATTTTTCGACTATATCCGCGCACTATCCCTCGGTGAGCTCTGTTTTATCTCTTGGCTCTATCTTCCTTCTGAAAACGTCCCCTGTGCACTAAGGAAGTATATTTCTTTCAAAAATACCAAATCTTGTTTTCAGTGACTATATGCCGATCTATAGCATCTACCAATTCATCTACCTGCAGCTCAGCACATCACAGCTACTAACAGAAGAATAGACACCTGAATATGCAAGGCCAAAAAACTGCATCAGAATGAAATTCTTCTCGCCACCCCTGTTGTGATCGGTCTCCATGTCTTGGCACCGTTTGGACACGTAGAATGATTTCGGGTAAATCTACCCTGACTGTTTCTTTTTTTTTTTTTTTAAGACATACTGCAGTTCGAAGACCAAGCAGGTGGGCAGGGATTAATTACATAGAAAGCATCAATCCGCATGGTAAATTGGTACACAATTCTGAAAACAGTCCAACAAGTGTGAAAAAAAAAATAGCTGTACACAAAGAAACATAGCGGCACAGTGAATGTTTAAAATATTGCAGAAAGTACACGCTTTTCAAAATCCGACACATCACGCGCCGAAAACACATCAACAGGCAATCTATTCCACTGCTCGATTGTGCGGGGAAAGAAGGAGTGCTTAAAAAGATTAGTGCGTGCAAAAATTGGAGTTAGATTGTGCTCATGGGTGCTTCGAGTTGAACGAGATAAGCGGGGCTGAATATAAAGTCCTGGATTAATATTGAATTGTTGGGAATTAAGCAAAAACAGAAATCTTAGACGTGCAACCTGCCTCCTGTGTTCCAGGGTCATTATATTGTTGTTTTCCATGAGAAGCGATGGAGAAGCTCGGCTATGATAGCTGTTAAAGATGAACCGGACTGCCTTTCTTTGCACCATTTCTAATTTGTGAATGTCTTTTTTAAGGAATGGGTCCCATGCTGCGCTTGCGTACTCGAGTTGCGGCCTAACAATGGAATTATAAGCTAGCAATTTAACACGTGGAGGAGCGGCTTTTAGTTTGTGCCTGAGGAACCCGAGTTTTCTGGAGGCCGATGCGCAAATTTTGTTAATGTGACTGGACCAAGTTAGTCGGCTTGTTATAGTAACTCCTAGATATTTATATTCGTCTACTTGTTTCAGCGTGTGGTTATTGAGCCTGTAGGAGGACGTGAATGCATTTTTTTTGTTGGTTACCTGGAGCAATACAGATTTGTCACAGTTCAGTTCCATGGACAATTTTTCACACCATTCAGAGACAGCATCAAGGTTACATTGCAGGTTACTTTGGTCACTTGAGGATGAAATTCGTTTAAAGAGTACACAGTCATCTGCAAACAACTTTAAACCAATCGACGATGCGTCGATAACGTCAGAAATATCATTGATATAAATTAAAAAGAGTACGGGTTCCAGCACGCTGCCCTGAGGAACACCGGAAGTTACAGGGAGAGTATCGGAAAAACAGCTACTGATTTTAACAAACTGCTTGCGGTTAGACAGATAGCACTGGATCCATTTTATGAGTGTTATTGGTAAGCCAATTTTTTGAAGCTTTAGGATTAGTTTACTGTTTGAAGCTTTAGGATTAGTTTAGGATTAGTTCGGCTTTGCAATGCTCCCCGAGGTGTTCAGAAGCAGTGACAACACGTCAGTCATACTCAGAACTCTTCAGGACCGACGGCTCTCCTCGCCAGAGCCTCTTTGGACATGCCCAAATGTCAGATGGCTTAGGAAGGGCTATTTACAGTCAGAGTTGCTTAAAAAAAAGTGGTCATTTCTGCACCTCTTTGTTGATCAAGGCACACCAGACAGTGAGCTAAGCATCTGGGATCAGTCTTCAGGGACGTTTCCGACGTTCTATGGTGTCGTGACATCTTCATTTCATGCATAGCATGGCCTGCCCGGCACCGCAGTCTCATCGATGAGTCAACACTGCACTTACGACACTACGTCATTTCACTGTGCTTTGTCGTGCTGTATAATCGCACTGCGTCTGGTGTAGCACTTTTTCCTTCACCAAGGGGCAAACTAGGCATGCCTTTTCTTTTTTTATTGCGTTGAGACGAAGGAGGTGTTTGACTTCCCATTTTTGTGGTGGAGATAAAGACGACAATTTCAATAGACTGTCCTGGACACAATTGCATTCTCTTGCAGGGAATCTCGAGAAGACCGAGATTATAAAACTAGTACTGAGACGTTAAAAGGATGCTTCCATCATTCATGTAATATTATGCTACTTCATCATGTAAAATACTGCAAATAAAAGTTCCTGGTATCAGCCCTAACTCCTCTGCTAGTCTTCGCACTGAGACGTGAATGGCTCCGGTCCTAGGCAGATTCACCCAGTCACAACACCCTTGTACTGCAGACAGCTGAAAATAGCCTACTGGCCTGGTGATAATAAATGTTGCAAATTCCTATGTGTACATTTTGTGAAAGCCCCTTGTCGTACTCAGCAAAGATTTTAGCCCCAACGCAGTACACAAAATCTTTTTCATGTAAGTGCTTGCCGCACTCATGATAATAAATGCTAGATTGCTTCCCCAATGTCTACCTAATCGAACATGCATCTCGCTCCTTCTTGGTTTTGAAGTATGCATGAAAACTCACACCATCTAAGGCGACCAGTAAACAGAGCATCATGCCTTCCTTTAAACATGCAAGGGCAGAACAGAACAGTTGCTGCAGTCCCATGCTTTGGGAACTGTTTTTTCCAGCCTGATGTAAATAAAGGTAATAGATGAATTCTTATGCGTACAAATTCGCAAGGCACTTACCAATCATTCTGGACAAGGCCCTTACTCTCATTCTGGACAGAAAATCTTTGCGGATGCATGGACGCTCAAAAAAAGTCAGTTTCACCTCTAGGACACAGCAATAAATGTGATAGCAAGAAATTAGAATACCACACGAAGAACGACAAGCAGCTCTATACTTTCAGCATGCAGCTACAATGCATATGTATTCACAAGACAAGAACTAACCACTGTCATAGTTGTTATGTGTTTATATTTGAGGAATTCGCTGAAAATGTCCACAATTCAGAAGTCGACGCTGTACATTTTTCTTCTAAACTGCGGCATGCGGAATGACCCCGTGCACCTTCTAGCACACGGTGGTGTTTAACACTAAACGTTCCCATGTTCTGTTTTTTTCTCCTCTTTTGCATCGTAAGTGGTACAGATGAAGGCCACTTTATCGTGCACATCGCAAGGGCAGTTTTAAATTTGAAAGAAATTATAAAAGCGTTGGTGATAGAAAATACACTCAAGCTCTTCCGAGATTTGTGCACCATGAGCGGTAAATGGTGCATATGAATAGCTCACCTTTATATTGCCATGGGGTCGTGACGTGGATGAAGAGAGCAGACTGCAGGTCGATTGACAAACCGTTTATTTGAGTCGAACTTGTGGCCACGTAAAGGTAAAACCAGATTACAGCAAGATCCTGGCACTGATAGCGGAGAGCAGTTCAGCTGCCGATCAACTGAATAGCGGTCAAGGGCGTCGGTGTTGTGTTCTGGGTTTCGGTTTCGGATTGACATGTGAGAACGCCAGGGGGCGCCGTTCTGGCATCTAGGATTTTAAGGCGACTGTAAATAAAAGCAGTGTGTGTTGGGTAACCGTGGAGTGCGGTTGTTGTTCTTTCCTTCGGCGTTTCGCACCAACCCGCGTGTTCGGGCTGGTCGGCGTCCCCGCCGGTCGCGTACGTCTCCGTCGGCCGTCTTTTTCTTCTGCTTCGTCGGGACCAGCCAGCCCCCAACTCAGCAGTCGGCATTTGTACATGTGCTGTTGAATATTCTAGCATTATCACTAGCAGCCATCTAGGTCCCAGAATAATCTCCAATATTCGCGAAGTGGGCCCAATTTTAACAAAATGATCTATTACAACCTCAAAGATTCTTGAACACTATAGGCATGGTAAGCACTGAAAATAGTGTAACGGGGCAACAATAAAACTTTAGGAAAGGAACGGGGCAACATCACTGGCACAAGCATGGCATGTAGCTGTGAAGGCTAGCACAGTGGGCTGCAGAGCAAGGGGACGCTGGTTTGAATCTTTGATTATGCTGCTTTGAAATATTTTTCTACCGATTAATTTTTTTATGCCTTTTTTACACATACAGTTGATCTTGGATATATCAAACTTGAATATATTGAATAATTGGCTATATCGAACAGTTCAAAAACCCCGCTGAATTTTTCATGCAAAAGTATAAGACCAGTGCACCCATTTCATTTCATTTCATTTATTAATACTGTCAGCCCTTTGCGGACTACTACAGGAGTGGAGTTGTCTCATATAAAACAGAAATGTGCATAAGAGAAACATAAGAAAAAGAGCCTTCACTACTGGAACAAATCATTTCAGAGCACATACAACAAATATATCATAATGGCTAAGCATATAGTTTACAGGGAAGTTAGTCAAATATAAGAAAAGAGAGCATCACTGCCAAAATACACATCATATTTTGCACATAATAAAACACATAATAAATATCATAGCCTAGTTACAAAGCACGTAATTCACACATATTCACAATCTTAGCGCATGGTATCAAAGTGCACTATATGTTTTATTGCTTCTAAAAAGTCAGTAAGCGATTTGATTTTCACAACCGAATCTGGCCAGAAATTCCACTGCTGAATTGCCCTGTGGAAGAAGCTGTACCTGAAACAGTCATTATGAACTTTGGGGGGCGGTATGTACATACTGTGTCTGTGTCTTGACGTTTCTTGTGTTTTGATTTCAAAGTACCTGTCGTAGCTTATTTAAACGTGATTATGAACTATTATGAAAAGGTATTTCAGCCTTTCCTATTCGGTGCGTTTTTATAGAGGTAGGAGCTCTGCAAGTTTGCATAATTCGGTAGGTGAATGGAAACGACGGTATTTATTAAATATAAACCTAGAACTAAGTCGCTGTATTTTGTCAAGTTTCAAACAGTTAGTTTGGGTATAGGGATTCCACACTACTTTAGCATATTCGATTATGGGTCTTAGCAAAGTTTTATAAGCTAAAGTTTTAACTTCGGGAGAGGCACAGAGAAGGTTACGTCGAACTCTTACACATATCGAACTCCTATATATCGAACTCCTGCACAGTGGGACATCTATTATATCGTACGGTGCCAGCAAATATTAATCAATTTACGGCCATGTTCCAATAAGTTCTGACCCCTTTTTAGCATGCAGGTGTCGAAAAGGTGGTGTTGTGCCATCGTGCTAATCTGGTTCATTGAGCAGCGCTTGTGAGTGCACTAGTTTTTTTTATTGCGTGATCTGCAGGTCTTAATGTGCAGACACAGTGTTTTTCAAAAATACTGATTGCCCAGGATACCACAATGCAAATGTGAAGTGACTCGGCAATCTCGTTTCAATGTTCCAATTCCCTTCCTTGTTTGTTAATGCAGAATAGCATGCGAGCCTGAAAAGCATGGCCTTCAAGATGTGCAATCTTATGACGCATTTGCATGTTTCAGAGGCTACGCTTTTGCTAGCTTTTCCCATCAAAGCAACGGCTGCCCTCTACAAAGCCACAAGTTACATCGATATCACCAACATGTCGATGGTGGGAACTCAGCATTAGCTTTTGCAGCTTCTGGACTTGTGTAATTTATCCCTGATAAATCCTTATTCGGCAGTTGAACAGAACGTTGACCTGCACTTGACGATAAATATTATGACTCGCGCTTATAGTGACGCCAAGTAAACACCAACGTAAACTTTCCTTGCGGGCTAGATGATGACTTCGGGTGTATCATGACCGCTGACAATGGCATAAGATGTCTCAGTGAATTTCGCGACTTATCAGCGTTTCTGGGCATCATCTTAAACAGTGAGTGACATCATCTATGCAGATGACGACGTAGCTGTTTCCAACTGCGTCGATGCTGAGATAATGGCTCCCGTTGCCGGTGCGGCGGAAGTGTACCCGAGCAATTATGAATATGCCAATACCTGCGACCTGCGCTGCGGCCGCTAACCAGCCTTCTGGTGCGCTTCAATGCTTTTATCGGCGTATTACGTTGATCAACGCTGTTGTGAATGAAGGAGCTGAATTCGCTTATTTGAAAGCTTCATTAATATCGAGAATGACTGAAACTTGGTGGCATGCCAGAAGCAAGACAACTCTATGGACTAATTTCATGAGAAATAAAGTGCGGTAACTTTCAGTTTACACCTTCTTCTTCATTATAGTGTGAGCAAATTGTAACAATAGTGCTTGTAACGATTTATGAAGCCTAAAATTATTTAATCGAGTGCTTAAATATACATAGTTCGTATTTTGCATTATCGATATATCGAAATATTTTGCGTTCTCCTTTAAGGTCAACATATCCGGTATTAACTGTACAAGTACATGCACATGCCCAGGACATGATGACGGCAGCAAAAATCAGCCAAGAGTGACTATATATAAGTGCTATCGCAATAAAGATATAATATATATTTATATATATATATATATATATATATATATATATATCATGGCGATCCCGATGAAGGCCAGACTCTAGGCCGAAACGTCGAAATAAACCACGTTGTGACCGCTCACTGAGAATCTACTTGACAATTGTATATGTATGTATATGTATGTATATGTATGTATATATATATATATATATATATATATGGGGTATGGCACAACGGGAGTGTTGTCAACAAGGATAAATATATGTATTTCCCAACAGTTTCGGGAGGGTTCCTCCCTTCATCAGGGGACGAGTTACCCCCTGATGAAGGGAGGACCCCTCCCGAAACTATTGGGAAATAAATATATTTATCCTTGTTGACAATGCTCCCATTATGCCATATCCCATACCTTCACGAAGACTAACTGGCCCATTGAATTATTACTCCCACTATGTATATATATATATATATATATATATACACACACACACACACACATATATATAAATAAAGGGGGGAGGGAGTGCTGGGGTGGGCTGCAGCCCCGAGGGTGAACACTGAATTGTTTCACCAATTTCAGTTTCATTAGTCAAGTACATAGCTGCCGCGACAATTTGGAAGAGCTCATGCACATTAAGCTCGCCCGAATGAGTCCCACACTGCATTATCGAGCGGTCAACAAAACTGTAGGCTAGAAAATGAACTGCTTCGGAGTTGAAAGCAAGTGCGCTGCTCTGAGGACGACATAGACGCGTCATGTCATGCCGTTTACTACATCACAGCGACAGCAGAGCCGGTCTCTCCAGTGGTCGCCCTTAAGGCTAATACCAAATCATTATTTACCACAATTCAGCCTCTGCATTTGCCCCAGCACAACTAGGAAGGACACCTTAGTAGTCAACATAGCCAAAGGGAACACTTTCACATTTCTATCTCATAAGAATATGCTTAAGGATCAATAGTGATAACAATAATTGTTGGGGGTTAAACCATATGATCATCAGAGACGTCATAGTGGAGGGCTCTGGAAAAATCAACCACCTGGTGTTGCTATAAGTGCACCTATATCTAATCACATGAGCCTCAAGCATTTTCACCTCTATCGAAAATGCGAATATCCTTAGTGATTCTCCAACACTTTTATTTTTTTTGTAAATTTTTTTTAAGTATTTAAAAAATATTCGAGAAATACTAGGAAAATATTCAATTTGATATGCACTCTAACTTTAATATCTGAATTCACTTCACATCAAATATTTTGCTATTTCTAAAGCTTTACTACATTAGTTTTGTCAATTTTGTTTAGTGTTATGTATGACATGTGGTGTCGATGGCACAAGAGGAAAAGTACTTTATTTGGAGTGAACATGTGCATTACAAAAAACAGCATGGCAGCTGTTGTATCACCGTCGGGGCACCGTCCAACAGAGACAATGAGCGCGTTAGCGCTGGAGCGCTGAGAAAATGTCACGCTAGGCCAAGAGCCGAGAGGGGAACTGTTTATTCAGAGAGTGCGCATTGGCGCGTAGCAATGGTTCACAATATCGCCATTGCGTGGTGCCATGCGACACATCCCATCAAAACGAAAACTGATCGGAGGTCATGAAATGCCTGACACCACATCATCTATCCATACAAAAGAAGAAGATGTAAACTCTTGCATACTTGTACAAGAAAACAGTTGGGAGATGATTTAGACTCCAACCAAAAGTTCTTGAAGAAACCCTACGTTTCGTTGCAATGTTCACATTCTCTTCCTTGTTTGTTAGCGCAGAATTGGGATTCTTTCGAAATCATCGTTACAAAGGAAAAAGAACTTGACCACAGAGGAGAACCAGGCACTTCGGGAACTTAGACGGGATCAGAGCATTGTCATCTTGTCCGTCGACAAGGGCAATGTTAAACAGCGGGGACTACGATCGGAAGATTTCAGCTCTTTTACAAGGGGACGCATACACGCAGCTAGTAAAAAAAACAACCGAGCAAACCCAGACACAGCTAAACAAGCTACTCGCGGAAATTTTCAAGCATTACCCGGATCTGAGAATACCTTACCTGCGACTAATCTGCCGTAACGAATCCGCGCCAAGTTTCTATGGACTACCAAAAATTCACAAGCCTGACGTCCCCCTCCGACCGATTGAAAAATTCACTTCCTCCCCATGCCGAGCCCTTTCGAATTTTTTACATCGAATCTTCGCCCCCCTAATAGTCACCAACTCATGTCCATGACTCCAACTACTTCGTGCAGCTAGGGTCAGATGTGAGCGTCGACGATGACGAGAGCCTGGTCTCATTTGACGTCGTTTCATTGTTCACCAATGTGCCAGTACCCTTAGCTGTCTTCTCTACCCATTCTGCGCTTGAGGGGGGCGCAAGCCTGAGTGAAAGGACTCCTTTGGCGATTGATGAGCTTTGCCGTCTACAGTTCTGCCTGTCCAGTACGTACTTCTCCTACAAAGGAACTATTTTCAGGGCAGAATAGTACACCCGCGTTGGGAGCTTCCATCTCCGTCACAATGGCAAAGCTGACCATAGAGTACATAGAAGAGAAAGCACTCAGCTCCTTCTCGCCGCGACCCCAGCTTTTTCTCCGTTATATGAACAATTGCTTTTGCGTCACGAGGACGTCAGACAGGACCTGAATTCCGTGCACCTAGCCATACAATTTACGACAGAGTGTAAAAGCGACCGCTGCCTGCCCTTTCTCGTTGTCCAGGTGGCAGGAAAGTGCAACGGCCTGGAGTTCTCCGTTCACAGAAAGCCAACGCACACTGGCCACTACCTTGAATTTGATTCTTCCAAACCCGCTTGCCACAAGGCCTCGGTTGTGACCACGCTACTCCGGAGAGCTAAAAACTTATGCTCCAATGACATGGAGCGAAAGAAAGAAGAAGCCTGTGTAATTGCGGACCTCAGAAAAAATGGATACACAACAAACTTTATTCGAGCCGCCACCCGCCGCGCAGAGCAACAGAGGATACAAAAACACCAATCAACCTTAATTGTCAGCCCCCCGAAATGCGTACCGGTCCCATACGTTCAGGGAGCCAGTGAGATGTTGGCGCGGATCTTCAAGAAAGAAGGGTTTCGCATCGCGCACGTGCCTTCGTGTACGCTGGGCCGCCTCCTCCCCCGCTCAAAAGATCGGCGAACAATGGATAGGACCTCCGGTGTCATTTACAAAATTCTGTGCGCCGAGTGCCTTTCTTCGTATATCGGCGAGACGAAAAACCTACCGGAACGACTGAAGCAAAATGCCAAGGATGAGCGGAAGCTCTACAAACAGCGCAATCACCGAACATGCTGAGACGTTGGATCACCGGATAAATTTCGAAGCAATGTCCATTCTTGAAAGCGAGCGAAACTGGAGGATAAGGTTACTACTCGAGTCATGGCACATACAGAGGACAGCCCATAACATTAACCGCTTTCTCGGAGCCCTTCCCCCAGTGTGTATACAATGGACTGCACTCCATGGCAAAACAAGAGAGAGAGAGAGGGGTCCTTATCCGCCCTGCGAGTGCTTTGAAGACGCCGCTGCTACGTAGTCCTGCAGTCACCCCTAAGGAAGGAACCAAGTTGGTTTCGAAACGTCGGGTTTCATCAAAAACATTTGGTTGGAGTCTAAATCATCTCCCAGTTTTATACGCAACCAGACAGACTTCTGTTGAATGTTTACATGATTGATGATTAATATGTGGGGTTTTAAGTCCCAAAACCAACATATGATTATGAGAGACGCCGTAGTTGAGGGCTCCGGAAATTTCGACCACCTGGAGTTCTTTGACGTGCACCCAAATTTGAGTACACGGAATGTTTACATGCAACCAGAGTTGTTTAAAACATTATCGGCAAGGCACTGAAGCTTTGACATATGGTAACATGCATAAAATAGACTAGTAAAAATGAAATAAATCTTTGGTGCACACAAGCATTCAGTAAAGATACTGAATGCCTCTGCCTGAGAGGAAACTTTCAAAAAGTTGTGACTTGAACTGAGGACCGTTGTACATAACAATTGCCCCAGGGGTGCCTTCTCTACTGGAAAGTACTGTCAAGAATGTAATTACCACTTTGGAAGTGACTGCGTGAGTAAGAAAAACTTCCAGCCGCTTAGAGTGATAGTGAACTAATGTAATAGCAAATCATCAGTCGTATGGAGCACGTTCAAGTGGACCGACAATGTCCATGCCTATAGCTTTTCCCACGATTTGCTTGACCTCAGAACAGGCTGGAGGGGTGCAAAAACAGGTTTAGCAGATTTATCGATTGTTTGACATACAATGCAGTTAATAACAGCACGTTACCGCAGTGCACGAAAACCCCTCGGGAGACTCCGCGGGCAGCGCCACAGTCAACATCTGCTACCGGGTGAGGGGGTTAAACGTCACTCCGCTCTTCCTCCGCGGCAGAAAGCAAAGGAGGGGAGACATGTCGGGACATGAGAACGGCAGAAAAGGGGGCAAAGCCCATGCAAAGGCAGCGGGCTAGCCTTAATTCATATAGGCTTCACGCTCACCAGCAGAGTATCTGCGTTCAGAAGGAGACAAAGTTCTCAAAGCGAAAGCATGGTCCTTCAATATTTTTCTGGTCATGAAACTCCCGCGTCACTCAATGGGAGAGCTTCATATACCGCCCGCACTTTCCGCGCCGCGGCGCTGGCGTAGCTAGACGGGGGACGAGGAAGCCGGCCCGGCCGGCTGCTCTGTTGGCCGCCATTAGCGGACTGTTGGCGCGGAGTTGTGGTGGTCGTGCTGATCGCCCCCCTTTTTAGCTTTTCGCGGTCGCATCGTGTTGACAGCGATGCCCAACACCTGCTGCGTGCCGGGCTGTCATTCTGGATACAAGGGCACCGTCGAAAAAGTTTCCCTGTTCTGTTTACCAGCCAACGCAGAACAACGCGTCAGGTGGAAACGTGCGATCCCGCGACAGGAGACTGCCGGATTTTCGTTCGAATCAAAGTACGCTCGCGTGTGTGAAAAACATTTCGACGCCAGTGACATTGTACGTGCGGACGTGTGCACTGTGAACGGAGACATCGTTTCGCTGCCCCGAGAACGACCGAGACTGGTGGAAGACGCCGTACCAAGGATTTTTGAAGGTTTGCCTTCCTACCTCTCGAAACCAAAGCAGCGTTCGCGTGCAACGAAGGGCCCACCTCTAAAAAGGCCGCGAGAGCTTTCTCCGGATTGTGATGCGACAGTCGCGAATGCAGACGTCTCCAGTGCAGCCGACAAAGAAATCGAAGGTAAGTCTGGCACAAAGTTTGCAAGTATCCTACCCGCTCACCACGCTAACAAAATTCGCTCACTACGCTAACCAAATTGGTTCCTTCCCTTATAAATATTGCCCTTTCTCACTCTTTGCAGATGTTGTGAGAACTGAGAATCGCAATGGCTACGCTGATGCAGAGTGTCAAACAGAGGTCACCGTTTGTTCAGCGTCGGAGCTACAGAGAGTGAAGGCCCAACTTCGCAGCGTGAAGCAACAGCTTCAGTCATGTCAGCGGAAACTCACAAAAGCGGAGGCGCACGCGAATAGAAAGAATGGAGTGTATGCAGATATTCACAAGCTTTCAGACCGCGAGAAGCTCATTATAGACCAGTGCATCATGAAAGCAAATATGAAGTCTGCGAAAGCAGCACGGTAAGATCCGGTTTGTAAAGTTTGTGTGTGTGTGCAATTTTATGTGAAGTGCGATGTTCGGTGCGCATTCGTTTGCTTTCTGGATATTGACAGAAACTACTAAGTGAAGCCGTGGGACAAAACGCAATATTTTGTTTTACTTTGATGGTGCTGTTTGCTTGAGCTGTAGCAGAATCGTGACCACAAAAATTGCATTTTATTTATTGCAGGTATAAAAAGGAATGGCCTTACGATTGTTTACTGCTGAAAATCAAATCCACAGCAGTTTATACATTTCTTCACGAGAATAATTTTCTGCCTCTACCACACCCTCGCACACTCTACTCCTATCTGAAAAATCTGAAGGCCGGCTTCGGATTTGATGAAAATTTATTTGACATCCTCAAAGACAAAGTGGAAAAGATTCCAAAGAGAGAACGGCGAGGTTTTTATCTTTTTTTTTCTTTTGCATTTGATTTTTCTGGACTCTAGGTAAAGAGCTGAAATATTTTTTTTTCTTTAGGTGTCCTCATGTTTGATGAGATGAGCGTGAGAAAGAGCCTTCACGTCAGGGAATCGGATATGGCACTGCTTGGAAAGGTGGACTTAGCAGAGCACACGAAGCCGACTGACCAAGTGAAAGATGGGGACCACGTGTTGGTGTTCCTTTTCCGACCATTCCTTGGTGGCTGGTCGCAGACTGTCGGAGCGTTTTGCACGTCCGGGGCTGCACCAGGATCCACTGTTGCCAAACTGATCCTGCAGTGCATTGTACTCCTATCGAATGCCGGCGTCATTGTGGAGGCAGTCACTTGCGATAACTCAACTTCGAACCGATCAGCACTGAACTCCTTGGGTAAATATTTGCAGTCATTATTTATTTTCAAGGTATTTAGTAAGTGATTTTAATAATAGAAATGCCTTTCTTTTAGGTGTCAGTGGTGATGTCACAAGAGTATCAACATCGTTTGAGCATCCATGTGACTCCTCCAAAGTCATTCAGGCTATAATTGACCCGCCGCACATCTTCAAGTGCATCAGGAATAACCTTTTGAAGGCCGGAAAGTTCCTGGTGCGTAAAACAGTTTAAGATAAGTCATCACAGTGCTCTGGCTAACTTTGTCTCACAGCCTTTTTATAAATGTAACAGTTGCCTGGTGACAAAGAAGTACAGCATTCCCACTTTGAAGCTCTGCTGGACTACGAGGAGCAGCAAGCTGGACTTCGGGCTGTGCCAAAGCTTACGAAAGCTCACATCAGCCCCAACGCTTTCCAAAAACTGAGTGTGAGACTTGCTGTCCAGGTAAGACATAACAGCTGCTCTAGCATGAGTCATTAATCAGTATGTGTAACAAAAAGTGGTGTTGCTTCATCAGAATACAACACTCTGCCATATAACTTCTCTAAAACATTTCAGCTCTTCAGTGAAAGCACTGCTTCAGCAATGGACTTCTATCGCAGTAGAGAAGAATGTGTGAAACTTCGTGGCTCCAAAGCAACTTCGGATTTTGCGAGGCGAATGAATAGTCTATTCGACTGCTTCAATTCTAAAAGGCCACAAGATGTGCAGTACAATGAAGCGGAACACATTTCTGTAAGCCCTAATATTTCAAACCTACTGTCACATCCTTTGAAGTTCCACTTAAATCAGATTGTTTTTCAGACGCTGAAGGAGAACATCGAATGGCTTGACAGGTGGCACACTTACAACCAGAGTTTACCAAAGCAAAAGCAACTCTTCTTTCTCAGCAAGCCAACATGCAATGCTTTGAGAATGACTTTGCACAGCACAGTGACGCTTGTTGAAAAGCTGCTGAATTGTGGCTTTCGCTATGTTTTAGTTGGCAACTTTGGACAAGACCACCTCGAGGTACATTTAAACGTTTTTGCTCGTTGAAGACGTTTTCTTCACACTTTTATATTTTTCAGAGATTTTTTGGCATCGCAAGACATGTCGCTGGAGCAGGGGGACAGCCAACTGTTCAGCAATTTTTGTTCATTTACCGGTTGCTCTCGGTGAACAACTTGATCCGTCCTCCACAGAGAGCCTCGGTTGAAGGGGATGGTCCGCGTCTCCTCTTGAAAATGCAGGATCTCTTTCAACATAAAGAGCCTACTGTTAATCAGGTAAACATTTGAATAGCACCCACCAATGCTGCTTGTAGGGTGTTTGTGCATCGTAAACGTGCTGAATGTCGTCTAGCTTTTTGATGCTAATGACATGCACGTCTGGTCGTATGATATAGAACAGACTTTTATTCTGCTTAAGTAAAGTGTGGGATTGGGCTAGTTGGTAATCCATATAAAACTTCTAGGCGCGTAAAACTTCAGACAACTAACATAAGAGACGAGGACGAGCGCAGACTTTCAACTGATTTATTACTACTACGACACACATATATATATTAGAAAGAAGATAAGATCACTTGCTTAAGCAAAAAAAAAAAAAAAAAAAAAAAATTTTTTTTTTTTTTTTTTTTTTTTTTTGCTTAAGCGCCTAGAAGTTTTATTCTGCATTTTTATATTTTACTTTACAAATTTCTCACTCTGGCCATTGTGATAACGCAAAATATGTTTCAGATTGATACCTTGGCAGTTCTTTTTGACGATATACTGCTGGAGCCTGCTGAATGCATGCAAGACATGATTCATCCCGAGTCAACGAGGGACTGTATTTTGGATTACCTTGGTGGGTATGTAGCAAAAAAGTTTGCTAAAATAAGCTGCAAGGACTGCCTCCAAACACTCAGAAGCAACTCCCGAGAGCCAACTGCATTGACTCAAATCAAGACAAGAGGATTTTTGCAAGTGCCATCGGAGAAATTACTGCGGCTCTTGCAAATTGTGGAAGAACATGTGGAAATGTGCACGGTGGACAAAATAGCCTGTGCCAGTGTTTACATGAACATTGTTGAGAACATCCTGCTGGACGACCGCACTTCTTCGGCCAGTGTTGGCTGTGGCTCACATTTCGTGAGCACTACGGCAGAAGTTGTGCACTTTTTTATTAAGTGCCGTCTGCATTTTTTTACGCGTGAGCAGAACAAACTGTTTCGTGCTGGCGGACGTCGTTTATCCTGCCCGGCCAAAGGAGGGAGGAAACCAGGGACATAAATTTTTTCAATGATTTTTGTTGTGTCATCCACTCCGTCTCCCAACTTTCATCCACAGTTTTGAAACGCAGATTTGAATAAACTATGTGCCTGTGCTCATGGCAGTTTCGAATTCTCGACGATTGCCGCGTAGCGTAGTTGCCAAATTCAAAATGTTACCCCCTGCTAGGTAAGTGGCACACAGATTTGCTTTCGTTAGGCAGAAATATCTCGCACATAAAAAGCTCAAGTTGGATTGAAAGAGATATCTAAGTGCATAAAGAAAATCTCTAGAAATATTCAAAAAGAGCAATGCAGTTTCATGTACAACTGATTCGTTTAAACTGAATAACTGGGTTGAAGGAAGATCCTGGTTGATTTCTATGTGCGCGTAGAAGGAACAGGGTGGCTAATTAGAACGCGGACTTAGAAGTCGTGGTCATTGGGAGAGTACATGGGAATGGATAAAAAAAAAGCCGCGTATATCAAAACTCGGCTGCGTTATCAAATCTGCATGCGTAAAAACAAAAGCTCTCGCTTCGAAATAGCACGTAGTGCCTATATCTAGCAGCTCACAACAGTTTCATCTCATTTTTTAATCTTTAAAATCAGGGGCGCTAATTATGACATCAAAGAAAAAAAAGAAAAGAGCACAACTTGAGCATCCCTCTCTGTCTTGTGGTGTCTCATTCTGAGCTTTTAATTTTTCAGCTATGTTTCACTAACGATATCCCTCAAGAGGTACTTCAAGGCTATTAATGTCAAGTCACCCTGATACACAGATTTGTTTATTGGCACGCGAACTTCTATTGGCTGCTTCGTGATGCCATATGGAATAAAGTGATAGTTATTCCGAAAATGAACGTTACGTGCAGCCAGAGCACGGCTGCTCCGCAATCTCTAGCGCAAAATATGTTAACCTTTCAGTCATCTAGAACCAGTCACAGTGTTCGGTTTAAGCCCCAAAAGCGGCTATGCAGGAATCGAGAAATTTAGGAACGCTACGAATGCGCGTCACTTGACAGACGAACTCAGTTAAAACATTGCCAGCAGTCAAAGACTTAGGCAATTTGACAACGCGCATCATGGACCACTTTGACAATACTAATAGCTGCTATGATTTGTTAGCGATAACACGGAGAAGGAAAATATCTGAAGAAGTGTATTTGATGGGAAACGCTTCCGCGAACGCGCTACAGCCCTGCCAAGCGCGGCCGATCGATGCCCTCCTGTTTACGGTGGCGCCTCTGGTGGCCACTTGTGTCCCTATATGAAACTTTCGCGGGAGTTTCATGACCAGAAAAAAGTATTGAAGGACCATGGCGAAAGCAATTGTAATTAACTGATCCCCTTTGAGTTGTTGAAACACGGCACCCAATCCTATGTTGGATGCATCAGTCGTAATGACTATTAGAAGCTTCTCGTCAAAGAGTTGAAAGACTGGGTTTGCAGCTAGTACTTTCTTGATATTGTTGAAAGCCGAACTGGCTTCCTAGGACCACTTGAATGTTTGGTCTTTACGCACCATGGAACGAAGTGATTCAACAACATCAGCATAATGTGGAATGAGCTTTGAGTAATAGGCAGCAAGACCAAAGAATTGAATGCTGGGTTTTACAATCTGCAGGTGCAGGTAGATCAACAACAATATACACTTTAGATTCAAGAGGAGACAATTCTCTGGCACTGACATTGTGTCTTATAATTGAATTTGCTTGATGGCAAAGACACATTTGTCGTTCAGTTTAATTCCTGTGTTGCTTATGGTTCTTATTACAACTTGTAAATTAGCATCATGCTCAGCATGTATTCGACCTCAGACCAAAATGTAATCTAAGTAGCACAGCACTCCACAGCAATTTTTTAAAATGTCTGACATCATTTTCTGAAAAACAGCAGGGGCAGATGCAAGCCCGAAGAAAACTCTATAGAATCTGAATAAACCATCTTGGTAGGAAGCGCAGCCACTATTACACAGAACACACAACACAAGCACTTAACTTCAACTATATGTTTATTGCAAATGTCAGAGTTTATAAAGAGGGTGAAAGAGAAAAAGAATAATAAAAGGTAGACAACAAAAAGCACACGTGCCCGCCCGTACATTACTTATCCGTTAGTGTCTATCACCCCATCCAAAAAACAATTTTCTTTCCGCGTGAGCGAAATAGAGGGTGCACTAACACACTCAAAATCATCACGTGTCATTTCTGCAGCTTCTACTTTCAAACGAGTTAATAAATCTCTGTCCCATTATAACACGCACGTGTTATCGAAATGAGGCACACAACCACACTTCTTACAGTGGTTCGCCAAATGACACTCCTTACAGCGGATCGCCCTTTTATAAACTCTGACAGTTGCAATAAACGTTTCGTGGAAGTTGAGCGCTTGTGTTGTGTGTTCTGTGTAATAGTGGCTGCGCTTCCTACCAAGACGGATCCATACCAACTGGCCCAATACAATTGTTTACTGACTAAATCATCATGTGTGACAAAAGTAGTTAAGTCTCTACTTGATTCTGACAAGTTAACTTGATGGCACGCTGATGCAAGACCTAGATTTGAATTATAAACAGCACCTGCAAATTGCACGAGAAGTTCTTCGATGTGAGGTAGAGGAAACCCATCAATCACGATAGCTTTGTTTGTTTCATGTGAGTCCACACAAAGTCTTAAGGAACCATTTTTTTTTTTTTCACCACGACCAGTAGAGAGACCTAACCTGATTCTTAGCTTGTTTTATGGCACCTGCTTTTTCAAGACGAGAAAGTTCATCATAGACTTGTTGTCGAAGCAGGAATGGCATTATGCAAAGTTTGGTAGCGACTTGCTGCACACTTGGACTGCCTTTCGTTTCGTGCGTGTAGCCTTTCACCAGTCCGAGTTCCTGGATGAAGAGGTGATGAAATTCAGAAGGAGCATTGGCAGGAATTCTTGGGATTTCTGAACTTAAAACTTGTGAACAGGACAATGTTGCACCGTCGATAGTTATGTGGAGGCTTCGAATGGCATCCAACCCAAAAGTGAAGAACCTTTTTTCGTCACATAAAATGAGACAACAGCAGTTGTTTCAATGTACCGAACATTTGTAGAGAAGTATCTGAGATTGGGAATGCATTTCTTCAAATAGTCCTGAAGAACAACATATGAGCCAAGTAGTCTGATCCCTGAATAGTACATCTTGAAATCTTGTAGGTTAAGCAATGATACGGTCGCAGTGCTGTCCACGAGAAAAAGAATGTTGACTTTACTAACTTGAACAGCAATCTTTAGCGGTGAAAGATGGCTGGAGTGTTCATCGATGTTTAACTGTGTTTTTTACAGCAGTATCTTGTACTCCAGCTATGTTCTGTTGAGACGTGCTGACATTTGATGAGCGGCATACAGCTCGGTAGTGACCTCACTTCTGGCAGGCAAAACAAGTGCGGTTGTGGACTGGACAATTAGAAAAAATCGCGTAATGTTGATGAGATCCGTATCTGTAGCAGACACTCAATTCAGATCGTGTGTTCCATTCTGGTGGCTTGAAAAATTGGATGTAGTAGGACGGGAGTCGTGATGGCCGCGACCATGTTGGCTTCCTGCTGAGTTCTGTCGGGGAGGCCCTCGGACATGCTTTTGTTTTTGGCAACCATTTTGTAATTCGATCTTCTGAACCTGTATCTTCGCGAATTGTGCATTTTGAGTTTAATACGTTCCTCTTCCTTCGCAATTTGAATTGCTTGCTGTAAAGTAAGGGAAGGAACCAGTTGCAAGAGTCTTCTTCACACATTTTGTGCAGTTATTCCGCTGAACAGCTGGTCGCAGACCAGAGAATTGGTGGAGGCACCAAAGTTGCATTTGCTCGCCATTGCCTGTAAGGCAGAAACGTAGTGAGTAACCGATTCCCCTGGTATTCGCTTGCAAATTTTGAAGTACTGACACTCTAGGACTTCACTGCTTGGAGCGTTGAAATGGTTCTCTAGTAGTGTGAGTACTGGGATGTATTCATCCTGCGTGCCTTCGTCCCGAGTCTTGTCGACGCTTTCCACCTGATCTTGTGCATTTCGTAGTGTCCAGTAGAGTAGACACCAATGCCCTCAACTCATTGATTGATATGTGGGGTTTAACGTCCCAAAACCATAATATGATTATGAGAGACACCGTAGTAGAGGGCTGCGGAAATTTCGACCACCTGGGGTTCTTTAACGTGCACCCAAATCTGAGCACACGGGCCTACATTTCTGCCTCTATTGGAAATGCAGCCGCTGCAGCCGAGATACGAACCCGCGACCTGCGGGTCAGCAGCCAAGTACCTTAGCCACTAGACCACCGCGGAGGGGCAATGCCCTCAACTCCGAGTGCGTTAGGTAGCAGACTCTTCTAGGGAGAAGGCCGGGTGGTGTCTCCAGCAATGACGTCGATGTATGCCTGAAGAACACAGTGCCATTTAGCCCAAGGTACAGTTGGAGTGCCCGGAGTCTGCAGGAAAAGCGGAGGAGCAATCGCGGAAGTCATGCTGGAACATTGAGGCACTGAGGAGCTGGAGTCGCTAGTATGCGTCGGCGAGTCACTGGTACCAGCAAGGTGTGGCCATACGTGCAGGAGTGCCAGCACTAGGTCCAACAAATTTCGAGGAGCATGCAAGTAGAGCGGTGCCCTGTAAATGCACCCGAAAAAGTGTAAATTCGCATAAAAAAAAATCGGCGGAGGATGCCAACGGAGTATGTAAAGTGCTTACATAATTCTTATTCATCTCATCGCCAGTTTGTTGTATCGCAGCGGGGGCATCGTCCAACAGAGACAATGGGCATGTTAGCGCCAGAGCGCAATGAAAACGTCATGCAAGGCCGAGAAACGGGAGGGGGACTGTTTATTCAGAAAGCATTCATTGGCGCGTAACAATAGTTCACAATATCACCATTGCGTGGCACCATGCGACACATCCCGTTGAAACCGAAACTGATCGGAGGTCATGAAATGCCCGACACAACAGCAGCTTCACCGCAAGTATGCCTGTGGAGCAAGAGACCAGTGATCTTCGTTCACTACCTGCAGATTATTTTTAACCACCCCTAGCTTTTGTGGAACTCTATAAGAGGTGCAAGTCATTATTTAAAGGCAACTAACTCGAGTGCATATAAAAAAAACAAGCAAGAGCAATTGCCCGTATCATATGACAAATCGTCAATGACATGCATGTGGCAATGCTATTGCCACATGCATGCCACATGATGCGCTAGGTAACTTGCAAGCATGCTTTATGCCTCCCATGAAAGCAGGTTTCCTAAATCTACAACTGGAAGACATGCTTGACAACTTCAGCTGTTGCTGCTCATGATTTGAAAAATGCATTAACAAGAACCCCTAGTTCTGACCAAAGGCACCCATCGAGGATTCAATATTCTACTTTGGGCTCACTTTACGCAGCACATAAACGTATGTTTTATTCAAATTGTGAATAAACACTTTGTTACACATGGACAACCCTCTATAAACATGAAGCTCTAAAGTATGAAATACTTTGTAATAATGTGAATTTAAATATATTTAAGTTTGGTATTATATCAAGGTTTATAGGTACATGTTTTTGTTTTACTGAAATAGTAATTATATAGACATTCTCCCCACAAATTAATCACTATAAAAACTCTCCGCTAATTTTTGCCATTGCCATCACGTCTCACATATGTACATGTACCTATGCAAGTAAAAAAGGCATAAAAAAATCAGTCGAAAAAATTCAAAGCAACATACCTGGGATTCAAACCAACAACCCCTCACTCGGCAGCCTGCTGCCCTAGCCAAGACAGCCATACGCCATGCTTGTGCCGGCGATATAATGGCGAGCTATTTGTATGCACCATTTACAGCTAGCAATACACAGATATCAGAATAGCTTGAGCATATTTTCTATAGCCATTATTTTAAAATTTTTCTTTGAAATAAAAAACTGCCCTAGAGACGTGCAAGAAAATGTGCCCCTTTTATGTACCACTCACGATGTAGAAAAAAAGTAAAAAAAATACACACACACACACAGCACACACTAAGCGTCAGATGCCACCGCGGGGAAGGAGACAGAGTGGTCATTCCATGTGCCGCAGTTTAAAAGAAAACGAAAAATCAGATAGCATTGTGGACATTTTCAGTACGTTCCTCAAATACAAACACAAAATAACTATGACAGTTGTTAGTTCACGCTTGTCATTTCGAGCATCCATCTTTGAGCTGCAGCGGCATGCTGGAAGTATCAACCTGCTTGTTGTTCATGTGATATTCTCATGTCTTGCTATCACATATATTGCTTTGTAATAAGTGTAAACACTGACTGACCATTGCATTTTGTGCATAATGAAATTCACTAATGAAGATTGAAATTTACCATGTTTGAAAAATGTCTAAAAGATTAAGAATGAAGTTTGATGTTAGAAAAAGGTGGGTGTTAGTAACCAACTCACCTGAGCTCTACATCCTTGAATTCACTGATCGTAGCACCAACCAAGTTGAGGAAGCCATCCAGAACATCAAGGCCGTCTTTGTTGGCCTTCTGTACAGTGCCTCTTGGGCTGAAGCTTAGGTGTACCTGAAAGCAGAGTTCCCACACAACCTCCGCCCTCTCACCAGGTGACGACTTACCTTCACAGGTGACAGGTGAATAAATTCAAACATAGTTCGCTGGGCATTTGAGGTGTCCTGTTGCGAAAGAATGAAGTGAGCCATCAGTGTCTACAGAAATTTTAAAGTTAATTAAAGATGTACGAATAATAAACTTTTGGGTGAAAAGCAAATTTGAATACAGAAGAATAAATGTAAATCTAATCAAACATTTTTTTTATTTCTCAAATATTTACACAACATGTTTCAAATACTTCGATGAAAACTTATAGAAAAAAGTCCGAGAGGATTCCTAAGCATAGTCTCATATGAGACATCAACATAAAAGTGTTGCTATCTTGATGAAGAGATTGATGAATTGATTGATGATATTGATGAAGCACTGGCAGGGTGGCGCTATATAGTTGTCTTATCAAGAAAGTGGCAATACAGAGGCCGAATTGTATTTATGTAGATTATTTGATACAATCAAAGTGTTGTGCCAACAAGACATAATGCGTGAAAGGCAAAGGTGCTATTTCCTCAGCCTCTCCTCTTGTTTCAGCTTCTGTAGAAACCCCCACTGACATTGCAGACAAGAGTGTGCTCCCTTCCAGAGTGTATTTCCAAATCTGCCTCGCAGACTTCAATATATCAGAACGTGTGAAATTTTGGATGCTAAAAATATAATAGCATTTAATTTTTTAGACTGCCTGCCCATATTTCAGGTCTAAAACAGTATTAATTGAGCTCCCACTTCTGCCATATCTATCATCTTCATGTTAGAACCAGCGTTTTCTCTAAAATTAATATATTTGCGACCAAAGCAGAGCTTAAAAGGCAACTTTGCCACAACACAAAAATGTAATGGGGTGAAGCATATTATAAAGTCCGAAGGATTTATTTTAATTGAACATTGACTGTATTTGTCTTCGGGCAGTTCGAATAGCAAAATAAAATTCCAGTAAAAATTGAATCAAATATAATACACTATTAAAAATATTATAATTCAGATATTCACACACCTACAAATAATAGCCCACGAGAGCATTATTTTGCAACAAAATGCATTATTAAATAGAATGGGCAAGAATATGTTTTCATAGTGCCAGCCAAACATACTTTACATAACTGTCCACCATCCTCAATGTGTTTGGGTAAGGATAGTGGGACAAGCTGCATCAGGTGAATTATTTCACATTTGAGGCATGTTCAGGGAACACGCAGTACGGACACTGTTACTGATATTTGGTCAAGTCTCCCAGTCAGCACATCAATGGATACAAATGACAAGGTTTTCAAATCGTAGCGTAACCTAAAAAACAATTTATGCATTAAACTAAAACAAGGTCTTCAGGCTTGTATGACAGAAAATCCAAGAGCTGTTTACCTTCTAAGTCTGTGTACACGGGTAAGGCAGAATAAGTTGTCTGAACAGTGTGGGAATGCTGACACCCCCCCCCCCCCCCCTGTAAAGTTGTCTGCACCGCGTGACGCACGTGTCTCGCCCCAAGGCTTTGTTTCGGTGGTGACCACTGCCTGGCGATAGATGGCGTTGTGTTCGCTTTGAGTACCACTGTTGGTAGAGTGGTAGTGCTGGCGGTGGCCCCTGGCGGAAGGCAGGCCTTGGTGGTGGGCGAGAGTTGAGCGAGCCTCTTCTGCGCGTGGTGGCTGCCGCGAACGGTTGTCTGTAGCATGGGTCTCCGGTGCTCGGCACCGCGGGCTTCACGCCGGGGTCCCACGTGGAAAGTCAGGCGTTGGCGACACCGCCTTGGGTATGTGTTAGTGTCTTGGGTGTGTTAGTGTGTGTTTATCATGTTATTGTGTGTTTAGTGTGTCACTGCGTTATGTTGTTTGTATGGTAGCGTGTTAATTAAAATTGATGTAACATTCGGCAGACGATATCGTCGTCTAAATTAGTTAATAAATGTATGTATGTTGTGTGCTTTGTACCGACAGCGTCTGCTGTGTCCGTTCACTCCAAGAGCGTGGCGTGGCGATGTGCTCGTTCGCCTCGCCGAGACCCCACAACAGTCAAAGAGCTTCTCAATCAGCTGAAAGGCTGACCCTAATGGCTTTTTTGGACATGCTGGACATCATTGAGCACAAGGTGAGCACAACTCTCCAAGGCAAATGACATTAGTATCAGGTGGCAACCTGAGAGCTCTAGAAAGTCGTGAGAGATGAGGATCTTGAACAGAGGGCATGCTGCTACGGAATGCGGCGGCCTGGCAAACAGATTCAGATCAGTGACATCAACAGTTTGACAGCTGTCTGAAGCCCTGTACAACATTTGTGTTCAGATCTGATAAAAAACAACAGCAGCACCACTGCATTAACCTCATGCCAACATTTTTGAGATCAGCGCCTAGCAATTCATAGCTGACATGAAGTGGCCTCTGGCAAGCCTTTCAGTAGCCAGGTCAGAGCCGAGCCTCCCAATGATGCTTGCCCTTTTCTAAGGTGCAACCCCTACAACTGTGCATGAGCCTAAAGCTCAAGTTTCTCATTACAGCCAAAGTATTTGGCAGCCAGTGTGGCTTGGAACGGTGTAGTGTGCTGTGATAGACGGCACCAGGGAACCTACCATGGTTTGTTGTAATAAAATAAGTCCTTGAGCGAGAGCCCATTTGATTGATTGATTGAGTCAGTCACCGTCGTCATCATCAGCCTGACTATGCTCACTGCAGGGCAAAGGCCTTTCCCATGATCAGCCAATCAACCCGGTCTTGTGCTTTTCGTTGCCACTTTATACCTGCAAACTTTTATCTCATCGGCCCACCTAACTTTCTGTCCCCTCTTCATGCATTTGCCTTCTCTGGAAACCCAGTCAGTTACTCTTAATGACCAGCTGTTATACTGCCTGTGTGCTACGTGCCCGGCCCATGTCCATTTCTTCTTCTTGATTTCAATTATGATATCCTTAACCCCGGTTTGTTCCCAGAACCACTCTGCCCTCTTATTGTCTTTTAAGGTTACACCTATCATTTTCTTTCCCATTGATCACTGCGTCGTCCTCAGTTTAAGCTGAACCCTCTGTGTAAGCCTCCAGGTTTCTGCTCTGTAGGTAAGTACTGGCAAGATGCAGTTGTTATATACCCTCTTCTTGAGGGTTAGTAGCAGATAATAATTCATGATCTAAGAATGCTTGCCGAATGTGATCTACCCTACCCTTAATTTTCTAGTTATTTTACTCTCATAGTTCAGCTCTGCGATTACTACCTATCTTAAGTAGATATATTCCTTCACAACTTCCAGCGTTTTTTAACCTATCGCAAAGTGCTGTTTTCTGGAGACTGTTGCACATTAGTTTAGTTTTGTGAATAATAATTTTCAGACCTACTTTTCTGCTTTCCTGGTTCAGTTCTGTAATCATGAGCTATAATTCGCCCCCGTGTTACTCATCAAGGCAAAGTCTTCAGCGAATCACAGGTAACTAAGATACTCTCCATCAACTTTTATCTCATTGGTATCTGAACTTGGCTACTTTCAATGCTAGAATGCTATCTAGTGAGGCTAATCTAGCTGTCCTATTCGATAAATTAGAGGGTGTTCAATAAGGTATAATAAGCGTCTGTGATGTAAGGAGGACACGTGAGGCTTATACAGTGCTGAAGAACGGACACGTCCTATGCTACCATGGATTAATCGACAGAAAAGAACTAGGGATAAAGTTTCTATACCCAAGAATATTGCTGGCAACATAGAGGAATATTATAGCATTCGTGAGAGGGTGGCAAGTATCCAAATTCGAGTCATGATAATCATTTGGTTGAAAGCTTCTATGAAGACGTAGAGTCTTTGGTGGTTTTGGGACGTTAAACCTCACATATCAATCGAAGATGTAGAGTCTGCTATTAATAAAGTAAAGTCACAGTATACTATTCTGATGGGTGACTTTAATGCCAAAGTAGGCAAGAAACAAGTCGGAGACCATGCAGTGGGGAAATATGGCATCGGCTCTAGAAATGCCAGAGGGGAGTTATAAGTAGAGTTCACGTGACGTAATAATTTACGGATCTTGAATACATTCTTCAAAAAATGATGGCCTAACCATAAGTGGACGTGGCAAAGTCCTAATGATGAAACTAGAATGAAATAGACTTCATTCTGTGTGGACACCCAGGCATTGTATAGGATGTGGAAGTAGTTGGCAAGATTCGATGCAGTGACCAAAGAATAGTAAAAGCTCATATTCACTTAGACTTGAAAAAGCAAAGACAAAACTGATAAAAAATTTCCGAAAGTTAGAGATTGTGCAGTCCAAGCCCTCTCGCCCTTACCTTTTTTTGTTAATCATTTCGGGTTTTGGCGGAGGCGTGGTGCCGCGCGGAGGTCGCCGGGTACTACGAGTGCCAAAGTGCACCTCAGAACTTGCGCGCCGAGCCGCGCTGCTGCGAAAATCGCGGGGAGTGCTGAAGCACACCTTCCAGCTTGCAGGGCGTTCGATATATCCGAAGGCGGGTAAAAATACTGTTCGGTATAAACATGAGAATTTCTACACTTTTACAGAGGAATTTCAAGGGGATACCTTACGAGTTCGATATACCCGAAAATTAAATATATGTGGGTTCGATATATCTGTGTTAGACTGTACTCTTAAAAGTGGGGGGGCCAATGTCATGAGTAAGAGGGCACAAGGCCCGTGCCAGGCGCTTCAATGCGGCGACAGTACGCGAGACCCTTAATGATGTGCACACGCGCCATGTTCATGTATGAGATTAGACAAGAAGGCTTGGGCACAATACCTGAGTTGTAATGAAAAATGTCGATGAATGTGCTGTCACTGTGCATTAAAGCTTCGAGCTGCGAAGATCAGGAAGGTCAGTGTGGATACTGCGACGGAAGCAGTAGTGCCGCCCGGTTCTGAGGCTGTCGGCGGAAAGGCCCAGAAAATGGCCGTCGATCTCGGAAGACTCGAGCGAGGCTGCCCGGACTTGCCACAACTTTTAACCGCAGTTCCTGGGTAGACTACAGCTCTTCCACTTCAAGCCAGAATGAATGTGGCCCGCACCACAGTCACGACATCCTTGACGAGTCAGGCGTAGCCTAACTGAGCCAAAGAAGAGAACGAAGACCGGAACCAACCGGCAATAAAGTCGAACGGCTGACCATGACCGTAGGAATGCATGGGAAATAGGCAGACGACTGAATCGACGAATCGTCGACACGGTGAGAGCACCAAGTCGACGTGGCAACACCGGAAACTGTAAGAACATTTTGGTATTGAAACGCTACTTGAATAGCTACTGGCTAGAGCTGGCTCTAACGAAGATTGTCCTTAGTTCTGTTTTTAGTCCATTGTAGACTGGAGTGTACGTATAGTGTTGGTGAATTTTGAGTGCTATAACGTGAATTTTGTGTATTTGCTTCATCTGTCCTTTGTATAAAGAGTGTTTGTTTTGCACTTCCATCTCTAGTCTTTCTCAAGTCATGAAATGTAGGACCAGCTTTTACACGTGTCATAACGGCGCGGGCAGGAAACACAAAGGGAAAGCACTTTTCTCTTCACAGTAGAGTTATAGTATAGCAGTGAGACGCTTCTTTATCTCAGAGGTTTTCATTCTGGCAATACCACTTCTCCTGGATTCTCTGGCTCTACAAAGCGGCAGAGGGCAGCAGATGAAACTGTCCATGCAGAATGCGCAGCTGAAACTGCACTGCCGCAGGGCCAAGGCACGGTTTCATAAGGCAAAGAACCAATTGACGAGCTTAGTGGTGCGTAAGACTGCCCATGGGTAAGCATCATCAGACTGCGCAAACGTGGGGGATTGGTCAGGTGAGGGAAAGGAGCATGAGATTGGTTTTGGAAATGGAGGGTCTGTGCGGCATGCAGCCCTGTAATATTCGGCATATGTGATCACCGCAGTCTACTATACAAATTGACGAGCTTGTTTGGGGAATGTAAAAAAATGTCAAAGCCTGTTTACTGGCCCTTCAAATATAGCCCTGCATACAGCATCCCAAAATTTCTTAATAATGAAAAAGTGTTTATGACCTTGTTTCGTATATATTTCCATGTTTGCGTTGTTGGTTATGAGCGAAGACTATCTGCAAGCAAAAGTTTGAGATAGATGCAAATATGAAAATAACAAAAATCATTATTGTGAATAGAAATCAAACTCAGAGCTTCTGCATGACAAACAGGAGTTTTTCCAAAACGTCATGCGGCTGCTTGAAACAGCTTAATTAAAAACCCCCATATGAGTGTCATGCGGTGTGAGAAGACTACTCAAAGGGACCATGAAATGGTTTTTTTTAAGCTCCGTCAATGTTTAGGCCATAGCATCAAATCAATCATACCACAAATTTAGCCCCACGCCGTGTACCAAGGCCGCTATGAACAATTAGCTTTATACCCTTTTTCTCACATCTACCTTGGAAGCTCCTGAGACTTGCTGGCATCCTGGCGATCACAGTGCTGTCATGAGCGCACTCGGTGAATTGACCTTCGCTCAGTTAAGGCCTCTGAGATTGAGTGTCTACAGGTTGCGCGCAATCTAGAAGGGCATAACTCAGTGCTCCTGAAAACACACATGACTTTTGGCAACAGAGATAAAGATAGCTGAGTGGTTGATCATTGCTACGACAGGTGCCATCACACTACCAGCCAATCTTATACTATTCTCATGTATGGTGACAATACAAACAAACAAAAAGTATTTGAGAACAATCACTGATAAGTGTCAGCTCGAGCAATGCAGTTGGGTCTTCAGGGGTGAAGTTACAGCCGTAGACACATGGATTGTAGCACTTGCCAGACAGTGAGAGTGCCATGCTCATTACAGTGACGAGCTGAAGCGATTTCAGTGGCCATATGTCTCACAAACATTACTCGATGTTGAAGCTTTGAAAGCCACAAATTGCTAGATATGCAGTAGAACACACAGCTAGGGGTAATTAATTGTGTCCAAGACCTTGAGATAAATACTGTCACTCAGCACACATCAACATGAAGCACGTTGTAAGAGAAGCAGACGAGCTTTGCTGTCCATGGGAGGTTTCGTGATGTAGGCTGAGATATTCAACAAGATTGGTCGGGGGTGCTAATGTGTACTGGAACATTCCTACGTCTATGAGGCACGAGAAGTTGAAAACTCCTTTGGCTGAGTTTCTGCAATCTGCAATTAACCAGTTTAAAGTCTTCTAATATATTACACTGTTGAAGCACAGAGCTTAATTCAGTCTTCAAATAATCTTTAAGACTTGCTTTACTGGCTCACTGTGTTTATACGAAATCATCAAAACCCTTCCAGGGTCTCTAATACATGTAATACTATGTGACAAAAGTGCAAGCATGCGAATAGCACAGGTGGCTGCTTAAAGCCCACCAATTACAAAGTGCAAAGGCATAAATAATCATCACCACATCACCACTAGCCAGCACCAACAAAAGGTGCCGGTAAGCCTCTTGTCTTTAGGACGAGTGGTGGCTCCTTGACCAATTCAGAAAAAAAGATCGTGTTGTTGTGGGCATTTCGCTACTGTACTTGTAATAGGGATTGTAGGATAATTTAAAAAGATGACATTAAGTACACAGACGTTCTTTTGTTTGGAGATGGCCGAGGTGCAATAGGTATATTCTTTTGTACAAAGTTTCAAGTGATTTTGTCCTTCATCGTTCTCCAGAACTAGAAATAATTTTGGCCTTACTTTTTCATTTACTATTATAGGTCATTAGGCTAGCCTTAGCTGTAATTATTAGTACATAGATCTCACAATCAACCGATGACCTCTATTTACTATATATATTTGTTTACAAGAGTTTTGATAACTACTGGAAAATGCTAACAAACTACGATGCAACCGTAAGGCTGTGTAAATCTATTTATTAATAGTTATAAACTTTTCGTGCATGCTTTTTATGTACTCAAAACTCAACCCGCTCGAGATGGACGCTCAACATTTCAACCACAGAGAAGTAGTCAATTAGTTTGTGAAACAGTGGCGAGCATTTTTGCAAGTAGACAGGAAACGCCAGATCAAAGGCCCTAACACTCAAAACTCACTGAAACATCGTTTTAGCAAGCCTAATTTCTCTCTTTTTTTTCTTTATCGATACACTATTATACATACACACACTGCTACTCCCCACAGTCTACATCACATATCACGGTTGTGTCAATCGAACAAATTTCCAGGAACTACTGATAACTTGTGTCTATCCAGATAATAAAAAATATATTTCATCGTTCACTTTCTTTAATTGCCCTACTTTAATTCATGCTTTCTTTTATTTCTTGTACTTTTTTTGGTCAGGCACTACTAAGCAGGCCATAGGTGCAAAAAAAAAAAAAAGAAAGAAAGAATGTATCAAAAGGCGAGTAAATATGCTTGAATGTATCTTTTACAACCCCAAATAAGCTCACCGATTCACACAGCAGTGAACAAGGGTTTCTATGCAGGCTAGTTGGTATTTCATTACAATGCAGTATAGACCACTTATTATGTAAGTCGCTAATATCCACTATATAACCAAAACAACCTTTTTCAAGGACCGCACTTGTGCTATCAGTGCCAGAGTGTATTGCTGTAATTTGGCTTTCTGTGTACCGGCCTCAAGTTCGGCTAAATAAACAATTCATCTTAGACATACCAGCTGCTGTCTTCATTAACATCACAACCTTTGTAACAATATGACATGAGCGCTTCTATGGTATGACATGAGCGCTGCTATGGCTAGTGGACAAAAAGACTATTTGTCACAGGCAGGGACCAATCCTGCAACCTCCGAATAACACGTTTGATGCTCTACCACTGAGGCACGGTGGCGGTCATTCCCCCCATGAACTTTATAGGGTGTATGGCAGCTGCCATTTTGCAATAACATCATGTCACGTTACGTCAAGCAACCAAAAAAAAAAAGAGTGTTCTGCTCTCCCCGTAATGGCAACAGGTGGCATTCGCTGAAACCCCTTTGTTTAATGCACATATGTACCCTATGAAGTGGACAAGAGAATGATTGCCACGATAGCTCAGTGGTAGAGCTTCAGACACGTTATTCAGAGGTCGCAGGTTCAATCCCTGCCATAACAAGTTGTGTGTTCATCCACTTTTACTTCTGCGTGTTCACATTACAATTACTTCTACTAACATCCCCTCTAATATGCCCTGTACTATGTCATTATTATTCTGTCTAATAAAGTAAAACAAGCCTAGTTTAGACATTCCCTCAGTATTGCAAATAAATAACACAAAAAATCTGTACCAGTTAACCAGAAGGGACAGGAAAAGCAATTCAAGAAAATTAAGTAGTCGGTCAATTTGGCATAACCAGGCCCCCAAAGTCTGGTTATGAATGTGCACATGCAATGCCTTTTCATGAGATAGATCTTGAAATAGACTGCTCACAAGATTCTGAAAGAGCACAATGGCAAACAAACATTATCACAAAAATTCAGGTTGTAATTGCACGACACTTGACAATAGTGGGAACTCTCAGTAAGTTGCTTCTCTTTGAATCTAACCAGAGTACTAACCCTGGAAGCCACATAATGTTTGGAGCAGTTCTAGCACTACTTGAGGTGTTTTTACAGTTTTTGCACAACTCGGTGCATCAATTAAAAATGTTGCACTTTGGTACCCATGGTGCACTTGCACTAGCCCAGCTTATTAGAAAGAAAAACCAATTGCAGTCGAACCTCTTCATAAGAGACACTGCTATAAGAGACAACACCAGAGTGCCAACAGTAAAATATGGGGAATATGAAAATGCATATGAGGTCCCCTGCTTATAAGAGACATCTCATATAAAAGACAAGAATTGCTGCCCGGAGCATTCCTCTTATAAAAGGGTTTAACTGTACAGACATATTATGAACCATTCACTTACGATATCTGGCTTGAAACAATGCAGAGGAGCATAATTCATCTTCATATCGGACTTGAGCTTCATTTTCTGCACAGAGGATGGCATTAAAAGCTCTGCACTTGAGTGAAGCCACCCGAGTAGTACCTCATCTAGGCTGGGCAGCACTGCACTGAAAGCATCATAGACAGAAAGGAGGAAGCCCTTGTCCACACTGAGGTGCAGTTCCTGCAGCAAGACTTTGAGATACCTGCGGAGGAAGAGAAGGTGGTGATCAACTGTTGTGGCACCAGGCAATGCATTCAGCGACATACTTGACCGAGTTCAGCCAGTGGGTGTGATGCAGCAGCAAGGCCGCTTCCAGCATAGGCTGCCTGGTCATAGGGGCCAAGGACCGATGCAGAACAATGGGGAAGACCGCATCAGGCAGCTGATTGTCCATCTAAATCGAATGGCATTTCTTGCTTTAGCAACATCTTTATCAACACTGTGGTAAAGAAATTACTTCTTGCACTGAATAAATTTTTAGAAGAAGCACGATCTATCTCATGTGACTGTAACCCCGGCTGTGCCACAAGCTGGTACCCAGGGTGCCAGGCGCTTCGCTGTACTTTCTCCCTGCTTCATATTAGCCGTCTCTGAACCACTACAATTCAACCTAAACTTTGTATGACACAGCTTTTTATTGATCTACTGTTATATTTCCCTTCATTCTCCTGCATTGTTATGTAAAAGTAACCAACATACTTTTTCATTAAAATTGTCAATACAATTTTTTGAAGTTGACCCTTTAAAAACAACAACACATGTACTGACACTGCAATTTTGTTGACTCCAGTTAAGTTGAACTGAACCAAAAAGATTTTCCATGGCACTAACAATGTGCAAACATTCAAACTTTCAAATATTCTTCAAATAGTGTTTGCTATTCGATTCAATTCACACTGGAATTTGACTATTCAAAGTATTCACCCCTCCAGACCATGAAATCGTCCGAAAAATCAAGCAGTCTCCCCCCTGCCTCCCCCCCCCCCAAAAAAAAATTTCTCCCAAATGATCGAATTCCCACAGTCACATCAAAGAAAGCTGCATTACCTACTGGAACATTTATCAGGTTTTTGGTGTGAACCTGCTGTGAACAGCGTTTAACTATGTGCCAACCACCGATTGATGAGGGCCACTGCTGCCAGCACAGCATGAAACAGACTACAGCATTGTTGCATGGAGCTTTCCCAAACGATGATGCAGAACAAAAAGGCTGCAGAGAAGAGCGACTTTCTCCAATGTGTGTGTGTGTATAAATGATACGCACATGCATTGCCAAATCTCCGTCTAAGCGTAGCATTTGCTGCCACATAAAGCCGACTGTTCCTCGTGTGCGACGCATCACCAACTAAGCTGATGCTGTCGCATGACGTCCTCTATAAATTTAGGGACTGTACCGTGGAACTTCTGAAGCTCACTTTATTTTTGTTAATTTTTTTGTTGTCTCAGTCGCCAATGCAAAGCGTTGTGCTACAACTTACCTTCATCGCGCAAGCATCAAGGGTATAGTCTTTATGCCGTTACTAAGTGCCATGTCTGTTGGTTGTTGCTTTTTGGTTTTCTTTTCATTGCTTTGAAATGTGACAGCTCTGGTCTTAACAGTAAACTATTTAGCCATAGCTTACTACACCCTATTGCTCTGTATATCGAGCGAACAGCCATCACATTTGCTCTGATTGCTAATTCTCTGATGGGAGCTGTTCAAGATAACATCATGTGTGAAGGGTGAATTTTGAAGCTTGAATCCTTAAGCCACACTCAGCAACTGCCTTATTTACAGGTATCTATAGGGATGGACTGTCGTACCCCAGCATCACTTTCATCGACTTCGTCAGCCTGCTTGAACTTGCTGCCTCATGAGTGGCAGATTTACTGATCAGATAGTTACATCACAATTTCATGCGCGCCATTCTTCTATCTATCACCAAGTACCCTTTATTCAAGCGGAGGCGACAAGGTAGCATAGATTCTCTTGAAGTTCTAGTGACCTTTCCTGGCCACTTTTTCCAGCAACATGACTGGAAAGCACGCCAGAAGATAGTTGCTGAGCACCAAGCCACAATAGCGAATTCTATTCAAGGTTTGAGCTTGGCAAACTAATAAATAAAAAAATGTTTTGACATCTCACGATGCATGAAGTGTTCCTTTTCCATGAGCATTTTTCTTGGTGTGACAAAGACATGTTTCTTAAATAACTGGCACTGATGTGCGTTTACTAGTGGGTTATTATGAACACAGCAGTTGAAAAAAAGTGCAGAAAAATTTTTTACAGAAAGACCAAGGCTGATTCCACGTCACCTAATATGCTTTTGCATTTGACCTTGTATTTAACACAAATATGGTTTCATTGGCACAAATGATTAAGCACCAGTGCTTATAACTGACTAGATGCATGCGAGTTCATCATCTTGGTCCACGTAGGTGCATAAAAGGATGAATTACGGTGATGAATAAACATAGCTTACACTACTTTATTTAAAGATATGCCTGGAACTAATTATACTCCATGTAATTTGTGATATCACAACTTGTAATTATATTTGCGATAACAAGCTTCAGCTCTGAAACCAAGACTCAAATGACAATTGAGATAGAAGTGCTGGATGAAAATGTGAATGTTGCAGTTTCTGCACCTTTCTGCAAACAGATTGACAGAGTAAATGGGGCGTCTACAATAGTCGTTACATATTTCTACAATCACGACCATGGAGACACTGAAATGTGTGTGACACTGAACTGCGCACGGCAGCATTTTCATTGCTACTCCCCTTACATTTCCGGCTTTATTAGGGAAAGCATCGTGATAAAGAACGCGTCAATGTGCAACACAGAGCGGCAGCAGACTGTTTTTATATGACATGCAACACAATCAACTGTGTTGGGGAACTGTTGGGATCACAGCACTGGGACGGGGTAATCGCATGCTGTCAATGTCCCCAATTCACGTTCTCAGCTTCATCTGTATGCATTAGTGAAACATAGTTTTTAAGACCTTTACAGAAGCTTTTAGGGGTAGAAAATAAAATACCAGCCACTGCGCACAACCTCAGAAGGGAACAACACTTCCAGATAAGTATCAGTGCACTAGAAAAGAGTGAGTCTACTTAGGACAGGTAGCAACCAGAGAGCCGAACCACGAGATTGAAGTAACTGGAAGAATAAAAATGGGGCGGAGCACATTTCGCGATCATTCTCAAATCATGACTGGTAGATTGCCACTATCCCTCAAGAGGAAGGTATATAACAGCTGCATCTTGCCGGCACTTTGCTATGGAGCAGGAACCTGGAGACTTACAAAGAGGGTTCAGCTTAAATTGAGGACGACACAGTGAGCGATGGAAAATAAATTAATAGGTGTAATCCTAAGGGACAAGAAGAGAGCAGAGTGGGTCAGAGAACAAACGGGTGTTGAGGACATCATAGTCGGAATCAAGAATAAGAAGAAGCACTGGTCTCGGGCAGAGCTCGTAAAGCTGAGGCAAGATACCCGAGGATCACAGACTGGATTCCAAGAAAAGGTAAGCGCATGAAAGTGTCATGAGTATATCTCGGGATCAAGTGCTTGCAGCAGATGGAATTGAGAGAGACGGGAGACGGGCATGGTAAACAAACACACTTTATTACCCAAAAGATAAAATGCAAAAAATAAAAAAAGAAAACAAACACCAGCAGACACACAAAGTTACCCCAATACAGCACAAACAAAACCGACTGCAAACCAGTCTAAATCTGTTCGAAGCCTTAGCCACTACTCCAAATCCAATATTCGTCTCAACAAGTGAACATTTTTATAGTTCACATGGGCTTATTTTCGTTGTCTCGTCGACTCCTTGCCCTTGCGGTGTCAACGGTTCATAAAGTCTGTCTTTGATGCCCTGCTCAAGCTCCTACGGTCATTGTCGGTAGTTTCTGCTTAATGTGCCGTTTGTCTTCATTGCCTGTGTCCCGGTATTATGTGTCATCTTCAGCTGCACTGGGCTAGGCTTAGCTTGTCGTGGACTCCTGTTGTGTCGGCGAGTGGCGTCCGACGGCGAGGGCCCCATTTTGTTGTGTCGGGGAGTGGCGTCCGACGGCGAGGGCCCGACGACTGAACGCGAGACGCAAAGTGCGCCGGCACGCGCCCCCAATACTTTTCCCCTCCCCAGACGCTCCTGTATCCACCAGTGCGCGCCCCCGACACGCGCAGTAGAAGTGAGTTGACCGGAGCCCGCGGGAACCCAACAAAGACTGAGCTGGCCAGCGGCCGTTTATTCAACGACACACAACGGACACGCGGACACACGTGATCGGCTGCATGCAATCACGTGTGTGCCGTTACAGACGACATCTGTTGACAGTGTACACACTAGGGCGCACTCAGTGCGCACGCCACTCACAGGTGGTGCCACGACACAACATCATCCCCCCGTCGACAAAATGAGGATTATCACAGGGTAACACTAGAGAAAGTCCCAGGATCTCCACTAAGGAATGTTCACGCCACACGAGCGGCGGGGAGAACAACAGTTCGCACACAGGCACAAGTGGCCTAATACAACAGATACGTCACACATCTTGTGAAACGAAATACACTGCAAAAAAAAAAACACAGAACTGAAAGTCCCCCGCGATGTCGTGGCTGGGCCCTCTAGCCACGCCATTATAGGAAGAACTCTTTTGACCTTAAGTGACAAAATCTTTGAGCCAGTCAGGTAGTTTTGTCTGACGGCACGGACGCATAGAAGTCTCAGTAAAACTTGTTGAAGTGCGACCAGGTTCGGTCGTCTTTGAAAACCTTGTAGCCCCTTCACTTTCCCCCTCCCCAGGGTTGAGATTTAGTGGATTTCTTGAAAAAGGTACCCGCATCGGGTCCTGCTGACTTCCCAACGTTCCTTGGGGAACAACTGATTCAGATCCTTCACTATAAGAGATCTCTGACGAATCGGAGTCTGGCTGAAAACTGGGGGTGGAGCCCTGCAACGTAGGTGCACCAGGGCACTGACTGCCACAAAGATCTAAACTGGAATAAGAGTAAATAAGTTCTTTGGGTGTAGTAGAAAGGGCGGCATTCTGGAAAGAATCCCTAAGAATTACTGTTAACTTGGATGCATTCCACACTTTTCCGTCACTGAGGAGAAAAGTGGACGGCGCAACCTGAGCCTTTACTGTAAGAGGCCTACTATACTTGAAAAAGCCTTTTCTATGGAGTCTTACTTTAACCAAATCGCCGACTTTTATGCGGGTTGGCTGCACACCTTTCCTTTTGTCAAAATACCCTTTGCTTTTATTCTGTTTCGCTGCAACCTGATTACGGACATGAGGCAACCCATTGGGTGACTCCGATACTTTAGGACGAATCCTAAAGTTGCCAATGTCTACTTTCGAACGAGGTTGTCGACCGTGCAGCAAGAAAGCTGGAGACAGGCCAGTCACCGCATGTGGTGTGACCCTATATGAACTCAAAAATTGTGTGATGCTCCTCGAGGCATCTTTACCTTCAAGTCTGGCTACCTGCAAATGTTCCTTAAGAACCCTGTTAAGGCGTTTTATTTGACTGTTGGCCTGAGGGTAATAATTGGACGAAAATATATGACGGATGCCCTGTTCCTTTAGATATTCCTGAAATTGTACAGAGACAAATTGTGGACCTTTGTCAGTTACTAAGAACTCTGGTAGCCCTTCCCAGCTAAACGACGATTCCAACAGCTTAATGATATCCTCTGTGGAGATAGAATTCGTGCCAAGAACCTCAGGCCATTTTGAATAGTAGTCGACTAAGGTAACAAGATACCTGGGAAAAGATACATTTAACGGGCCGACAATGTCCATACCCAACTTTTGCCAAGGCCCTTCAGGCCATTCAACGGGCTGCATCGGTGCTACACGCGGCTTGGCTGGCTTGTCTGTCAGCTGACAGATGTGACAATGCTTGACATGTTCTTTACAGAACGATCCATTTGGGGCCACCAATACCTTTCGCGCAGAAGTTGCTTAGTACGTACTATCCCTTGATAATTTTCATGTGCTAATTGGAGGAAAGTAGGTACCAGAACACTAGGAATGACTAAACGGTCACCACGCATGAGTAATCCGTCAACACAAGAGAGTTCATCCCTGACATGAAAGTAAGCCATTAACTCACTGTTTATATGCTTCTTAAAAGGCCAGCCCTTGGATACACATTCACAGACTTTTTGCAACGTCACATTTACATTCGTTGCAAGTTGGACGGTTTCTTTGTCAACTACAGATGTTACTAAAGACACTATTTCTTCATCCTTGCTAAGTTCTGGACAGGTCTGAATTGGCAGCCTAGATAGGGCATCAGCGACCACATTTTCTGAGCCTTTGCAATATTCTATGTCGAAGTTGTAATACAAAAGTCTAGCTGACCACCGCGAAATTTTTAAAGGCCGTCGGCCTGCATCACCTGCGGCTAACAAAGCAACTACAGCCTGATGGTCTGTTCTAAGTGTGAAACGTCTACCCCAGAGGTAAATATGCCACCTTTCACACGCGAATAGACAGGCAAGCGCTTCCCGTTCACCCACAGAGTACTTTCTTTCAGTATCTGACAAGGTTCTCGACGCAAAGACTACTGTTTCAAGCTTAGGACCATACCGCTGCTGTAACACAGCCCCGATGCCCACGTCAGATTCATCGGTTGTAACCACCAAAGGTAGCTCAGAATTAAACACCTCAATGACAGGCGAACAAGTCAGGCACGTTTTCAACTGATTAAAACTACGTTGGGCATCCTCCGACCAGCAAAACTTTTGGCCCTGCCTGAGCATGAGACGAAGCGGTTCAACTAGGTCTGAATAGTGATCAATGAACTTGGCATAGTATCCTGCCAGACCTAAAAATGACTGTAAAGACTTAATGTCTGTAGGTGCTGGGGCGTTTACTATAGCCTTAACTTTATTTTCTAACGGCGATATGCCATCAGCTGAAATCCGATGTCCCTAGAAGCTAAGCTCTTTCACGGAAAAAAGACTTATCATTCAACTTCATGCCACTGTTGGCTATGCAAGTCAAGACATCAACTAGGCTCGCGTCATGCTCAGACTGTGTCTCACCCCACACAAGGACATCATCCAGATAGCAATTTACATTCTTGCAATCTTTTAAAATCTGGGACATCATTTTTTGAAAAACTGCAGGTGCGGATGCCAGACTGAAACAGACACGCTTAAACCTGAACAAGCCATCATGCGTGATGAACGTCGTTAAGTCCCTACTGCTCTCCTCTAACAACAGCTGGTGATAAGCTGACGCTAAGTCTAGCTTAGAAAAACAATTGGCTCCATCAAACATCTGCAACAACTCTTCAATGTGTGGCAAAGGATACCCATCGATGATAATTGCCTTATTCGGTTCCCTGAGATCTACACACAGCCGGATGCTTCCATTTTTCTTGCGGACGACGACGAGCGGCGAGACCCACTCGGAAGCGTCGACGCGTTCGATGACATCCGAGTCCTCGAGTCGTCGCAACTCGGTCGCCACCTGATCGCGAAGAGCCAGAGGGAGACGTCTCAGCTTGGATGCAATCGGAGTCATACCTGGCCGCCGTTGAATGCGATGAATGAAACCCTTGACGAGAACCAACTCGTCGCTGAAGAGCTGCTCGAAGCTCGAAGGCACGTTGGAGGGACACTGCACTTCACATGATGCGAGTCGGCACGTCGTCAACGACGCGCCGTCACTCTGGATGCCCAGTCGCTGAATGGCGTCAAGGCCCAAAAGCGATGTGCCCTTATCGGTGACGTAGAAGACCACGGAGCAAGACCACTGCAACACTTTGACTGGAGCTTGAAAGGAGCCAAGGATCCCAATGCGCTGCTTGGAGAAGTTTCTTAAGTCGACTACAGCTTTGGACAGGCTGTGCTGTTTGCTGAAATGACGCTGAAAGTCTTCTGCCGTCATCAAGCATACAGACGCTCCTGTATCCACCAGTAGTCACAGGGTAACACCATCGACCACAGCATGGATGACTAAGTCTTTTCTGGATGAGGTGTTAACTGTGAGCACGGACAACAAAGGACGATCCGAGGATAACACTGATGAGCTTGATGTTTAGTTGAACTGAGTGGAGGCCTGCTGCTCCGGTACGACATCGACAGCTCCCCTCGAAGAGACGCGCTGTACAGGGGCAGTCTTGCGGCACATCGACGCGAAATGTCCCCAAGCGTTGCACGTATTGCAACGTCGACTTCGGGCTGGACGATTTCGAAAACTTGAGTGGTGCCGTCTGCTTCCGCAGCGGTCGCACAATTGAGATTGGAAGTCGCCTTGAGACTTCTCATTTGGGACTGGAGCACGGTACCCCGACGATGACTGCGGCTGAAAGTCACCATCTTGGCCTCCCGGACCTGGTGACGTGACGTCACGGCCTCCCCGACTGGCGCGGCCATTCTTTCTCTTCGCGCCGCCATATTGGGCGCCTTGCCCAATGGCTTCCACATGTTCAGGTTGACTGGGAGCAAACGCTTGGTTCGCCAAGGACAATGCTTCGAGCGTCCGACCGACTTCTTCCGCTTTCTCCAAGGACAACTCTTCGCCGTATGCCAGCAGCTTCTCTCTTACCCGCAAGTTGGACGAGCCGTGAATAATCTGATCGCGGACTCGTTCCGCGTACCGTACGTGAGCCCAAACTTGCATCGTACGGCTTTCTCCTTCAGGACTGTCGCGTAGTCGAGGAAACTCTCGCCGGGGAGTTGACGACGACTAGTGAACTCGTGACGTTCAACTAGCAGATCAGTGGACGCGGCGAAAAGCCGGCCGAGCTGCTTGACGAGACTGTCATACTTTGTAACGGCCGGAGCCGAATCTGGGTCAGATGCCGGTGTAGTTGGCACCGCGTTGCTCGGAGTAGACGCCGCATTGCTCGTCTTGTGTCGGGCTTCTTTCTGTTCGACTGCCGCGAAATGCCTTCGCTGTCCTTCCCGTCCCAGCAGGCTGACGAGCGCCGACGCACGACGCGTGTAGTTTCAGTCGCTGTTGCCGGCCACCTCGAGGTGTGCCTGAAACATTTTTTTCCAATGAGTCCACGAAACCGCGTGCGGCCCCGGCAGCTGGAGGAAGACAGGAAGGTGCTCGAAGAGAGCCATGCCAACAGGAGAGGTAGTACAGAGAAGTGTGGAGCGGAGCAAGGGCGAAGGCCTAGGCGAGAGCTTGCCAGAGTCTGCACACAAAGAGCGCTAGGCCTCACGGGTTCTTTCTGCCGTGGTAGGAACCGAGGCGAAGAACATCCTCGTCGCCATTCTGTTGTGTCGGCGAGCTGCGTCCGACGGCAAGGGCCCGACGACTGAACGCGAGACGCAACGTGCGCCGGCACGCGCCCCGACATGCGCAGTAGAAGTCAGTTGACCGGAGCCCGCGGAAACCCAACAAAGACTGAGCCGGCCAGCGGCCGTTTATTCAACGACACACAACGGACACGCGGACACACGTGATTGGCTGCATGCAATCACGTGTGTGTCGTTACAGACGACATCTGTTGACAGAGTACACACTAGGGCGCACTCAGTGCACCCGCTACTCACAGGTGGTGCCACGACACAACTCCCTTGCTGACAGGTACCCTCTGCTGACTGGTGTGGGCTGCTATCGCCGTGGGGCTGCTACCACTATGGCGCGAAGTGGCATAGCTGCAAACTCGCCAGGAATTGCTGGGCAAGGGTGCATCAAGTCAGCCACGCTCGGGAGGACCACTTTCCAGGCCTCTCATGCTGACATATTTCAGAACTGGGTGACTGTGGTTTCCCATGTCTTCGCAGCTTGGAGGTTCACAGCACAGTCCCAGCTCATCCTCCATAATTTTCCATCACACCTCGGATCGTGTACCACGAGTCTTTTTCCGACGAATTTCGTACTTGAACATGGCACGTCTGCCCACCGTTGGGGTCTCGCGCACATGTGCTGCTTTCCAGCGCTCGGCACGTGCCTCGTACCTTCTAACTCAAGACAAAGGGGGTGAATATGTTAGGTGGGCAAATGAGATTGGGAAGTTTGTGGGTATGATATGGCAGCAACAAGCACCGGACCGAATTGACTGATGGAACACGGGAGAGGCCTTTGTCCTGTAGTGGGCGTAGTCTGGCTGATGATGATGATGATGATCATTCCAGGTCATACAGATATGCTGGCTCACTCGGTAACTTTTTAATCTAGGCACACTGTAGCGCCCAAAAAAGTCCCATGAAGTATATAGTTTAAAAAATGCACACTGTACTACAAAAATATTTACATATAGTCTACCCTCATTATAATGAACCCATGTACAACAATAGACTTTTTGATACAATGGACCGTTATTCAGGCAAAGTTTGGTGTGCGTATTAAATGAATGGGGACAATTTCACTTTTAACAAACCACGATAAAATATACTATTGCTACCATGGACGAAATTAGCAGAATTTTTCTTTGAAATTAGGTGCACAAAGCATAACTTTGCCTTGTTGACGTGGTCTGACAACAGACATCATCACCCCACCCTTTGCCCACTAATGCCACTATAATTTTAAATAGCGGCTGGCAAAATTAGTGGCTTCCGGCGAAATCAAGCCTCCAGCCAAGCCAGTCTGAGAATAAAGTGTAACTTCTCTGTTACGTTCTGTACTGCTGTATTTTCTCAGCTACCACGTTATTTTTGTTGGTCCCGGCATAGCTCCCATAGATTTCCATGTTTTGCGAACCCTGCTGTTATGTCCCAACTGAGGGCCTGTTCCTGCATGATGCTTTGCAACCTTGCCTGCCGAACCCACCTTGACACCGCCATTTCTATTTGACTTTTGAGAGCTATGGCCTGGCTTGGCTACAGCACAGCCTGCAAGAAGCTGCAGGCGAGTTACAGAGGCCACCCCTAGATAACCATTCGTGAAAAGTGCTATCACCATCATCACTGTGGTTAGAATGGAAGTTTTACTACCAAATGCCGAAAGTGCATGACAGTCAACCATCGCCGCACTTTTGGGACTCGTCTTCAATCGTTGTTGTGCTGAATTTGTCAACTCAATATTTGTCAAGCCTTGATGGCGTCACGTAAGCAGAAAGAACTTTTCCTTGAGGAAAAGCGGGACGTACTTAAAGCAATCGACAAGCAGCCAGCACAAAAAAGGGTCCACATTGCGAAAGACCTTGGTCTGCCACCGTCAAAGCTCAACAGCATTGCTTTTAAGCATACCAAGATAGAAGGTAATGCCACTCTCTTAGGCTCGAAAGCCAAGCAAGCACATAGCGCCAAGCACGAGAATATTGACGACGCTCTTGTCACCTGGCTCAAGCAAGCTCGTATTGCTGGAATTAACTTTGACCGCAGCATTTTACATGAGAAAGTGATGGGAATAGCAGACAGACTGGGCATCACTGACTTTCCGGCATTTATTGGCTGGATTGACCGTTCCTGCCAGAGGCACGGCATCGCTTACAAGACAGTGTCACAAGCAAGAGCCCATAGAAAGGAAAAAGATGATTAGGAGCTGACAAGATTCAAAATAGCACGAGCGCGCACACCGTACAGTGAGGCCCGAGACACGTGACCCCAGCTGCGAGCGGTGCACGAGCAGCGACGAGCTGGCATTTTCCATGTGCGCTTCGCAAGAAAAAGACGCATCGTCAGCAGACGCACTGGCGACGGGAGAGGCAGGACAGCCCATTGGTAACATGCGACGTGGGCTTCCCGAGAAGAAGATGGAGACCTCGACAAGGAGGCTACTTGGGATGCGGCTGCCGCGCACAGCAAGCGCCGACGTTCTTGGCGCAATCCCCCTTTGAAGCAAGCCTGCAAAGACAGTTTCAGGGAGACCACGTCAGTGTTGAGCACCGGGTATCACCTGTGGCTGCCAAGCCCAACCGCCGAGACGTCACCACGTCACCGACATCAGGCAACGACGACAACAGGCAACCACGACGGTAATCGCAAGGTTGATGACTTTCATCAAGAGCATCGAGATTTCCGATGAGGACATGACCAATCCCGACAGTGACTAGAAGCGTGTCTGCTGTTTTACAAGTAAAGCCGAGGTGAAGCATTAAGGCCATGAAGTCGCTGGGCGATATTTAGGACAGTTTACGCTGCATGAAGTTTATTTAGAAGTTAGGAATTTAGATTGTCATTATTTCTATTTGTTTGCTAAATTTTTGTATATTTGTATATAATGGGTGAGTAGTGCAGGTGTTCATTAAATGTGGTGTGTTATTGAGAGTCATGTCTCAATTCATCACCCACAGCAGCAGCCCGTAATTCATGACAATTTGGTGAGCCTGCCAGGATTTCACCTGGCCCAGTTACTGATTATTGGTTGTTGCGGTGATGAATTGAGACAAAATATTAACGGTTGTTTGGGAGCAAGAGCTCAGTAAGAAACAGGGTTTAAAGTTCATTGACAAAGAAAGAGAGCGTGTTCGAAAAAAGTGAGAGCTCGTGAGAAATGAGCAGAATGCCAAATTTGAGTCACAGCTCGCTGAACTGCAGGCAATTCGCACTAGAGAAGAGCAAACTTTAGAACGCCAACTAAGATTGATACAAGCCAAAGGTTGCGTAAGGGGGGGAGGAAAGACCCACAGATGTTGTATCGTGAAAGGTTAGGCAGCGCGACATTGACGTCAGCGCTTCAGTTGATAAAATGCATAATAAGCAGAGGATTTGTGTAAATGGTGACAATGTTTCAGAATGAACGCAAGAGAAAGGAGTTGCATGTTGCATGCAGTTTCAGAAAGGCAACAGTTAGCGAAGGGGACGCCGATGAAAAGCACAGGGAGGAAGCGAACGCGACTTTTACGGGTAGCATAGAGACAAATAGTTGCTCGCGGATGGGCATGCATTTTGAAGGAGAAAGCCAGACGCATTCTCAAAAGGTGAAGATAATTGCACAGAGTTCCAGAAAGAATGATTAGCTTCGGACGCTGGAGGTTGAGCTGAAATAGAACAGAACGAGACTGTTCCAAAAGCACAGGATATTGGTCATAATTATCATTACGCAAGTAGTGTCGTGAAAGTTGTCGGCGGTAGGCACGGCAGACGAAGGAACAAGACCATTTTGAAAGCGCTGTAGCGAGGAACCAACGAAGTAACCAGAGGTTGGACGCTACCTAGGGAAAGTGGTTCTGAAGACGCGTTGGAGGGGTAATGCCGCAAGAAGGGGCAGCAGATGTATTGAGCGTCTTAGATGGTGGGTCGCGAATAGTTGTAGAAAGAAGTTGAAGAAGACGCGAAACATCCAAAAGCACCATTTGAAGACTACCTTATCAAGCTGGTGGCTCTTGGCTAGAAAACTTTGGAAAGTGGAATAGATTTTTGTGTGCCACTAGCTGACTTTTGTCAAAGTGGAGTTTTGTGAGTGAACAACTTTATTCACTTCCTGCAGGTTACTGGGCTGGACTCCCACCTAGGAGCTGGTTGAGAAACCATGTCTCTCAGCAGCTTTTTTGACCTGCTGGGTCGCCCAGAGTTGATTATCTAGTCTTGAACTGAGCAGCGCGGTCCACCAACGCTCTCGTAGGTCTTCACTGGAGGCCGCATCTCTCGTTTTGCCAATTAGTGCTAAACACTCCCAGAGAATATGCGCTAATCTTGCCCTATTACTTCAATACTTGCATTAACTGGTCATATACAAGTCGGGGTAAATGTGTTTCATAGTTATGGGATTAGTGTGGGTGCCTGTTTGTAATTGCCGCCATTGAACGGATTGGGCCCGGTTGAGCTTGGGGTGAGGCGGGGAGTATTCTCGTCGTTGAAGTCTATATTGTTGGATAATGTCATTGAATTTGGTAAGTCTATCCCCCAACTCCTCCCAAAGAGAGTCCGAACGGGTGGTGTCAACCACTGACGTTGCCCGGAACGTGAGACCTCGAGCCATGTCGTGCGCCACCTCGTTAAGACTGACCTCCATGTGGTCGACGGGTGTGTGGGTGGGAAACCAGAGAATGCATGCAATTTGGTCGTCAGAGTGGGTTTCGCCTGTTGTAAGGACTTTTAGCGCCACTGGAGAAATCCTACCGTTTGCGAAATTTCAGACTACTGTTTGTGAATCACTGATAATATACTGGGCATCAGTGTGAGCTATGGCGAGCGCGATAGCGACCTCCTCTGCTGTATCCACGTGATTTGTATTGATTGAAGCATTGGTTATGCATTTGTGCGTATGGTCTACAACAGCAGAAACAAAACGGCGATAGTTTCGATAGGGCGCCTCATTGATGAAGACCGCCTCCATATTGTTTCTATAAGTTCGGAGCATAATTTTGGCTCTACTGATTCTTCTACCTTTTTTGTGATCAGGGTGCATGTTCTTTGCAAATGGCGGTATCATGAGTTTAGTGCGGATTTCGCGTGATATGTCGCATTTAATACCATGCTGTGCGTGGTAAGAAATGCCGAGACTGTCGAGAATTTGGCGACCTGCTTTCGTATTGCTCAAGCGCTCGTATTGCGAGATCTGTTGCTCTTCGATTATTTCTTCAACCGTGTTATGAAGGCCTAGTTTAAGAAGGAGTTTCATGCTGGTATTGTGCTGAAGCCCTAGCGCCTGTTTGTAAACTCGTCTGATGAGTGCGTTGAGTTTAGCTCTTTCCGCCGCAAACCATTCATGGTAGGCAGCGACATAAGTAATGTGGCTGAGCAGGAAGGAGTGGATAAGCCGGAGAATACTACATTCCTTCATGCCCTGATGTTTATTACTTATTCTTTTAATGAGCCGCATCATTTGCACAACTTTGGCTTCTAATTTGCAGATTGTCTCAGCATTTGTGCCTTTGCTTTCAATCAAAAGTCCTAAAACCCATATTTTATCGACTGTCAGTATAACGCGTCCATCAGCTGTCTACAGGATAATGTCTCTGTATGAGCTTTTTGGACTATACTGTTTGGGTGGTCTGCCTCGGAGTTTGGGGCAATATAAGAGGAGTTCGGACTTCTCCGCCGAACACGAAAGCCCTGTTCTGCGTAGGTATTGTTCCACTACGTTTACCGCTTCTTGAAGCCGTTCTTCTATAGAGCCATCGCTGCCATCATATATATTTAGAGGGTAATATCGTCAGCATATATGCTGTGATGAAGCCCGGGAATCATGGACAGTTTTGAGGGCAAACCGAGGAGAACTAAGTTGAATAACAAAGAATATATCACGGAGCCCTGTGGAGTTCCTGCACTTCCTATGGGTATCTCAGATGACGTGAGTGCGCTCACTTTGACTACAGATTGTCGGTTTGTAAGGAAGTCGCAAATGTAGTTAAAAGTTCGTGTTCCAAGATTTAAGGCGTTAACCTGTTGGAGTATTGTATTGTGTGTAACGTTATCGAATGCTTTCTTAAGATCTAAACCTAGTATAGCTTTGGTTAAGCAGTCGTGCTGTCTATGATTTGGTGCTTCAATTGAAGCATAGTGTCTTGGCATGAAAGGTGCCTTCAAAAACCTAACATAGTGCACGGGAGAACGTGATTGTCTTCAAGGTAATCTGTTAGTCGAGCTATGAAGGTGTGCTCCAAGAGTTTCCCTAGGCAGAAAGTTGGAGAGATGGATCTAAGGTTGTGAATGTTCAGTGGCTTCCCCGGTTTGGGGATAAGAATAATCTTGGCAACCTTCCATAGTGGGGGTAAACGTCCTGTGGTCGAGCATGCGTTAATGTAGTCTGTAAGGTGACTAATAGATTCATCATTTAGGTTACGTAGTGTCTTGTTCGTAATGGAGTCACAACCAGAAACAGATTTGGCATTAAGGAGGTGTAGTACAGCGCGAATCTCTGCTTCCAAAAATTCCTCGTCAACAGTTGCATTTGTCTGACCGGTATAATCTGGGTGTAGTTGAGGTGCTTGGGAGATATGTGTGTTTGCTGTCTCTCGCAACAGTTCCTCCTGTGTACCTGTGTAATCATGGATGAGCTTATTGATATGTTGACGGTGGACTGCATTGTTGTTCTCAGGGTTTAATAGATGACGGAGAAAGTGCCATGTTTTTCCAAAACCTATTTGCTTGTGTCCATGGAGTTGCAAATGTCATGCCACTGCTGCTGGCTTAATTCTTTAGCATATGTTTCGATCTCTCTGTTGAAGAGCGCTATACGTTTCCGAAGGTTCCTGTTTAATTTCTGGGTTTTCCACCTATTTTAGGGTAATTGTCTCGCTTTCCACATATGTAGAAGCTGGCTATCAATCTCCTCAAAGTGCGCCTCTGGGGGCACTGTTTGTGTAGCGTGATCAATGTCCTGTCTTAAAGTTTTGGTCCAGTGTTCAATATCATCAATGGGTGAGACATTATTTTCTCATGACTTGCGGAACTTGGCCCAGTCGACTAGCTTATGTTGTTTTCCTGTCGGTTTGGGAGGGCCCCCTTTGATGTGGATATCGTTGATGTAGTGGTCGCAACATAAAGCCTCTAGTGTGTTACGCCATATTGCTGTGGGTGCATGTTTGACGAATGTGAGATCTGGTGTAGTGTCCTTGCTAGAACTGGTGCCGGCACGGGTAGGCGTGCTTGGATCTGTGATGAGAGTTAAGCCTTCGTTTTGGGTGTCGAGCCAAAGATCACGACCTTTTGGGTAATATCCCCAAGCTGTATATGGAGCATTAAAATCGCCTCCTATTACAATGGAATCGGAACCAGCGATGTTGAGAGTGCTCTTAAAGAGGGTGCCAAACCTGTGTTTTTTGTGTTTAGGGTTACTGTATAGGTTAAGTACAAAGAGGCTAGCGTGTGTTTTGCAGTGTGATATGAGTTCAATTAGAATGTTATCCATGTGCCTAATTTTAGTATCGTGTTGCATAACAGTATGGTCTTTGCGGACTAGGGTTGTAAAGGTGGTGGTATCTCCAGTGGCACAGCCAATTGCGCGGTACCCTGCTAATTTGGCCAAACCATGCTACTCCTGTAAAATAATAATATCTGGCTTGTTCTTATCACGGGTATATTGGTTTAAAACAGCTTTCTTATTCGCGTAGTTTTGACAATTCCACTGCCAAATGTTGTACGCAGGTTGCTTAGCCATGGTGAGGAGTGGGGGTATAAATGTTGCCGGCTGAATCAGACCGGTGGGTGGCGAAATGGGTTGCGATGGTTGAGTTCTGGGCACCATTCCGTTCGATGACTGCGAGGAGGTCCACGAATCCACTGCTAGCGTTCTTTGGTCAAAGTGCTCATTTTGCTGTTGTATTAATTGAGTTAGCATATCTACACGATTGGTGAGAGTAGGTATAAGGCGAGACGTTGTGGTCATCCATGCATTGAATTCTTTAACGGATTTCATCAGGTCAGCAAGAGTGGGATTACTGATAGTAGTGCGTGTAGGTCTATTCTCACTATTCGAAGTTTCCGCTTTACGTTGAGGGGGCGGGGGGGTCGCCCCCTCCTCCATTTGTTCCAGAGGTGTTTCAGGCATAATTTTGTAGGGGGGTATTTACTGGTTGTTGTTCTGAGCTCTTAAATTTACAAAGCTCCTCTTTAAGCATGTGGTTTTCCTTGCTTAAAGCATTCATTTTCTGATTGCATTGGCTAAGCATTTGTTTGAGTTGAACTATCTGTTACTTTAACTTTTTCGATGAGTTTTGAGATGCGGCTTCCTCAGACCTATGCTGCGTTCCCGCGACCACGTCTGCCTACCTCAATTCGTGTGGTCCTGGTGTTCGGCTCCGTGATCTGGATCCGGACCTTGAATAGGTGTGGGATTTGGGCCAGCCCCGGCCTCCTTTTGGTCGAGGAGGAAGAGTGTCCTGCTTGTTTGCATCGTTGCTGCTGGCTGTAGGCTTGGGCGAAACTTGTTGTTGGTGCTCCCAGCGGCGACGGGTCACGATGTGAGGGGTCTTGTAGCGTGTCCTGCAGGTCCTGTCGGCCGTCTCGTGGTTGCTTCCGCAGAGTTGGCATGTGGGTGTACGCTGGTGGTCCTCCGGGGAGCTCGGCACCCCGCATCCTCGACATATACGATCTTGGGAATTCGGACACACATCCACGCGGTGTCCCAGTATGCCGCAGTGATAACATGTATCGGCTTGTTTCTGGTATAGGGTGCATCGCAGTAGAGGTCCACCGTAGCGAACTTTTGTCGGTACCCTGAATCTCTCGAACAGCACGATCACTGCCGTTGTGTTACTCAGCCTTTTAGCAGCCAATGACATGGGATTTCTGGGGGTGACAACACTGGCTGCGATGTCGCGGGCGCTATCTTTCAGGGGGATGCCGCGTATTACGCCTTTGGAAATATAGTCCGGCGCCGCCTCGTAGGCACTGGTCTCATACGTGTTCTTGCCGACCGTGATGCGGGTTATACATTGATATTTATGAGCATGTGCATCGATGTACTCGGTGTACTCACGGCGATGATATTTTGTTGTAGATTAGGGCAGACCATGCTCTCATCTTGAGCTTCTTTCAGGATTGCTGCTGCTTGGTAGACGCTGGTCGCTATGCGCACAGCTCCGTGATCAGCGATGCGGAGGCTCCCTCTTGGACGTATAATTATCTTGTAGTCGTCTCGAGGTAAATGTGGCATGCGACTTGCTTTGATGAGTTGTCGTAGGCGCTGCTCGCCTTGTTTTTTGTTGTAATTGCCATCTCCAGACTCCACGCGGGAAGTCATCGCTTGCCTGCTATTTGACTTCCGTGAGCCTACTGTCCACCACCCTTCATTTTTTTCGAGATCATCACTGGAGACCTCTTCACCATCCACGGTGACTTCCATCTTGTTAGAAAAGTGAGGCGTTTCAGGCACGTCGACCGGTGCTTCCTTGCTAGCACCTATCTGTTCAGCAGCGTTCGTGGCAGCGGCATCGGCGGCAGCCGTGCATTTCTGGAGTTTTGTATACAGAATATTTAACATTTTTCAAAAGTGGGTGTTGGGTGTTGATTGTAATCATTCATTTTGTGAGAGTAGTCGCGTAACGTTATGGTTTATGAACTCTTGGACACTAAGCAGTTTAGTGCAGTGTAGCATGATGTTGGTGCTTGTAAGTGTGTTGTAACGACCAGTGCGAGTTGAACGTCAAGAGAGTAGAAGACAGGAGAATACAAAAAAAATACAGATGAAGATTAGGGCAACAAAAATACGCTGGCAAGGAGCCATTTTTCAAGAAAAAAACTCCTGAAAGGGGGGGCGTATGTCACAAGCAAAAGCCCGTAGGAAGGAAAAAGACAATTAGGAGCTGACAACATTCAAAATGGCATGAGCGCGCACAACGCACAGCGAGGCCCAAAGGGCGTGACCCCAGCTGCGAGTGGTGCACGAGCAGTGACGAGCTTGCATTTTTGAAGTGGGCTTCGCAAGAGAAGGACGCAATGCCAGCTAGCGTACTGGTGACAGGAACGGCAGGACAGCGACCTGGCAACATATGACGCGGGCGTTCCAAGAAAAAGACGAAGACCTCGACAAGCTTCGAGGAAGGCTACTCGAAATGCAGTTGCCGCGCACAGCAAGACCAACATATCTTTGAAAGGATGCTGTTGTGTCTCAACTGTGAAAAAATATTCCATTGATCTCCTCGGTGCACCACACATCCGTACTAATGCGTGGAACTCACTTAAGCAGGATACCATTGCCAATTGCTTTAGGAAGTGTGGTTTTGTTGAACCCGTGGCTAATGGTGATGAAGTGGCGCTGCAGATTTCTTCGGACCATTTAATATGCGCTCCTGACAACTTCAGCAGTGTTCTACTGGATGGCGTGACATTTGAAAGTTACGTGCAGGTGAACAGCAGTGTTCAGACTTGAGGCATCATCACTGAGGCTGAAGTAAATGAATCTGCGTGCCCTCAAGTGGCGACATCTAATGACCCTTCCGCCCTCAGTGCCGAAAATTCAGATGAAAGCAATGAGGTGCCCCCCCCTTCACCTAGTGATACTGAAGCATTGTTTGCGCTGGACATAGCCGCGCACTACTTCTCTTGCCAGGAGAATGCTGAAGCCGAAGTAGAAATGATTTGCGAATTGCGTGCGAAAATGAATGACTCGCTGCAAGGCAAATGTGCGCAGATGCGCATCACTGAATATTTCAGTCAAAGATGGGTGTCCTGTGATTTGTGAATAAATGTAAGTCTTCTGAAACTTCTTCCTCATGTGTTAACTCAATGCACATGCGTCACTGCAGATGAGCCCTCCGTTCACTTAGCTTTCATTATTTAGAAGTTCTTTTAGTTCGAACAAATTTTGAGAACCCTTTCACTTTGAATTATCGAGATTCGACTGTATTAATGTGAGAACTGTCTTGGTGCTGCTCAGTTCAGAAGTTTCAGACCAATTTTGGATGGTCCAGAGTGCTGTTCACGCTGCACGGGAACAACAGCTCCTAGCAGCCAATTTAATTTAATAATATGTGGCCCAATCTAAGCAAGTATGCCTTCCCGTCCCCAAGAAAAAGAAAGACTTTATTCCAAGCTGATCAAGAGAAGTGGCTGAAAAACAATGCTAACACTTTTACTCTTTATAATCAGACTAAGCTTTTTGCTGCAGTGCAGCGGCCGCATAGTGTCCCTGCACTTACAGTAACGGCACTCGCTCAATTTCAACTTGCAGTGCAATTTCGTTTAAAACTGCTGGTGGTGATTGGCGTCTTTTGTAATAATGCTGTTGAATACATTAAGCATGTATCAGAAGAACTAGCCTGGTGATACTGCTGGGCAAAATGGAAATGATCCTCGCGATGACATGCACCCCCCACCCCCCCACCCTTGCAGAGTTAAGATATAAACGGAAGTTGGATAATACGGACCCATTTTACTGGATTATTATGGTCTATTGTAACCAGAGTAGGCTGCATTTGAAATTAGCACAGGAATATATACAACTCAGTGTGTTTCATCTAATATAAAAAACAGTTTAAAAGAATGTATATAAGCAGATTGTGCTCTCTGAATTCTGCAGCATGTTAAATTAGCGTGCTATAATAGTATCATACTGCTAGTGTCCTTACCATAGAAAAAGTGCAAAATAAATGCCCGTTTTTTGGTCACACGACCAATCTTTCTTTTTTGAGTGCAAGTGTTTAAATAGATGGACCACTTTTAGTATACAGTAATGGCACAGGATTACTGTAAATTCATATTGGACTGCCTAATAGTAAAAATGACAGCACTGTTATCCATCACCAAGGATGACACTTACATTTGCTGCCTTGAAGACTGCTAGCTGTAACATTGGTGTGTTCAGGATTTTCCATCTTCCCTGGAACTTTAGCAACAGCTACATGACATTTAAGTTGGCTTTTAAGGCTTTTAGAAAGCATTACATTCAATGTGGCAGTTAAACCAATCACGTAAACCTGCAATGACAACAGCAATGACTACAGCAGTTTGGTGCAGCACTTTTATCAGTGTCCGATAGGATGAATACACTGATGCTTCTACAGATCACACTAAAATTTTCATAGCTTGTAGCCATTTCTTTGCTAAAGCATTAGCATAACTTTCTTAGCCAGGTATAAAGAGGGAAAAAAGACTGCCCTCACGAAATGTGGCACAAACACAGATTGGTACCACATAGGTGCCTCCAAGCATACAAAGCCATGCAGAAGGAGCTCCTCATGTTACCTGAATCCTTTGAACTTTGAGCAATACTAGCGACTGATGACTTGACTGCCGATATTGCAGCCAAAAGGCGGGATGGTAGGTTCGCTGCAGCGGCCCATAAAATGGCTTTGTCATCTGCATTTTCTCAAAGTCCACCTGTGAAAAAAAAAAACAGGGTTATGATAGCATACGGAACAACAAATTTTCTGCTATTGGTCATATGCACACAACTTTAAATAAGCATTAATTAGTGTTACCACCATAGCCCATTTGTTTGAACTGGAATGCTACCCCACTGTTCCTCACCAGTATGTTGTTATGATTGGCTTTCACGGCTTGGTGCTGCGCATGGATGCAGGGAATATTTTTGGAAAACTCTGCCCTGCATTATTCCGGATACACTCTCCCAAGTGCACCTGAAGAGGCGACAATGCGAAAGTCGTGCTCTGAACCCTTCAGGGATGTCGGCCCACTTCGTCAAACCCCTGAGAACACATTTGAACGGCTTTGGCGGTTCTATAGCCTAAGAAGAGCTGTTTGCAGTTAAGGCTGCTTTCTTTGTTCAACGTGCTACAAGATGCACAAAACAATATACCTCTCTCTGTTTCCAAACAGAGTGACATCACTGCAAGCAGCCCGCCCACCATTCCCTCCCTCGATTCAGAAGCTAGTTGGCAAGAAAGTTCTGCCGACGGGACCTTTCCGCATAGCAGGCCGGTGCGTGTCTGCAATCTTTCGACAGAAATTTCTGCGAATTGTTGTTTTTCTAAATCCACCTAGAGGAAGAATAACTGCCTATAATGCAAGATTTTGTTAGGTTAACTTGAGGTGATTTGCTCGTCGCAAATGGCAACCATTAGAAAGAAAACTTTTTTGCTCTTCAAAAGCCAACATTCTACATGTTGATGGTGACGGGTGCTTTGAGAAATGATAACATGGCATAGATGTAAATGTACTCGATTTCCGTCACGACATATTCACTGAAGTTTCAAACGAAATGTGACATTGGTAGCAGCATCGTTTTGAGCTGTCATGCATGAGGTCACGAACAAGATACTCACTCAGTGCACAAAATTTTTATTAAGATGAAAAAATAAAAAAAATGAGGAAACACTTCTTGCCATGCATTAGGCTGAGGTTAATTAATACTCGTGAAAATTATGCAAAGTTCTCGACATCAACAGCGTTCCTCATAGCCCACTGATAACTCATGCAATTTTAAACCCGACAACTTATGTATATTCATAATTTCTTGCGCAATTATCTTGCTATGCCTGATGCCTTCAATCTATTTGCATATTCACATTGCTTCTTTAGACCTGATACACAAACTTTTAGTGAGCGTTGTCTCTTTGTAAAGATAGATCCGTGAAGTAGATGTGAAACAAGAATCTGCGCTGCTTACATGTTATATCTTTATTGGGTTTGTTTATGCATCACGGTGAAGTGTATATTCAACTTCAGCAATGCTAAACAAGCTTGTAGATCAAGGGTAGTCGTATCTTTCAGACCGGAGATCATGCAATTTTTTTTAACACGATAGTGTTAGAGAGCTCGTGTCGCATAAACTCGGCTGTCGGCGTTGACACCCTTGGTTGTGAGTGAAAAATCTTCCACGAGCGAAAAATTGAGAAAGAAGCAAATAAAATAAAGAATAAAATTTTTGGTCCAATTGAGGATCAAATTCGGGTCGTTCACGTGGCAAGCAGGTGTTCTACCGCAAATCCACGAAGTTACTTGCAGGTGCTTCGGAAAAAAACACCACATAAACGCCATGTAGTGAAAAGAGTCTCCTTAACGCATTTTGTTCGACAGGCGTCACGACGAAAACCAGCCCATTCGGGGATTTGTACGTGCATTAGGAAGGCCATCAAACTACGTCAAAAAAGGCCAGAATAGTGCAGCCATTGCCGCAAAAAATACACAGGAACTTTCAAACAGCTTTAAAAATGAACAACTATGTCCATCTAGTGGAAAACATATCATGTGTTTCCAGAGGTGTTGATCAAGCAAATAGCAAATGCTAGACAATGTGCTGCCATCTGTGATGCATTGTGAGACTTTTTATAATGGCGAGCGCACGACGCATATCTTGAATGCCATGTGACTCTTACTTTCGATCAAAAATTTGTATGTACCATTCGCACGTGCCCGCTGGTACAATATACTGTGTGCAAGTGTGTGAGTGTAACAAAACATATTAATAAATATGCACTTAGCGGTTGAAGAGCGCAATAGGGGCTGGATTTCGCTATCGTGTTCAACTATTAAAGGCGAAGCCTAAAGGTCCCCCCAACTTTTTCCACACTCAGCGTAAACGCTGCGATGTACCACTCACAGATGATTGCGTCGAATGCATTTTTACCTTCACTAAATGTCAAGTCATAAAGTTCCGCTGTCAACCAGTTACTGTCACCCCACCACAAGTGCCAATGTTTTCACAAACAAGAGGCATTGTTTTTTACACTGCATGCACCCCTCACACAGAATATTCTCAGTTTCACCATCCGTAAAAGAGAACCAATATTGTCGATGCCTTTAAAAACAAATACATGAAACAATAAACACTGCACATTTTTGAAGACGATGCTGCTGTTCCTTGCACAGGCCACCCCGTTTGTTCGCTTCTCCAAGATAAACAGCCGGCCAATGTGGCAAATTTTTTGTCATGGAGTTTACCGCATACCTAGATGTTCTCCGACACATACCACAGCTAATTATATTATGGCCGCTCCAGGGAAAAGTGCTCTTTTCACACAGTCCCTTGGCGTTGAAACTGCATCGATACTTGCCGAGATAGCAAGTGCACCAGCGATCACCACCTTAAAATCGAATTTCATTGTTGATACTCAAGGAATTCCCACCCCCCCTCCCTTTGTTGTTTCATGCTCGTTTAAGATGGGTGGTTTACTTTCTGTTTGAGCATTTGAAGGCAGTTCTAACACACGAAAGATGTTATCTTATGCACTTTCCAGGCATTAACTAATAGGTATGGGCCGACTCATTTGATCTCAGTTTCAGCAGCGCACGCGTGCTTTTACCCGCTCGTGAAAGTTATGATGCGCACGAGCACGTTATCAATTTGGACTAGTTACGGAACATGGCGGCCAAGGCAAAAACTCGCTGACAGTGTCCATATAATTTCTATAGCAATAATAATGGAGTTTTTGACTGTAAAATAATTGCTTTAGGTTAGCTCTGCCTTCACTCATCTTTCCTTTAATTTGCGCATTTATTTTCCGACGGTTTGTATTGAACCTGCATATAACGAACATCCTTTTATAATGAATTTTTCCGGGAATTCATCGATTTCGTTATATCCAGGTTTAACTGTAAAGGAACCAAAGCTGAAGTTTGCGGAGCGACGGCAACGCCACACCTGACTTTGGCGGTAAGCTCCGGGGAATTTAAGGATAGGCGCGGCAGAAGGCTGTTGCGACTTTGGGTCCTGCGGGTCTCAGTTTGGTAGCGGGCCCCCGTCCTAGGACCCATTGTCGAACAAGATAGATGAGGCAAGAACGACAACAATTTATTTACATGGTTAGTAACTGAGAATTTGAAAAGAGGTTATCAAGTGATCAAGAAGTCAAGAATTGTACATCTGAATGGTTGAACTGTAGAACTTAAAATATACAATAGTCTTTCGCTTATATAGCACCACGTCACCAACCCTGGGTGCATTGTCCGCGGCTTCAGCCAATACGGCACTCGACGGTATAGATGCTCTACCCACGAAGGCGGGGAAAGGCACCACACAATGCACGTGGAGAGGGCCTACACGATGCCCAAATATGGTTACAAACACACAGCGCTGACGTTTCACACCCGTCACCAAGATTTCCCGCACGTCCGATGGTCTTAGATGACCTTGGTTGCCAAGAACTCTTGTGGCAGTTGGGTGAGGTTCGAAAAACCGGCTCTCGGAACACGCGCCAAACTTGCCTGACTGCGTTCGGGTAGAACAATGTAGTGATCTGCCAGCTTATCGTCAAAATATGCTACCCCATTCAGCCGATCCTATAGACAAAAAGGGAAGGAGGAGTGGTCGACTAATCCCTCGTCGTCAAGGCAGGCTCCCGCAAGGGCTGAAGCAGATAGCGCTTTTTCCTTCAACCCACATTCCATTCCTCGTTGTTTGCTAGAAGGTGCGGCTCAGCTACGAATTTCTAGGGCTCCGCTTCTCCTCGCAAGGTGCAGCCACAACCATTTTCGATTTAGCTTTCTGCGCAAACTGCAAATACCATGCTGGTTCCGGTCTTTCCAGATCCTCGGTGACCTCGAAAATGGCCCCGCTGCTTCCTTGTTTGCCTCAAAAGCCTTGCATAAAGTCCAGCTCACAATAGCCTTGTTTGGCTTGTGCATTTTCTTTGCGCGTACCGGTCCTGGACCTCTTGTTTACGTTTTGCTGACAGGAAACCAACCCGTCTTGACGGAACACCCTTGCTAGGAATGTGTCGAAATATTTCTGTCTCGTCCACAAAGGCCGAAAGACTTTACTAATGATAAAGGTCATAACAAGGCACAGGCAATTCAGTACATTTTGTCGAAGCTGGAGCTTGTGTTACACGCACAGAACGCGTTCTGCAGTTGGTCCGAGGAACTTTGGCAACATGCCAGCAGCTTTGCGCACTAAAACTAGATGCTCGCTGCCCAAAGTTGCCTTTCTGGGATGGAAGAAACCAAGAAACACGAAACGTCGTAAAAATTTCTCAAAAAGACTAGAAAGGTATGCGGACATGTAGGTATATTATGTGACGCTGAATAAATGTTTTTCACAGGAAGCTTCACACGAAGCTTTTTAGAAGATTAAAAGAAGTCTTCTTCAAAACCTTTACTAAATGTTATTTTCTAGAACTTTTGGTAGAATTTGCTGATGAAGTCTCGATTGTCCATGCCATATATGCAGGTTGTTTTTTACAATTATTCTTCATTAAGCCAAATAATATTTGCTTTGCATAATTATGTAGTATGTATTTTTACATATTTTTCACATATTTAAATATAATAACAAAGCCCTCTATTCAGCATTAAAAAATTATGATGCGCAATTGCGGTGTGGGTCTGCACGTCTAGAATAACTTTACTTGTTTGGACGTGTTACCCGCCGCTCAATTGCCTCTCGAAGGATCAGGTTTGAGTAGATTTCTCTCGAGTTTTAAGTATGCTTGCACTTTGTTCGTGTTACGTGTTCTGCCAGTGCTGCTGATTACGAAGATATACTATACTCAAAAGAGGACGCGTGGCTCCGTATAGTGGAGCACTCGCCAGGTATGTACCACATTGCTACTGTTGCGGCTTTTTTATCACAGTGTTCACCCCGTTTTTCTTACTATGTGCACGATAAGTGAGCTTTTGTTCACGTGGCGACCCAGTTTTTCTGTAGTATTTCAGCAGTGCAAAGGCAAAGTTGCGTGAAGTTAAGGGCAGACAAGGTTTTTCTGTTGTGTGGAGTATGAAGCCTGCACGGTCAGCGGAAATTCAGCGGCAGATTTGAGCGAAGTTGTGGCAGCGGCCTCCTCTGTCAGCAGTGGTGTTGAAGGGGGGCCCTGCTCATGAGTGACCACTATTTTGTTTAATGATTCTGGGGCATTTGTTAGCTGTAGGCATTGACCATGCCTAGGGCGCGTAAGCCTGTCTAAGGCATTTTCATCGGCAGTTCCATTTTAAACAGCTACAGTATTGTTATCTGTTATGACCCCAATCAGAGACGTTTTCTTCTTGCAAGTGACCGAATGTATGCCGGTGCAGCATCCGCGCCGGCACGCGTCTTCATAAGCTACCGTGCTATTCGAGTTAACGCGTGTCTGCATGCAGCCTGTTGCATCGTCTTAGGTAGGGCTCGCAAAAGTTGCCATACGCTTAGGTGTTCATGCAGCTCGCTTAGTAAAATTCGAACTTACGGTATACACCAGCAACATAGGTTGCCTCATGTGACCTGAATTCATGCATTTTAAGCCATTAGTTTACCTTGAACCGTATTTTCAAATGAATACTTTATGGCTGAATGGGGCCGAATCGCTGTGCCTTACTGTGCGAGCACTAATTCAGTCATTAGTCTACGCGTTCAAGCACCATCAATCTTACTCTGCTTGTTTTCACTATGTTTGGATTTTGTTTTGGTTTATTAAATATTCTATGCACCTTGCCCAACCTAGGTGTTGAAACTTGGCTAAACACTTTTACGCGTACGAACATTGCGAATAGTTTAGAGCACTACCTCAAATGACATTTTCTGTTTGATGACAAACTTAACAGTATATTAGATAAAGTAAACTCTCAAGGCATGCGCTACAGATGTTAACAGTATCAGTGGTATGTGCAAAATGAATACCTTATTTATCACTCGAAACTCGCGATAATGTTATAAATCACGATAAGCATAAGGCATGCATATATTGCTGTTAAAATGTAAAATTGGATACCGCATTTATTTGATAATATTAAATATAGGCTGCAATTCTTCAAGCTATCGGCATTGAAGGATTTATACAAATTTGGAAATCAGTTTCATCAAATCTTAATGCTAAATCACAGTCAATAGCTTCCAAGATTCTGGTTTCCGGGGATTGTTGCAAAAGTTTGCATGCTTTATTGGGATGGTGTGTGGTTCAAGGTGGGTGCCTCGTGTCTTAGTATTTCCACGTTTTTTTTTTTTTCATTAGGCAACCTGTGATGCTTAAGTGAGGGGTACTGCCTTTTTAGCCAACAAAAATAATGTAAACTGATGACCATAATTTGCCAGCACACAATAGTAATTTAGTGACACCAATTTCTGAAATTAGAGGTATAATTGTCCCTGCGTGAGCAGCCTGAAAAAAGCTACATTAGTTGTATTTGAAATCAAATTCATGTTTAATATTAAGTGTTACCTACAATGAATACTTAATGAATGTACTACCATTGTAGGACCGCGGTAAGAATCGGTAGCGCGGCAATTTTTGTGTGCTTTTATTTGCTTTGCGGCGTAAGCTTGGGACGGCATGTCAGCCTCGGGCAGCCAGCGTTGCTTGAGCGACAAGCGATCGAAGCATGACTAACCGGTTTTGCCGCGAGCGCAGACACACGGCGCCAGCATATTACCCTGTTTTATTCAACGCCAGAGATGGTCGAGCATTTCGAGTTACCATTAACTCTAGGAAAAGGGAACCAACCGGGGCAGCAAAAGGGGTGAGATTATAAACGTCATTGTGACGGCCCCCTAATTGCCTCTCGGAACTGGCAGTCGGCCCATCAACGGGCCTCTTCTGAGACCCTGCGCACCGCGGTGACTCCTCGCATCGGTTCGGCGTATGGCCCGGCCACGTGCTGTTTGCGCGCCTGCAGAATCGGCGGCGCGCGTTGCGAGAACTCTGAAGTCACCGAGGACCTTTTTTGCCGGTCCGGCTTTGGTCCAGTAACTCTCAGAAGCGGGCTCGCGACACGGGAAATGGCGATGGCTGCCCGTTCGACGCCTGGGTTGCCTATTGTTGAATCGGGCATGTCTTCGACTGCGTCCCCGTTTATCCGGGCAAAGCAGCTCGTAAGCAGAAACATGCACGGTCAGCGAGCGGTTCCTCGTACGGCGCACAGAGGCAAGAGGATTATAGCCCCGTCGTCAAGAAATTGACGTGGTAGAGGGAAGTCGCCCTACGGCCGCAATACTGAGTACGGCTAGCTCTGTCTGGATAATTGTGCGCCGCGAAGCCGGCCCTGGCCTCTATGCTTTTGCTAGTTTTGTTTTATTTACGTTTTGGTTGTGGTGTTGTTTGGGGAGAGTGCCTGAGTCCCCCGTGCACGAAGGCGGCATCCACGTGGCAGATCAAAGGACAAGCAGGTGATTATTTGCCGAGAGTGTTGTAAGGGCGGAGCGCCAGGAAGAGATAAGAAGAGGCCCCGGGGCTCCGCCAAGTGTTCTGAACCGAGCTTGCGGTGTTAGGCACCATCGGCTCCGCCGAACCCCGTAGGGTCGCCCTACAGAAGTCGGTTCATTTACAAGTTGTTTTTCTTTTCTTTTTTTTTTTGTAACATTGATGTCCATTGTTTTGTAAAATCTGTAAATACAAGTTTTTCTCAGTCATCTAGAACTTCTTCAGCGTTGCTTCTGCTTCATCGTCAAGCGACCAGCAGGCCAATAGCCGCTATTGGGATAGCGGCGTACGTTTCTTCCCCCACTTTGCTATACCGCTGCGGGTGGCGCGCCTCGGGCGCCGAGTGGGGAGAAGTGGTTTCTTCTACATCGAGAAGAGAACCTGATTTTACTACCATCATATTGTCACGTGCTTGTCAAAAAGAAAGACAATGGCAGTTGTGCATGTGCCATGAAGTACAAGGAAATGGATGAAAAAGAAGAACTCTCTTGCGCATTCTATTAAAAGAACCTACCTGCTTCTGGTGTCTGAATCTCTGCGGAAAGACCTCTGTTTTGACGTCTTGACACTGGTGGAGGTGCTAGAGCCTACAATCTGATGCAGGACAGTCTTTCTCGGACCCGTTCACCTAGTCCAGAGACTCAGCCCTTCGTCACGACTCCAGTGCACAGATTCACTCGGCGCCTACTAGGCCTAAGTCCTGTGTCCACACCTGTTCCGCCTCTTTCCAGCATGGCAGCTCCTATGACATCCACGGTTAGCCCACCATCGCAGACCACTCTTCCCTCGCAGGTGACTCTTGAACATCCTGGCGTTCCTGAAGTTTTCCGTGGAGAAAAGTACGGGGATGTCGAAGACTGGCTCGAACAGTTCGAACGGGTCGCTGTATCCAACCACTGGAGCCAACAGCACAAACTTGGCCGTGCATATTTCGCACTAGAAGATAGCGCTCGCACGTGGTATGAGAACTGTGAGGCTACATTCCAATCTTGAGAACACTTCCGTCGAAAGCTCCTCGCTACATTTTTGAACTCGGACCGACGAGATAATGCACAGCAAGTGATTGAGGCCCGTGTGCAAAAACCCAATGAAACAGCCGCCATGTACGCAGAGGGTATAATCCGTCTGTTTCGACAAGCTGACCCTGACATGCCCGAGGCGAAGAAGGTGCGTCACCTAATGCAGGATGTTAAAGAACAAGTATTTGCGGGTCTCGTACGAAATCTACCTACCACAGTAGATGAATTCATAAGAGAGGCGACTGTCATTGAGCGCGCACTGCAACAACGACGCCGACACTTTGACCGCCTGCAGAACCACATGGCAGTAAGTGCTGCAACTCAGAACACTGCCGTATGCGAAAGTTCCCTGCGACAAATGATTAGGAAAATACTGCGTGAGGAACTTCGGGCCCTCTCCGTTCCCCTTGCCCAACCGCCAGTCGCATCTTTTGCAAAAATCGTCCGCCAGGAGTTGAGGCAAGCCATTACACCACCCGCACCAAGTCCTGAGCCACATACAGCGAGCTACGCTTATGTGGTCCGTCGCCCTCCAACGACATTTGTGGCGCCACCCTTCCAGCCACGACCCGCTGTTGTACCTTGGTGGCAACGGGATTCCACGAGACGACCACCAGTTCACCGAACTAACTTATGGAGTATGGCCGACCGTCGGCCTATTTGCTTCCGCTGTGGAGAGGTCGGTCACATTGCCCGCTATTGTCGTCATGGCGATTCCGGGTTCGGGAACTTTTCTCGTCCCGGTTCTTTTCGCTCCGAAGACCGTCGTGCCCTCGATGCCGATCAACTATCGCCTGCCCAAGCAACCCCACCGCGTCGCTGGCGATCTCCATCACCTGCGCGTCACCGTGACTTCCCTCAGAGCTATGCAGACGTCACCAGAGGTCGTTCGCCTAGCCCGCGCCGAGGAAACTAACTGATGGGACCTCGGGGGGCAAAGTTGCCAAACGTCGAGACACTGAAAAGTTCCCTCAATCATCGCAAAAAGGTATGACGACAACGACGATGAATACGATGACGAATACTAATGTCGATGAAGTTGTACGTGCCGATCTCAGCGTTCTCATTGACGGACATCACGTTACAGCACTGGTCGACACTGGCGCCAGCTTCTCAATCATGCGACAAGAGCTCGCCGACCACCTTAGAAAGGTCAAGACACCGTGGACAGGGCCGCACATAAGGAGTGCTAATGGTCAGCTGATGACTCCCACGGGTAAATGCACCACTAGACTTCGCATCGGGGATTCTACCTTCGTGGCCACTTTCATCCTGTTGCCGGCATGGATTTTCGTCAAGATCATGGTGCTGTTATCAACGTCCCTCAACGTATAGTGACGTTTTGCGCACATCCGTATGCCGACAACAGCAGCGAAGAACTACGCGGCCGTTTGCGAATAGCCGACGATGTGACACTCCCACCGAGATCCTGCTGTCTTGGGTCGGTGTCCAGTGGGTGTCCTTGCTATAAGGATGTGATAGTGGAGCACATAGTCACTCTTTTGTTCACGCAAGGCATTTCCATCGTGAAGGGCATCCTGGCGCTTACTGGTGGCCAGGCAGAAGTGCTCCTCACAAACTTCAGCTACGAGCGCCGTCAAATCCAGAAGGGTACTGCAATTGCCTACTACGATGATGTTGACCAAGCCGGAGATTGTTTTGCCTTGCAACCAGATGTCGCGGCTGTCCCCGCCTCGACAAGTTTGTCGGTGGACATCTGCTCTAAGCTACCGCCCTCTGATAAAAAGTGCCTGCTTGAACTTATACACCAATTCGAAGACTGCTTTTCACGTACGTCAAAGGTCTAGCAAACACCATTGACCAAGCACCGCATTATTAGTGAAGACAACATGCGACCGATTCGGCAGAACCCCTACCGTGTGGCCCCGAAAGAGCGCAAAGAGATTCAGAAGAAAGTACACAAGATGCTTGCGGATGACGTCATACAACCTTCAAAAAGTCCTTGGGCATCCCCCGTGGTTTTGGTCAAGAAAAAAGATGGCAGCTTGCGCTTCTGTATTGATTATCGCAAGTTGAACCAAGTCACAAAGAAAGACGTCTATTCACTGCCCCGCATAGACGATTCACTTGATCGGCTGCGTCATGTGCGCTATTTTTCTTCAATGGACCTCCGGAGCGGCTACTGGCAGATAGAAGTGGACGAGAGAGATCGTGAAAAAACGGCCTTCGTGACGCCCGACGGCCTATACGAATTTAAGGTGCTTCATTTTGGGTTGTGCTCGGCGCCAGCCACTTTTCAGCGTTTCATGAACACTGTACTATCAGGCCTGAAGTGGCAAACATGCTTGGTCTATCTGGACGATGTTATTGTATTCTCAGCAACATTGGAGGAACATCTCAGCCATTTATTCACCGTCCTCCAAGCCATACGTTCGGCTGGCCTTACTTTAAAACCGGAAAAATGTCATTTTGGTTTTAACGAACTCAGCTTCCTAGGCCATGTCATCAGTCACGAGGGTGTTCGACCTGACCCAGCCAAAATAGACGCCGTAGCGCACAACCCTAAGACGCTTCTTAGGGTTGTGCGCTTATTACCGGCGATTTATCGAGGACTTTTCGATATTGCGGCGCCATTGACACGACTCACATGTGAGGACGTCCCCTTTTTTCGGGGTGAACAATAGCAAATGGAATTCAATCAACTACGACAATGCCTGCAAACAACTCCAGTCCTCGCACACTTCAACCAGGAAGCCCCTACAGCACTTCACACTGACGCCAGCAATGTAGGTCTGGGTGCCGTTCTGGTGCAGTGGCAAGACGGCTGTGAAAGAGTGATAGCCTACGCCAGGAGAACTCTCTCTTGCACGGAGGAGAGCTACTCGACTAGCGAGAAGGAGTGTCTCGCCGTGGTGTGGACGGTCATCAAATTTCGTCCATATTTGTACGGCCACTTCTTCAAGGTTGTTAGCGACCATCACTCTTTGTGCTGGCTCACCAACCTTAAAGATCCATCTGGCCGTTTGGCGCGCTGGAGCCTAAGGCTTCAAGAGTTCGACATGACGATCGTCTAAAAATCTGGGAAGTGGGACACCGACGCCGACTGTCTCTCATGGTCGCCAGTGGAGACTGTCGCCCGTGATGACGAAAACATCGACGCGGCATTCTTGGGAGTTGTCAACACGGCCACTATTGCACGGGAGCAGCACAGTGACCCCGAGCTGTTACCACTCATTGAATATTTAGAAGGACGACGTAAGGATGTGCCGCGGTTAGTTGCCAAAAGACTGCCATCTTTTTGCTTGCGAAACGATGTTCTCTATAAGAAAAACTTCTTACCAACTGGCAACCCGCACTTGCTCGTCGTGCCTGCCTCTCTTCAAAAAGAAATTATGGAAGCGTGCCATGATAAAGCTACTTCTGGTCATCTAGGCTACACCCGAACATTGTGCCGACTATGATGCAAGTACTACCGGCCAAAGCTACCCTTTGCTGTTAACCATCACATGTGAACTTGCACCAACTGCCAAAGATGCAAAGCGCCTCCCAGCAAGCCAGCCGGTCTTTTACATCCAGTCGAAGCACCAGCGAAGCCGTTCACCCAGATTGGAATGGATTTCCTGGTCCCTTTTCCAACTTCCACAACAGAAAACAGATGAATAATCGTGGCCACCGATTACCTCTCCCTGATGAGGAGACTAAAGCTATGCATCACGGTACAGCAGCAGAAACCGCTCAGCTCTTTATCGAAAACATCGTCCTTCGGCATGGCGCTCCGACAGCAGTGATCACAGACAGAGGACCTGCCTTCACCGCACAGCTTTTGGAGTCAGTTCTCAGACTCAGCGGTACAGCTCACCGGAGAACAACTGCATACCATCCGCAGACAAGCGGACTGACGGAGCGCCTCAATAGGACCCTCACAGACATGATCAGCATGTACGTTGACACGGAACATAAAAACTGGGATAAGATATTGCCGTACGTGACCTTTGCCTATAATACCGCTCGACAAGAAACCAATGGAATGACGCCGTTCAGTCTGATCTATGGTCGCGAAGTCACAACAGCGTTGGACGTCATGTTGCCGCATGAGTTTGACGACATCCATGTAGACGCCAAAGAGTTCACGAGCGCGCCGAGGAAGCCAGACAGCTCGCGCGTGTGTGCATCTGTCATCAACAGCATCGAGATGCACAACAGTACGACCCCCGACACAAGTTTATAAGCTACACACCAGGCGACAAGGTCTGGGTCTGGATTCCGATACGACGATGTGGACTGTCGGAAAAACTGCTAAGACGGTACTTTGGCCCATACAGCGTCACGCGACGCTTGAACGACGTGAACTATGAAGTTGTTTTTAACACTGACTGTAGTTCTAAGCGCCAAAAGCATTTACCCGAAGTCGTACACGTCGTGCATATGAAACCGTATTTATCCAATTGACGCGACCACTTCATACACCTGGTAGAGCGCCTAAGTTGCGCATCAGGACGTTGCCTCTTTCAGAGGGAGGCAAATGTCACATGCTTGTCAAAACTAAAGAATCTATCCTTTCAAACGGCCCAAAACTAAAAGGTACTAACTTTAGCATTGGCGAAGATTTCACACACCCTGTTAGAATAGCCCGAAAAGAGCTCATTGCTTTCGCTAGGAGCAAATCTGTGCCATTTTCACTGTGCTTCCAAACTTTGCACATCGGCTCTAAGCGATAAATTTACGACCACGAAGCAGGAATTGTCAAAGAAAAAACATAGGGATCAGTACGCCGACGGCAAGCGCGCCAACAGCCACGTACAAGCACTAAAGCTAAGCTTTCGCTTTCGGTAATTTATACTAACATCCGCAGTTTTCTTCCTAAGCGCAGGCCCCTGTCTAATCTATTAAAATCATCTGGCAGTAGTATACTTTTGTTGGCGTAAGCATGTGGGAGGTAGTGGCCAGATACTGCACCAGGGTGGCCAATCCTTCTCTGGTGAGGGAGTGCGTTCTCGGCGGTGTTTGCTAGTGAGGCCGCACCCCAGGCCTCTTAATGCAGTTCCATCAACACGCAGATTTTTTTTTTAATCCGGTTGGGAACTGCGCGGTACCGGGATTTGAACCACAGACCTCTTGCATGCGAGGCGGATGCTCTAACCACTACGCCATCGCCGCACTTTTATTGACCGAAACGTGGCTTACTGACGACATTTCGGATACAGAGGCTCTGGCTGACTTGCCGCACTTTAATCTTTTTCGTCATGACCGTAAGAACGCACGTGGTGAGGGAGTACTCATCGCCACTAGCAAAGAGCTATCTTGCTCCCTTATGAACATTCCTTCACAACTTGAAATATTATGGGTATTGTGCCGTGCCTCACCCGAAACAGCATTACTTGGCGTATTCTACAGGCCTCCTCGCTCTGATCCAAATTTCGCCCGCGAACTGAATGAAGTGCTGTCTACACTTACTAATAAACACCCATCCGCACATATCCTCCTCTATGGCAACTTTAATTTCCCGAATATTGGCTGGATAGACGAAACACAACTAATTACAGGAAATGCCGAAGCAAGAGAATTTGTCGATGTTTGTCTGAACTTTAACCTTACGCAACTGGTGTCGGAACCAACTCGTGTAACTAGTGAATCTTCGAACATTTTAGATCTTATACTAACAAACAGCCCCGAAAGCTTAGAATCTATCTCCTACTTACGTGAAATCAGTGATCATAAAGTCATTCATACTACATTAAACTTCATCCCTAAAAACGCCACATTTCCAGCAAAACAATTCATATGTACAAAGGTGATTATGAAGCAATCAATAATGAACTGCGAGATTTTCTGCCTGAGTTTGAATCCAGTTTCGATCTCAGATCTCTTAACAGCAACTGGTTAGTCTTTAGGGACAAAATATTCGAGTTAACTAATACATATATCCCAAAGATGAACTTACCTGCTAATCAAAATAAACCATGGTTTTCGAAAGTTTTAATAAGGCAGGAAAATAAAAAGAACCGTCTCTTTCGTACTGCGAAACGTAATGGTACTGCGTGCGCATGGGAGAAGTACTATGCTGCACAAGACGCATATTATGCTGCAATTCGAAGTGCAAAACAGATGTTCTATCGCATTGATTTACCTAAAATTCTAACAAATAACCCTAGAAAGTTCTGGGAAGTTATAAACCCGCAACCGCCGCGCGAAATAACGCTTACTGACCAATATGGTGAGGAAGTTAGCAACGGTGATTGTGCCGACGTTTTTAACATCGCGTTCTGCTCTGTGTTCACAAAAGAAGCCAATTCGCCACTTCCCTCGCCACCTACTACGACGTTACCGATAATGACTCCAGTGGAATTTTCTGTTGCTGGAATTTCGTCCCTTATCGACAGACTTAAACTTTCATCATCGGCTGGCGTTGACAACATTAACTCTAAACTGTTAAAAAACACTAAACAAATTATTGCAGTGTATTTGTCGATGCTGTTTTCATTGTCGCTTAAAACAGGAATGCTGCCAGAAGACTAAGAAGTGGGAAAGGTCATTCCGGTCCACAAATCAGGTAACAAATAGTCACCCCTAAATTACCACCCCATTTCACTAACCAGCGTCTCATGCAAAATCATGGAACACGTCATATACACTCACATAATAAACTTTCTGGACGCTAACAATTTCTTTCATTCTTCCCAGCATGGATTTCATAAATCTTTATCTTGTGAAACACAACTAGCTATATTTACTCATGATTTGCACGCTAATCTTGACCGTAACTTCCAGACTGATGCAATCTTTCTGGACTTCGCTAAGGCTTTTGATAAGGTACCACACAAACGCCTGTTACTAAAACTTGCCCAGTTGAATCTGCACCCCAAAATTCTTGCATGGATTTCAGAATTTCTTGCTAACCGTTTCCAGTTTGTCGATATTAGAAATAAACATTCTAGCTCCCTCTCGGTAACATCGGGAGTCCCCCAAGGTTCCGTCCTCAGACCCCTTCTGTTTCTAATATATATTAACGATTTACCCATGCATGTATCTTCTCATATCCGCATGTTTACCGACGATTGTGTTCTATACCGCAAAATTACTAACCCCTCTGATCAAACTGCACTTCAAAATGACCTTCATCGTGTACAGCAATGGTGCGACCTGTGGTTGATGGAGCTTAACCCCTTTAAATGCAAACTCGTTTCTTTTCAACGCCAGCATAATCCCTTGCATTTTTCTTACGTAATAGCTAACTCTACTCTTGAACAAATTAAATCCTATAAATACCTGGGCGTCACCTTATCCAGTGATCTTTCATGGCGCACGCATATCACGAACGTCATATCATCAGCGAACCGAACTCTGGGTTTTTTGAAGCGTCATTTGCATCATGCCCCACCTGACATCAAACTTCTCGCCTATAAATCTTTAATCCGAACTAAACTTGAATATGCAGTTCCCATATGGAGCCCGCACCAGGTATACTTGATAAATGAATTAGAGTCTGTGCAAAACCGCGCCACTAGGTTCATACATTCTTCATATTCATATAACATAAGCATATCATCCCTTAAACGTGAAACTAGTCTTTCGAATCTTTCAGTGCGCCGCCGCATTATCAGTCTTTGTTTGCTACACAAGTTCTTTCACAGCCCTCTTAATCAAGCACCCTACATCGTCCCACCGACGTGCATATCTTACCGCACTGCCCACGCGTTTCAAATTGCCCGTCCACATGCTCGCACTATTACTTTTTCTGCCTGTTTTTTCCCCCGTGTAGCAGTGGACTGGAATGGCCTTCCCTGTGACGTTCCAGCCATCACGTGTCCATCAACATTTAAAGAGAAGGTCACCACGCACATTTCCATTTGAAAACCTGTGTACATTTACCTGTAACCCACCCCTTATGTAATACCCCCTACATGGGGGTCTTTAAGGTATTAAAGTGATGTGAAAGTGAAAAGAAAGACAATGGCAGTTGTGCATGTGCCATGAAGTACAAGGAAATGGATGAAAAAGAAGAACTCTATTGCGCGTTCTATTAAAAGAACCGACCTGCTTCTGGTGTCTCAATCTCTGCGGCAACACCCCTGTTTTGACGTTTTGACAATATATGTGTTGTGGTTTCATTGAATTTGCTGTCAACGCACTATGCACAAACGCAATTCAAGCAGGGTTTTGAACTATCTACAATTTGAAAATCACACTTTCTTTCATAAGATTGCAGCTGTTCGCTAAGAACATCAAGAAAGTTTTGCTTGTGACATCTCTAGTTTGTGTACATTCTGCTTGTTTTAAGACACATTGTTTCAAAATAGACTGACAAATTCAGTTTTGCTAAGAGACACATGTCACTAAATTGTTTTTTCAGTGTTTCCATCGCAGTCTATGCCTGCACCTCATACGAACTGAGTGTGGAAAAATTCCGGACAAGCTTGACATCAATAATAGCTCGTGGAAAAGATGGCTACTAAATGTACAGCACCTGCGCATGTCTTCTGTTTCCTATGGAAAGGGAGCTTCACTGAGCCACCTGGTTGCTGTATTCATGTAGCTACCATATTCAGGATATTAAATATTAAGCCTTTTGTTTTTCTTCAAAAAAGTCAGTGCTGTAAGATGTGTGTGTAAAAGCCACCTTTGCAGATGGCTAAGTGTTCAAGGAAACACAATGTGCAACAATAATTATCACTGTCAGCCGTGTCATTGAATAAGATTCAATAATGAAATTATTAGTGACTGCAGCAGGCGGCCATGCACATATAAAAAATTTGAGCCAGTCACATTTCTACATAGGTCCAAAGTATTCTGGCAAGCCTGTGCTCAGATATCCCGCTGGAAAGTTTACTTGTGGCTTGCATCAATATGCATACAGGACAGTGAGCACTAGCACACAGCTACTACTCCCTGAGGTACCGCATATCGCAAACTGTTATTCATGTAAAAAAGGCAATATTGATAGCTCCAAACACTATAAGGTTAAATGAAGACAAACCTGACATGCTGCGAACAATTGGAAGAGGAGCATGAGGAGTGCAAAAGATGCTATATCTGCCGCCTTAAGTGGAAGAATGTCTTAGCGTCTGCAGTGGGAGGAGGAGAGAAAGTTAAAGAGGGGGAAAAAATTTAAAAGTGACGTCTATGGTCTAAGACAGGGCAACCGCCTTCTACAGACAGCTGTCCAGTGTGCTGAAGATACTGAAGAACCTCCCTGAAAACCTTAGTGTTGAGGTGGGAAAGGAAGAGCAAGTTTTTTTGGGCAGCCACGGGTAGCTTGAGAATGAATAAAAAACCATGGAGGGCTACTTGTGGAATGCTCTTGTTGATTCAGAGGTGGCGAAGGTCGCCAAATCGTTATACTCTATACAGCAAAGCCTGAGACAGACGCCGGCATGCTTACAATAAACAGTGCAGTATTTAGAATACATTCACCACATGCTTGAATACGCTTGTTCTGTATAAGATCCTTTGTCATATGTCTTTAAGTGACGAACATGAAAAAATACAGAACAGGGCTTCAAGTAAGACGGTAAGTTGGGCCAGTTGGTTAGGGTCCATCGTAAACTTTCTTACAGCGCAACACCAGAAAAAAAATACAGGACAGAGAAGGAGTAAAAAGACAGCGCCGTCTTTTCTTTCTCTTTTACTCCTTCCCTGTCATGCATTTTTTTTTCTGGTGTTGCGCTGTAAGAAAGTCCAGGGCTTCAAGGTTTGTCGAAAGCCATTATTAAAAAATTACAGCTGTAACAATATGAAAACTGAGGTATGATAGAAATTACTACCGCCGCGTCAAATTAAACTGCTGTTAAAGCTCCTATGTTAAGCTTTACATGGTAAAACTCACATTCAAAAGTGAATGTACCCAAACAGTTCTCTTTGCGCTAAGGTAATTAAGAATTCAGAATGTCTTATGTGTTATAATTTTTCTATTATTTCATTATTGTTAGTTTCATGGCAGAATGAAATGGTTTATAAAGAGAACGAAGTGTGTTGTGTCAATGAAGACGTGTTTTCTTTGACATTGTAACCCATTTGCTGCAGCGCCTTCGGATAAAAAATGTGGTGTGAATGCGGCTTTTGTTTTGTTTGTAATTTACTTTTTAAACATCCCTCTCTAGGTGACATAATTTGTTGTTAGACACTAGAAGTTGTTGCATGCCCAATGAAAAGCGTTCTACCTTGGCGATTTTTCAAATTGGTTCGCTACGAGCCATCAAAGCATGATGCGAAGAAGCAAACTTGAAGGCCTTGCCTCTCCTCCCATATAGCCATCGTGAGCCTCGTTTCTTCCCTGTTCTTTTTGATATCGGGGCTGGAGAATCACATGAGGCGTGCGCACCGAGAACAACATGTGTAAGCAAGGTCACATGCGCATAACGTGCCCCAGCCTACTTGTGCACGTACTCCATCAATGTGTCGTTTCGGCGTTCTTTGTTGTGTATTACCCGTTTCTGTAGGATGGATCAGTCACTGCATGCACTTTAGGAGAGTCTGGTAAGGATCATGTATTGTGACCGCGATACACCACGTCGCTCCGCTGAAACTGCGGTCAGAGACGATGCACAAAACACAAGCTAAGCGTTGTCAGAGTTGGCAAAGGCACGATCTAGGAACGACAGAAGACGAACGCAAGCGAAATGGGGTAGTAGTGGTAGTACTAGTAGTAGTAGTAGCAGTGGTAGTATGTGTCGTTTTACATAAAAGAAAACGCGATATGAATACTAGGGATGCCGTAGTGGAGGTTGCAGCGTTGGCAATAAACCACTACCACCCGCCCATTCCCTTATCACTAGCTAGCACGTCAGCCCCGATGTACTCGGCTGTCACTCGTGGCTCACGTGGTTTTAGGCTATAAAAAAGACCATGTATCAAGGAATAAACTGTTCAGTTTGTGTTGCCACTACGTTGCGTCACTTCAGTGGCGACGAGGATGGGACCGAGGCCGCCGGAGTTTGACGAGGCAGCGTACAGCTGGGATGCCTACTGGGTGGGTCTCGAGGCCTATTTTGAAGGCAATGATATCACGGACTCCTCAAAGTGTCGGGCACCCTTGGTAGCCTCACTCAGTGACAGCGTGGTTCGAGTCATTCAGGGACGATGCCCGTCGACGCCCGTAAACAGCCTAACGTACGAAGACGTCTCAAAGGTGTTGGAAGAACACTACAAGCTGCAGGTGAACGAGACTGTGGCAAGTCACACATTTTTTGTGCGGAGGCAAGGAGACAACAAGACGATCAAAGATTTTGTCGCAGACATGCGACGTCTTGCAAAAGACTGCAACTTCGGCAGCTTTCTGGACAGAATGTTACGTGACAGGATAGTGTGCGGCATACGGGATGATGAGCCCACGCGGTTTCTGCTGACCCAAAGGAAGCTGACTGCGAAGGAAGCTGAGGAATTCGCCATGTCGCCAAAAACAGCTGCCCATAACGTCCAATACATGAAAGATGTAAACGGCAAGAACGGCGCGGGTAACGTGCACCTGGTTCAAAGGCATCGTAGCAGCGGACAAAAAAGAGGCAGCGGATATGACACAGGTGCACCGCGTTAGTCGTGCTGGAGGTGTGGCTCCAACCACTCAGAACACGAATGTCATCATGTCGGGAAGGTGTGCCACAAGTGTGGCACTAAAGGACACTTGGCTAGGATGTGCCAGCGCAGGCACAGTGCTTTTCCCCCTAAATGCTTTTCGCCCTATCAGCCCAGAACAACGTTGACCAGCCAGATACACAGCCCATCGAAAGGAGCCTTGTCTGGGGCAGCAGGACACTGCGGATGCTGATCGACACGGGTTCATAAGTTAGCGTGATTCCAGAAAAGGTCTTCAGCAAAAACCGTAAGTGGTGGCCAAGACAAGAAAAAATGCCACTTCGGCTATCCTGCTTCTTCGGTCCTTTTCCAGTGGTCAGCAGAGTCGTCATGAGCGTCAAATACGACAAGACACGAGTGAATAGTTCGCTTGTGGTAGTGGATTGTGACGGTCCACTACTGTGCGGCCGAAACACCATTCAGGCTTTCCGTGAAGCGGCCGTGTCACTTTTAGAAGAAAGGGCTCTTCCGAGTGTCTACGCACTGCAGGTGGAAGTTGACTTAAAAGGGCTGCTGGAAGAGTTCTCAGACTTATTTCAAGATCGGCTCAGCTGTTACAAAGGTCCGCCTGTCAAGCTGTACAAGAAAGAAGGGGCCGTGCCTCGGTTTTTGAAGGCCCGCCCGGTGCCCTTTGCGCTTCGCAAAGCAGTCTCAGCAGAAATCGACCGCTTCGTGCAGCAAGGTGTCCTACCTCCGATGAGCGTTTCCGAATGGGCTGCTTCCGTTGTACCAGTGGTGAAGAAAAATGAAGACACCAGATTGTGCTGTGATTTTAAGCTCACCGTGAATCTGGCCACTCACCTGGAACAATACCCTTTACCTAAGATGGATGATATTTTTGCCGTGCTTTACGGGGGAGAAGTCTTCACTACACTGGATTTGAGCAATGCCTATAACCAGCTCCCGCTTGATGAAGAAGCGAAGATGATGACTGTTATCAATACGCACCAGGGCTTGTACTCGTACAACCGACTAGCCTTCGGCATCTCGTCAGCTCCCGCATTGTTCCAGCGGCGCATTGAGTCATTATTCCGGGACTTGCCAAGAGTATGTGTATACCTAGACGACATCATAATCGCCGAGAAAGAACGGGACACTGCCACGCTTCGACAAGTTTTCCAGAGACTTCGTGACAATGGCTTCCAACTGGACAAAGCCAAATGTCAGTTCTGTGAAAAAGAAGTGCAGTTTCTGGGGCACAAGATTGATGCAACCGGCCTTCACCCACTGCGGGACAATCTCGAAGCCGTAACAGCTGCTCCAAGGCCAGCATCGGTAAGCCAACTCAAGTCATTTCTGGGGCTCATAACCTATTACTAAAAATTTTTGCCGAATTCGGCCACGACCTTGGCTCCGCTCTATCGCTTACTGGGCAAAGGACAATGCTGGCATTGGGAAAAAGAGCATTAAAGAGTGTTCGAAGGAGCGAAGCGCGCCTTGGTAAAGGGGAATTTTCTGGTTCACTACAATCCGCAGAAAGAGTTGCGACTAGAGTGTGATGCTTCATCAGATGGCTTAGGGGCAGTATTATCGCATCGCATTGATGGCATAGATCACCCGATAGCTTTTCGTTCAAGAATGCTGACGTCAGCAGAACGCCATTATTCTCAAATAGAGAAAGAAGCGCTGGCCTTGGCATTTGGAATTTGCAAATTCCGCGATTTCTTGCTGGGGAACCGTTTCACGCTGGTGACAGATCATAAGCCACTCACCGCGCTTTTTCACCCCAACAAGCGCATCCTGCGGATGGCGGCAGCTCGAATTCAGCGTTGGGCGCTTCTTCTATCGGCTTACCAGTACAATCTAGAATACCGCAAGGGAACCCAAAACGGTAACACAGATGCCCTCAGTCGCTTGCCTTTGACAGGAGACCATGAACGTGGAAGTCAAGAAGTGACAGAATACGTACAGTATACGCAAGGTCTGGACGCAAGTGCACTTCCGTCTAACCAAATCATTACTTTGACCCAGGAGGACAGCACATTTCGGCAAATCCGGGAGTGGATCGAGCCGGGCTGGCCATCACGTCTTACAGGGCAGCAGCAGCATCTGCAGCCGTACTTCACGCGCCGACATGAACTTGTCATGAGCCGTAGCCTTGTTTACTGGGGTCATCGTGTGGTCGTGCCAAAGGCAGCCCGTTAGTGCCGACTCAACGAGCTGCACGACACGCACCCAGATGTTGGGGCCATGAAGAGGCTCGCTCGCACGCTGTTCTGGTACCCAGGATTAGATAAAGATACTGAAAGGTTGGTGCAAAACTGTACTCAGTGTGTGCAAGGGAGGTCCATGCCGGCGGCGCAAGTGCCATCACCTTGGCCTAAGACAGGGAAGCGGTGGTTACGAGTTCACATGGATTTTGCAGGTCCTGTTGATGAGTACCTAATTTTTTGTCCTAGTTGACGCGGAAACAAAGTAGATAGAAGCAGTGCTGCTAAAGCAGCTACCACAGACACAACTATTCACTTGCTTAGGAAAATTTTTGCTCGTTTCGGTATCCCACAGTGTGTGGTTTCTGACAATGGCCCCCAGTTTTCGAGTGTGACGATGGCAGAGTTCATGCCTGAAAATAGCATATGCCATGTCCGGACGGCACCGTACCACCCTCAATCAAATGGACTAGCGGAGCGAGCGGTGCGAATAATAAAAGAGGGCCTCAAGAAAAACAAGCACGGCACATTGAAGAAAAAATTGTCTCGTCTTTTGTTACGTTACAGATCTACACCTCTCGAGAGTGGCAAATCCCCAGCTCAACTGCTGCTGGAATTCAAGCCCTGGACAAGGTTGTCCGCCCACTTTCCAGCAGGGGCAGTGCCTGCAGAGGCCGAGGCTAACCGAGAACGACCTTTGTCGGTCACAACGCCACCCCTTTTCCCACCCGGAAAGCCCATCTGGTTCCGCCAATTTCAACAAGGGCAGAAATGGCTTCCAGGGACAGTAATAGCAACGGACGGCAAACGGATGGTGAAAGTGAAGACCCCTCTGAGGACCCAGTGCCACATGTCGACCAGCTGAGGGCACGGCTGACGTCAAGCACACCGAAAAAGAACCCATCGGCAACTGGCACAAGTCCAGCAGAAACTCAGCTGGCCCCAGACGCTTGAGAAGCCAGTCCAGTGATCATTGACTCCTGTCTGGCGATCCCTCAGTCGCCCGTCCTGACGCGAGCAACCAGGACGCCGGAAGCAGTCCCAAGTCTACTCCGTCGTTCAACGCGAACACGACACCCTCTCGAACGACTGGGCTTTTTAAGGGGGAAGAGATGCAGCGTTGGCAATAAACCGTTATCACCCGCCCATCCCCTTATCACTAGCTAGCATGCCAGCCCCGATGTACTCGGCTGTCACTCGTGTTTCACGTGGTTTCAGACTATAAAAAAGACCATGTATCAAGGAATAAACTGTTCAGTTCGTGTTGCCACTATGCTGCGTCACTTCAGAGGTCTCCGTAAATTTTGACTGTCTGGTGTTATTTAACGTGCACTGACATCGCGCAGTACACAGGCACCTACTTTTTTGCTTCCATCTAGATGTGGCCGCCGTGGTCACAATTGAATCCGCGCCATTCGGGTCAGCTGCGGAGCACCCTATAGTGACTGGTCCACCGAGGCGGATGCGGAACAAGGGTCGATTAGTGAATAGCATATTGAGGCTATTCAAAACAAAAATGAAATTATTAATAACAAGCTGAGATTCTGTTTGCATGTTTTATTATTTTTCTCAGCTTTCATTCATTATACTGATTTTAAAAGGGCAGTGCAAAAGACACAGGAAAAAAAAAACACAGAGACAAAGAGCGCATTCTTTTCTCTTTGTCTTTGTGCTTCCCTTTCAAAATAATATGAAGCAGCTAGCCCAAACCAGAGAACTCCTCATTCACACTACACAACATAACATACAAATTGCACATGCCCAGTAGAGTAATTTCTCGTGCAACGCTCTCAATTAGGTACCATTTAAAACAGCAGGGTATAATCAGGAGATGGGACATTTTGCGTCTGTTTTTCTAAATATCGCTAACATTTAATGAAGTTCTGATGAAGAGCGTATGGTGTGCGATGTCAGCTCACCAATTTCAATGTAAAGGAGCGGCGTTCCTTGCTGTACGCCACTCCCTAGATATTGGGGTGCACACCCGCGAGAAGGGCAAGTGACATTCATTAGAAATTGAGCGTATTTTCGTGGCATGTAATTTTGCAAATCTTAACAGGAATAATCTGGAGTGCGCAGTGCACTATTACGCTTGTCAGCTTGAAATGCCCAAACCCAGCAGGGGCCCTTTAAGGTGTTCACCAACAGGGGAGAAATCGGTCCTACGCAATTAGACCTATAGCATCCCTCTCTTCTGGGGTATCAGTGGTCTGACTATTTGCTCCTGTGCAGCCCTTCCCAGCCACTATGAAATAAAATAGAGCCAGGAGAGTGCTAATTGAATGGTGGACACTTGACGCACAATGCTAAACAATCAAACGAAAGACCACATACTGCGAATGGCACGGGTAATGCACATTTATATTCAATCCTTGGTACCTTTCTGCTATCTTAAACAATATCATTTTTTTTTGCTTCTTGCCATAGTTGGAAGTCACCAACGTCATTGTTTTGGGGTATTTCAGTTTTTGTAGAACTTTATTGTGCTATAAATTGATTTTGAAGACCTAAAACGGTGTTTTACCTGCCTGTCTTTGGCGCCTAAAACACACTTCTTAGTGCCTGAAAATCCGGCCTCTAAGGTTACAGGTATGCAACAGGATTTGTTGAAATTTTGCATTTACTTTTGGATGTGCAGTGTGATGCGTTCCACGCAACACCAGAAATAAAAGTGAGTCGACGTTTAAAAGTCTGTCTTGTCTCCAAGCAAAACAGATTATCGTAATAATAGATGGCAGTCAATAATTCATTCTTTCAACAAATAGGGCACCAATTTTGATGGTTAGAAAAGTGCCAGCAACCAATTCGATGCCAAATTATGCTGCTATCCCTACTAGTCACTCTCAACAGTGAACAGCTAAATGCACCGACTGTAAAACGCTGACATGATGCAACAAATTAACCACAAGAAACACTGAACAAGCTGGTTTGCATGAAAAATAAATGTCTAAAGAAGGTGTTAAAAGATTTAGCAAAAGTTTCTTTAAGATTTTGGCAAGAAGTTTACTCGGTTTCTCATAATAGTAAATGTTTAGAGAAGTTTTTTTTTAAAAAATCTAGCAAGGAATTTTCTAGAATTATTGCTAGAAGTTTTCTAGCTGTATAATAATATGGCATTAGCACAGCTACAGGAGGTTTTCAAGCTGCTTAGGTTTAAATAACATCTCAACAAGACTTCTTATATACATTTGGACTATCCTTTTTGGACATTTACTAGAAGTTTTTTAGTTTTTCTTGTGTTTCGTGGGAAGCGATCCACAGAAGCGTCGGTGAGGTCCAAAGTATTGTTGTGTCGTGGGCTGCCACAACAATGCAGACAACACCAAGGGATGCTCTCCACATGTAAAGCTGTATCGATTCAACAGCAAGTGATGCTGGGAAACTAAACACCGAGATGTGTTCGCAAAAGACAGCAGGCATAACACGAGAGCCAGAAAAAACGAGGCGAGCACTTCAACTTGACTCGCAGTGGTTAAAGCTCAGCTTGCTGCCTCGCAACGAAGTCAGTGGGTTTTGCTCCTGCGGCACAGAGGACATGTCTCTAAATCTTCTCAGACATTTTAATGCCATGACCATATAAGTTAAGTTTCTATTTAATTATTAGCACTCCCCAGACATTTGCACATGATAGTACACAGCTGTTACTGCTAGATACTACATCAAAACAATGATTGTACGTTTTTCAAAAACATCAACGGAGCACATGGATTGGGTATGCAGCTTCATTTCGACAAAGTGAGCCTTACTTTGAGGCATACATTGTACATGATATTTTCAAGCACCTTAGAAACGCGTTTCTCAGTGACTTGGGCATCCTCGTCTTTTATTGCCTGCTCAACATCATAAACGTGACTAACGAGCTTTACTCCATTTGTTTGATTTGCTTTTCAGAAGTGCCTGTCCAGCTCAGGGATCTTTTTGAAGCCGCACTGCAGCTGGTACATTGTGAGGTGACTAAAGCGCACCGCGTGCACCCTACAAGAGCACGTAAGCGAGCAGCAGTGCATTGGCAGGAAGAAAAAACGCCAGATATACATGCCTGATTTCCATTTTTTTACCAGAGATGGCACGGCCTGTCTAGAGTTGCAATGCCACCATGTGTTTGCTTTGGATCCCTATTAGCTAAGCGCTTGGAAACAGTCTTCAGGCACGTTTTCCACACACCATGCTGCTTTCCTGGCATTGTCGCCCACCCTGTGGCTGGCACTCAACTGCACCAGTGCTGTAATCGCGAAGAGGCAAGGCTGCTCCTGACTACATGGCTAGTTTCATGGAATGTGCAATACCTCGACTGGGTCACTGTACTAAGCAATGCTATGCCAAATTGTGTTCTGTGTGTTCCCCTCCCTCGCTGCCGGACGAACTGGGCACGGCTCTTTTCCTTTTACCTGGGTTTGGACAAAGGGAGTGCTTGACCTTTAAAACTTGGGGATGGAGATGAAGACAACATTTTGACAAGAATGTCTTGAACTCAATGGTTTTTCCCTGCAGCGAATCTTGGGTAGACCAAAGCCTTCACACCTTAGCCTCGAGACGCTCCAGTGAGGCTACAGTCATCATGTAGCAGAAAGCTTCCTTCATGATGTAAAATCACGCTACCGGTCAATATTGTACCAATATGCTACCTTCACTGCTAATAAACGTTCTTGTTATCAGCTGGGGCTCCTCTGCTTGACTTGTTCATGAGGCTTGGCTGGCTCCGGTCCTATGGGCCGACTCCTGGAATACATCAATGTACCCCCGAGTGCATCAATGTACCCCTGATTGCATTAACTTGTTTAACACTCCCAAGAGCCATGCTGTGAGCTTCAGCACTTTTGCAACACTGGTGAATTTCGCTCTCAAATAGATAACTGCCTTTTATATTCAATGCAGATGATTGGAAAGCGCCTACATCTGATCCCTGATCGACATTGTCAACTAATTGTCAAGTCTCAAATCTCTAATCTCAAGAAATGTGACATGTGACGTAGCAATTTTGTCATGTGTAGGCTGATAGCTGGTATTATGATGGGCACATTTAAAGATTTATAAGAACACTGAAGCACTTAAAAAAAAAAGGATATGGTGTCATGATACGTAATTTCCTGCAGCGTACCTGAAAAGGCTGAAAATTTGCATGAACCAACATAAATAGCTTTATTTTGCCAAAAACAAGCAACAGGCGCCTCGGCCAGCATGCGAGTCTTGCAACCGCCTGTGATTGGTAGAAGGTCTATGGCAGTGGTTCTCAAATGGGGGTTCGCGGATCCTAGGGGTCCACGAAGCCATTTTTATGATCTGCGAAACCATCACCCGCTTTTGTTTTATATTTTTTATATATTTTTTAAGCACGACTGGGCCACATATTGATGAATTGTCCAAAATTAAGTGATGTGGCACGTTTGTTTGATTTTATTGGTAGCAATGAAAGGCACCTGTTTCACGCCCGAGTTTTTAATTTTAGGCTTGTGCCAATGTTTGAATACTTCGAATATTTGAATGAATAGTTGAATATTTGAATTTGCTTTGATTCAAATAAATTATCAAATAATTTCAAAGTATGCGCAATGAACAAATAAATGTATATTAATCTGCATACTATTGCTTGTAAAGGTGGTTTCACTACAGTGTAGAAATGTTAAGCCATGAAAGCACCTATCAGGAGTAAATCAGGAGTAAAGTCCCCCCCCCCCCCCCCCTTCAAATTTAAAGGGACCTTGCAACACTTATTGAACATGGTCAGAAAACGCTGCCGATCGGTAGTCGAGGCTACTGAGGACACGCGAGGCAAATAATACAGCACACCACGCGGCGTGTAATTCCCGAAAGTTTTAAAAGCTAAAAATTGCTTTCTTCCTTCGGCTAATGATACTATAATCAAAAGATCACTTCTCACAGCCATTGGCTGATTTGAGCATGACGCGCTTGTCATTACCGGGCCACCGCGGGAGGCCGCTGCTTGTCCACGAGAATGTGCACGATTACACTGAAAAGCCACGTATTCGAAGAAAAAAAAAAAGATGTGCTCAAGGTGACGAGGCACGTGTGACGTATTTTATTTCCCTGTGACATTCCTCTCTGCTCAACTTCCAGCTATTTCATCGAGACGAGAAGAAAGAATGCAATTGCAGCGTATGACGAATTTTTGGAACTCGTACTGAACTAATTCTAGAAACTTTGTGGCAGTAAATTTGTGAGGCAATAAGCATGTTTTCTGGCTCCATGGGTACTTGAAAAAAGTGTAGCAGGGCCCTTTCAAGGAACATATTACCCTCAAATCAATTCATTTTATTAAGCTTGTTATTATGGCTTATATGCTCCAAGTATAATAAATTTTAAAACATTAAGTATCTTACAGGTTATCACACGCATTCTACCGAATCTACTAATGAAGGTTGCTTCAACTTCCTTTGAACGAAAAAAAAAAGGCATTTGCATAGAGCCCCTATTTCAATTCAAAAGAAATATTGTGCAGGTTAGTTACGTCATGATAAATATTCCTTTCTTTATTATATGTCATGCATACCATTCAAATTTGATTCAATATTATTCGATCAAAATGACTATTTGTTTCAAAACTAAAATTCACTATTCGCACAAGCCTAGTTAACAACCCCACACAAACACAACTAGTGAAAGTCGGATGGCAAAAGCTTCTCATAATAAAAAAAACTTGCATTAATAGGAAGTCCCTGTGAACTGGCAGAACTGATGCTTTGTTACACAGCAGATTAAAATAGAAACAAGGCACAATCCCGAGGTTAACATATTGAGTGGCCCTGGTGGCCCAGCTTGATCCCATAGCTGATGTCACTGGTCCAGGTGTCTCTCTCCCCTGCACTACTCTCCTGCACTTCGCGTGCGCTGGAGGGGCGTTCTCTTGGTTAAAATTTGCTCCTTATAGCACCATTGTTTAATCGAACATAGTGAGAAAAACCTTTATATGCATTTTGTAAGAGGTCACAGATGTCGAATTCGCAAATGCAAAGCAGATTCGGTGTCCCTTTAAAGTGCCTAAAGCTTCTCTCTGCTAGTGGTCTTAACTCTTTTTTTTTCTTTTTTGTAAATCAGACAGTACAAATGAATTCATGTTACTTTAATTATTTGTATTTATACAGGGCAAGACAACAGTTTGATAGTGAATCATCCTGTGAGTTGGGATAGGAATATTTGGCCAGATTGTAAGCATTCTCTCTTTCTTTGTGAATGACCCATTGTCATTTTGAGACATGAAGCTATGTATTTGTTTTCGTGACCTATTTCCCAAGCTTAAACATGCTAATGCTAAATGGAGAGTCCTTCTGAATGCATTGAAACTTTACAGTCTTTCAATATTCTAGCTAGCTTTAGCATGCATGGCACTAGTAGTTGAGTATACAGTCAAACCCACTGATAACAATCTATCAGTTATAAAGACCATATTTCAGTGGACGTACGATCTTGATAGGCTACTCCTTGAGACTGTGTCTACACATACTAGATATTTTTCAAAGCCTCTCACTTTAAAACGAATATTTGAGGCACTGTTGCAGTAGAAATATGGTGCATACAAAACAAGAAAAAAGCGAAAACAGGTAGCCCAGATGGTGACAAAGCACTCCTTTTCTGTTCCAGAACTGTTGGCTTCTGCCTTTGATAGCGACCAGCTAGCAGAACTGATGACCCTTTCTTGTCCATTAGTTTTCTGAAGAGGAACAGCATTGAGTCCTGCACTATTAGCGTTGATGTGCAACTCTGTTTCAACATATTGATCAAAATGTGCAAGTAAATGGAGGCGTCAGTAGGCGCTGTTTTAGTTCTTGAAATGCTTCCTCTTGCGGCTTTTTCCACTTGAACTCGACTTTGATCCTGATAAGATTAGTAAGTGGCTCAGCGATGCGGGCAGACTTTTTGGCGCACCACCTGTAATAGGCACACAGGCCGAGAAATCGACATATGGCGTTCTTGTCGGCGGTTGGCGAGAATTTAGTGATTGCGGCTGTCTTCTGTAAATCGAAGCTGTTACGATCCTCATCAGTATTAAAATTCTTTCGATGGCTGTGAACCTGACAAAAAGTTCTAGATGCAGTTCAAGCACGAGTGTGCAGTCGAAATGGGCTGATTTCCTCTCTGTCGAGCGTGAGCAAAAGTTGAAACGGTTCGGCGCTAACAATACGCACGAGACAGGAAAGGTCATTGTGACCTTGACATCATACAAGGTACAAAGGCATTTCAAGCAAGTAAAAAGGCGACGAGGCAATTTTTGAAGCCACTGTAGTATGTGCTGTTTGGGGTGGCTAAAACCAAACCTGTTGCAGATGCACCTTTCAAAGAGAGTGAAGTCCCAGAAGTTTGTTAAGGAGTAACTTCTAGCAAACGACGAGAGATTAGTTGACCACTCCTTCTTTCCTCTCTCTCCATAGTAGTGGCTACAGAGCATGGCATGTTCGAAGATAAACCTGTCAGGTCGCTACATTGTTTTACCAGAACGCAGACAGGGACAGGCAAGTATATGTACCGGGAGCCGGTCTTTTTTAACATCAACTCTTGCCAGGGGAGTTCTTGTAACCCACATCAGCTAAGATCATCTTGGTGTCATGTGCAAAACTTCGTTGTTGTGCATTTATGACCATATTTAGGCATCATTTATGCTGTGCCCTCTCCTTATGCATTGCGTAGTGTCTTTTTTCGCCTTCGTAGATGGAGCACAGAGACCATCGAGCGCAGTATTGGCTGAAGCTGTGGATAATGTGCCCAGGGCTGGCATCATCATCATCATCATCATCATCATCATCATCATCATCATCATCATCATCATCATCAGCCTGACTACGTCCACTGCAGGACAAAGGCCTTTCCCATGTTCTGCCAGTTAACCGGGTCCTGTGCTTGCTGCTGCCAATTTATACCCGCAAACTTCTTAATCTCATCTGCCCACCTAACCTTCTGTCTCCCCCTAACCCGCTTGCCTTCTCTTGGAATCCACTTACTTACCCTTAACGACCAGCGGTTATCTTGTCTACGCGCTACATGCCCAGCCAATGTCCATTTCTTCTTCTTGATTTCAGCTATGATATCCTTAACCCCCGTTTGTTCCCTAATCCACTCTGCTCTCTTCTTGTCTCTTAAGGTTACACCTACCATTTTTCTTTCCATTGCTCGCTGCGCCGTCCTCAATTTAAGCTGAACCCTTTTTGTAAGTCTCCAGGTTTCTGCTCCATAGCTAAGTACTCGCAAGATACAGCTGTTATATACATTCCTCTTGAGGGATATTGGCAATCTACCTGTCATAATTTGAGAGTTCTTGCCAAATGTGCTCCACCCCACTCTTATTCTTCTAGTTACTTCAATCTCGTGGTTAGGATCCGCGGTTAATACCTGCCCTAAGTAGACATAGTCTTTTACAACTTGGAGTGCACCATTACCTATCTCGAAGCGCTGTTCTTTTCCGAGGTTGTTGTACATTACTTTCGTTTTCTGCAGATTCATTTTAAGACCCACCTTTCTGCTCTCCTTGTCTAACTTCGTAATCATGAGTTGCAATTCGTCCCCTGAGTTACTCAGCAATGCAATGTCATCGGCGAAGCACAGGTTACTAAGGTATTCTCCATTAACTCTTATCCCTAACTGTTCCCATTCTAGGCTTCTGAAAACCTCCTGTAAGCACGCAGTAAATAGCATTGGGGAGATTGTGTCCCCCTGCCTTACACCCTTCTTGATTGGTATTATGTTGCTTTCTTTATGAAGCACTATGATAGCAGTTGATCCCCTGTAGATTTCTTCCAGAATGTTTATATATACTTCATCGACGCCCTGATTCCGCAGTGTCTGCATGACGGCGGATATTTCTACTGAATTAAACGCCTTCTCGTAATCGATGAAGGCTATGTATAGTGATTGGTTATATTCTGAGCATTTCTCTATTACCTGATTGATAGTATGAATGTGGTCGATTGTTGAGTAGCCTGTTCGAAATCTTGCTTGTTGCTTTGGTTGATTGAATTCTAATGTTTTTTTTACTCTGTTAGCAATCACTTTTGTAAATAGCTTGTATACTACAGACAGCAAGCTAATCGGCCTGTAATTCTTCAAGTCTTTGTCATCTCCTTTCTTATGTATTAAGATGATGCTAGCATTCTTCCAAGACTCTGGTGCTCTTCCTGTCAGAAGACACCTTGTAAACAGGATGGCTAGCTTTTATAACACAATCTGTCCTCAATCTTTCAGCAGATCTGATGTTACCTGATCTTCACCAGCAGCTTTGCCTCTTTGCATGCTATCCAAAGCTTTTCTGACTTCTTCTATCATTACTGGTGGGGTGTCATCTGGGTTACTGCTAGTTCTTATAGTATTAAAGTTGTGGTTGTCCCAGCTACTGCACAGATCTCTGTAAAACTCCTCTGCTATTTTAACTATCTTATCCATATTGGTAGTTATTTTGCCTTCTTTGTCTCTTAGTGCATACATCCGATTTTTGCCTATCCCAAGTTTCCTCTTCACTGCTTCGACGCTTCCTTCGTTTTTCAGAGCGTGTTCAATTCTCTCCATGTTATACCTTCTTACATCAGATACCTTACGCCTATTAATCAACTTCGAAAGCTCTGCCGGTTCTATTTTGTCTGTTGTACTTGAGACTTTCATAATTTGACGCTTCTTAATGAGATTCTTCGTTTCCTGGGTAAGCTTGCCAGTGTCCTGTCTAACTACCCTGCCTCCAACTTCCACTGCACACTCCGTAACGATACTCGTCAGATTATCATTCATTGTATCTATGCTAAGGTTGGTTTCCTCACTAAGAGCCGAGTACCTGTTCTGAAGCGAGACTCTGAATTCCTGTACTTTCCCTCTTAGAGCTAGCTCATTCATTGGCTTCTTGCGTATCAGTTTCTGTCGTTCCTTTCTCAAGTGTAGCCGAATGCGAGACCGTACCATTCCATGGTCACTGCATCGTACCTTGCCAACCACTTCCACATCTTGCACGATGCCTGGGTGTGCACTCATTATAAAGTCTATTTCGTTCTTACTTTCGCCATTAGGGCTTCTCCATGTCCACTTGCGGTTTTCTCGTTTTCGGTAGAAGGTATTTAAAATCCGTAAACTATTGCGTTCTGCAAATTCTACTAGTAGCTCTCCTCTGGCGTTTCTAGTACTGATGCCATAATCTCCTACTGCCTGGTCTCCAGCCTGCTTCTTCACTACCTTTGCATTAATGTGTCCCATCAGTATTGTATACTGTGTTTTTACCTTACTCATTGCCGATTCCACATCTTCATAGAAGCTTTCAACGTAAGCGTCATCATGGCTGGATGTAAGCGCACATGCCTGTACCACCTACATCTTGTATCTCTTATTCAGTTTAATTACAATACCTACCACCCTTTCATTAATGCTATAGTATTCTTCTATGTTGCCAGCTATGTTTCTGTGAATTAGGAACCCCACTCCCAGTTCTCTTTTGTCAGCCAAGCCTTGATAGCAAAGAACGTGCCCATTCTGTAGCACCGTATAAGCCTCATTTGTCCTCCTAACCTCACTGAGCCCTATTATATCCCATTTAACACCCTCTAGCTCCTCGAATAGTACAGCTAGACTTCTTTCACTAGATAAGGTTCTAGCGTTAAACGTTGCCAAGTTCAGGTTCCAATCGCGGCCTGTCCGGATCCAGAGATTCTTAGCACCCTCTGCTGCGTTGCAGATCTGACCGCCGTCATGGTCAGTTGCTTTGCAGCTGCTGGAGACTGAGGGCCGTGAGTTATTTGACGTATGCATGTGGGAAGTAGTGGCCCGATACTGCACCAGGGTGGCCAATCCTTCTCTGGTGAGGGAGTGTGTTCCCGGCGGTGGTTACCGGTGAGGTTGCACCCCAGGCCTTGTAATGCAGTTCCATCACCACGCGGATTTTTAATTTTTTTTATGCGGTTGGGAACTGCGTGCCAGAGCTGGCATCGCGGCACTATTTAGGTAGAAGACCTTTTGTATATTTTCACTTCTTCAACGAGTTCTTACTTGATCACCTTATGTCAACTGCTCGATCCTAACTATGTAAGTAAACCTGTGTCATCCTTACGAGCGCCTCATCTGACTTGTTGGATGATAAGTCCTACGACAGGGGCCTGCAACCAAAATGAGACCCGCTGGACCCGGAGTTGCAACAGGGCGTACTCCGAACTTGCATATCATGTGGCCTAAGAACAGGAGTTCCTCATATACGAAGCAGCCCTTTTCTGGCTTCAAGGTAAGTCCCGAGATCTAGATTGCTTGAAGTACAGCTTCAAGGCACTGTAGGTGTTCATAACAGTTTGAGGAAAACACAACAACGTCATCCAAGTACACAAGGCAAGTATGCCACTTCAAGCCAACCAGTAGTGTACCCATTACTTGTTGAAAGGTCACAGGAGCCGAGCAGACAAACAGGTTTGACATTGAATTCATACAGGCTGTCTGGAGATATGATGGCGGTTCTTTCTAGATCGCGCTCGTCGACTTCAATTTGCCAAAAGCCGGTCTTGAGGTTGCGATGAGGTTTATTAAATTAGAGAACTCGCAACCAGGTCACATCGAAAAAGAGTCGTATGGCAAGGCTGGCATAGATGGCACAGGTTCTCGCACAATCTGTGCACAGGGCTTTTGGTCCTCTTCCTGGTCATTAATTCACAACAAGTTTGCGAACAAGTCCTAAGCATCAGGGTAGCCGGGTAGCTCAGTAGTGGCATGCAGTGGATGAGCGTTCGACCCCACAGTGTCCTTTGTACTAGGTTTTGTTTCTTATTTCACGCGACGTGGTTACGGACACCGGTGACTTAAGGGGGCAGACTGGTCTTTGGGATGAAAAAGTGACAAAAAAATTCATTTTTTAAAATTGACATATTTGGTGTATGCAAGTATTTCTCTATCTCCCTGTAAATTTTCACACACCAGGAAGTAGTAATTTTTTTGTAATGTCATTATAACTGTCCAGATTCTTGGTGCTGTTAACATGCAGAACCTGCAAAATAATGGGGAACCGACCTTGAGGCTTTCTTGTGATTGGCCGGCACCTGTGTTAGAAGCTCTGCTACGAATTTATGAGCACCTTTATGAGGATTTCAAAAGATGCGCACCTTGACTGTTGCTTTTTGAAGAAGCTGTGTGCTTTTAGTTTTTTCTATTTTTCTCAAAAAAGTAAATTTAGAACTGTTCAATTTTGAGGCCTCAATATCTCTGCAGCTAGGGCAGGTACAATAATATTTTTTTTTGCAATGGAAACCCTATGTGTGTAGAATGCAAGTATGGGAGCAGAATTTAGAGTGCAAGTCCTTTTAATTAATTACTTATCAAAATTGTAACACAATTCCAACTGCTTTTGAACATGGATAGTTCATTTTGCTATAAAATAACCAAGAAAGGCCTTAAAACAGAAAATTCTTCCATAGTTTCAATCTATAGTTATTAGTCTATGTTGGCATATCCTAAATATCACTTCTAATTAAGCACTTTTTTTTTCTATGGCGGTCTTAAACAATAGGGTGGGAACTTAAGTTATCTCAGGAACAAGATTAGTTACAGGAAAACTAATTAAATATTTGAAATCAGCAGGAAAAAACTGCATAATCCTGTGCAGTTTGGTCAAGATCACTGAAGAAATAAACAAAAAATGTCTAAGACCAGTCTGCCCCCTTAAGTTGTGATGTCATAACAGCTGCCGCTGTAAAAGGAGTAAATTGCAGCCAGGTACCCTGTCGATGCGCACTCACAGTCGCATTTCATGCAATTCCTCGTATGCATCTTTTTGTAAAATCCCTTAGCTGTGCCAGCGCTAAGCACCATAGAATTTCAGGTATGTGAAGTTAAGAATGAGTTGTTCGAAACTGTCTTCATTGGGTGTGGTAAGGCTTGAAGCAATGCACACACCTCGCTGATAAAAACAAACCCTACGCATGAGCAACCATGGCTGGCTCCGAAACAACATGTCTGTCTGTCCGTCCGTCCGTCTGCCTGTATGTCTTTCTGTCTGCCTCTCTCTCTCTCTCTTTATATATATATATATATATATATATATATATATATATTGTCACGAGAGGAAATGATAGACAGGGACTCGAAGTGGACGACTGTTTACTAAGCCACAACAGCCATTCACTTCTTCGCTCTCCTCTTCTACCACTAACCCAGCGTGTCATTACTCTCTTCCCAAAGAAAAAAAAAAGAAGAGGAAGCATTGCACGAATGCCGTAGCTCCGAAAAACAACGAGAGGTAGTAAAAAAATGTGTGTGTCCATTGAGAAAAAAAAAGATAGGAAAAAAAAAGAAGCGAGAAAAAAATGTACAATTGTCTTGAAGGCAAGTGCCACATCACAAAGTTCTTGACTTGCAGTCAGTTCGAATAGTACTGCTTCATCCTGGAGACGTGAACCACGTCCGAAGAACGTGGTCTACGAGAATGGTGCGATGTGTCTGCTGGGACAACTTCGTAGTTAACTTCCCCGATGTGATGAAGAACTCGGTGGGGTCTGAAGTACCGACATAACAATTTTTCGAGCGTCCACCTTGACGTATAAAAGTCCAAACCCAAACTAGGTCACCGGGTTCGTATATTACTGCTCTGTGGTGGATGTTGTACCGTCAAGCATGCTGATTTTGCCGCGATAAAATGCAAAAGCGTGCTAGCTGCCGGGCATCTTCGGCATGCTGAACGAATACATCTGCGTCCGGGGTAATCATGTCCAGCAGAGTTGGTTTCAGCATGGTGTCAAGCATTGTGGTGACGTCGCGATCATAAACCAAACGAAAAGGAGCAAAGCCGGTGGTTTCCTGCAAAGCAGTATTGTAGGCAAATGTTATATACGGGAAGATTTCGTCCCAATTCTTCTGATCCTTGGCGACATACATCGAAAGCATATCTGCAATCATTTTGTTGAGGCGTTTGGTTAACCCGTTAGTCCGCGGGTGGTACGCAGTTGCTGTTCGGCGCGTCGTGCCGCTCAGCAACAGGATCTCTCGAAGCAACTGTGCTGTAAAGGCAGTACCACGATCTGTGATGATGACAGTGGGAGCACCGTGGCGGAGAACGATGTTCTTGATAAAAAAGTAAGCCACATCGGAAGCAGTTGCTCCCTGGGTGGCTTGTGTTTCACAGTATCTGGTCAAGTAGTCGGTGGCAACCACAATCTAGCGGTTACCAGCCGTAGACTTCGGAAATGGGCCGAGTAAATTCATCCCGACTTTTTCAAAAGGTGCGTGAGGGGGCCGCAAAGGCTGAAGCAGACCGGTTGGTTTCATCGTTGCATTTTTGCAGCGCTGGCAGGCTGTGCATGTCTTGACGTACTGCCGGACGGTTTTCGTAAGTTTTCGCCAGCAGTGCTTGTCCTTGATCCGCGCCAGAGTACAGGCGAAGCCAAGATGCCCTGACGATGGCTCGTAGTGACAAGCACACAAAATATCATCGCGGAGAGCAGCAGGAACGACGAGCAGGTAAACAGTTTTCCTTGGATGAAAGTTGCGCTTGTAGAGAATGTCTTGGCGTAGACAGAAAGATGACAAATCATGCACAAACTGACATGGTGGTTGTGTGCGACGTCTCACAAGGTATTCGATCAGTTGTTGCATTTCTGAGTCTTTGCATTGCTGCTCAGCCACGTTTAATGATGCGAGCAAAGCAAGGCAGCTGAAGTCTTCATCCTTGTCTTTTGCAGCAATCTCGACGGGTGCGCGGGAAAGACAGTCAGTGCCGGTGTGTTTCTTGCCAGACTTGTGAACCATCGTTATATCGAATTCCTGTAACCGAAGGCTCCATCTTGTGAGACGGCCCGAAGGATCTTTCAGATTCGCTAGCCAGCAGAGAGAGTGGTGGTCACCGACGATTCAGAAGGGGCATCTGAACAAGTAGGGCTTGAATTTCGTAAAGGCCGATACGACAGCTAGACATTCTTTTTCAGCCGTCGAGTAGTTTTTCTCCACAGATGACAACGTGCGGCTAGCGTAGGCGATGACGCGTTCTACGCCATCTTGATATTGCACGAGAATAGCTCCGAGGCCAAGGTTACTCGCGTCAGTGCAGACTTCTGTGTGTGCTTTTGTGTTGAAGTGACCAAGGATCGGCGCCATTTGTAGGCATTGTTGAAGGTCGCGGAAAGCATTGCATTGTTTGGGACGGCCATTTTCAAAAAATTCAGTACGAAGTGGCGGTAATAAGCACAAAGGCCCAGAAAGCGCCGTACATCATGCTTTGTTCTCAGTATCGGGAACAATGCAACTGCCATAGCCCTCTCAGGTTCGGAGCGAACACCACTGCTGCTGACAGTGTGGCCAAAAAATTTGAGTTCATCGTATCCAAAATAACACTTTTCCAGTTTCAGAGAGAGGCCGGCAGTGCGAATAGCCAGAAGAACCGTCTCAAGCCACTCAATGTGTTGTTAAAAAGTTGTAGAAAAAACGATTACGTCGTCTAAATACACTAAACAAGAGTGCACTTCAGGTCACATAAAACTGTGTCCATCATTCTTTGGAATGTGGCTGGAGTGGAGCACAGGCCAAAAGGGAGAACTTTAAATTCATAGATATCGTCAGGTGTAATAAATGCTGTTTTTTCTTGGTCCCATTCATCTACTTCAATCTGCCAATATCCGCTACGGAAATTCATGAAAGAGAAGTAACGGGTGTGTCGCAGGTGATCCAAGGAGTCATCAATGCGAGGAAAAGGATATACGTCTTTTTTGTTATCTTGTTCAGTTTGCGGTAGTCGACGCAGAATCGTAGTGAACCATCTTGCTTTTTAACCAGAACAACTGGTGATGCCCATGGACTAATCGATGATTGAATTACGTCGTCCTCGAGCATTTCTTTCACTTGATGACAGATGGCATCCTGCTCCTTCTGCGACACACGGTAAGCATGTTGGCGCACGGGTTGGACATTCGGCTGTGATAATCCTGTGTTTCATTAGAGGGATCTGCCGCACTTTCGACGTAGTGGCAAAACAGTCACTAAAGGATGAGAGGAGACGGAGGAGTCTTGCCTTCTTGGGTTCTTCTAACTGGCGATTGACATTCAGGCGAGTAGTCACGTCAGTATCGCAGCTGCTTTCAGTCGATATCGTCGTAATCAAAGGGAAGGCGTCCAAATAATCCAATGCATCCAAGTAAGCTATGGTTGTGCGTTTCGCAAAATGTCTGTATTCGCCACTGAAGTTTGTAACGAAAAGCGTAGTCTGGCCATTTCGGTGTTGAACGAGACTTCGAGCAATGGCGACTTCCTGATCAAGCAATAACGTCAGGTTACTTTCGGCGATGCCCGTAATTGACTGCTTCCGTGGACACTCAACAAGCACGAAGATACTACTGCGAGGTGGCAACGTGACCCAATCATCAACTACACGTAGGGCGACACCATGATGTTCGTTCTCAATACCGGAATCTGGAGAAACACAGTTCGCAAAACTGACGAACAAATCACGCAGATTAATTATCGCTCCATACTCTTGCAGAAAATCCATGCCTGAAATGACCAGCCGAGAATGATTGGGCAGTACAAGGAATGACGCTACAAAGGCCGACACATAAATTTCAAGCCTGGCGGTGCACCTTTCTTTAGGGGATACGAGGTGTCCTCCAGCGGTGATTAGTTGAGGGCCGTCCCACGTGATCAGCACCTTGTGTAGACGAGTGGCCAATAAAGCACTCATCACCGAGTAATTGGCTCCCGTGTCGACAAGCAAAGTCACCAGATAACAGTCGATGGAAACAGTAATGGCAGCGGACGTTATGTTGGCAGTTTTTGCGAAACAGGCTTTAACGGTACGTCGTAAGGCAGCGGCGGAGAGTATTTGTCAGTTCGTGTGACAACCGCCTCAACTCCTGAGGTCACCATTTTCAATCTCCCCGGCGTGGGCTTGCACCACTGACACCAGGGGACCCAAAGGCGGGTTGGGCGCGGTGCGTTGATGCACACGGATGGGGTGATGGTGACCGTGACTGTCGTCGTGGCGGGACAGGAGCGTGATGGCTACCTTACAAGAAGCCTGCGATTTCTCGCGGGTGCTCACCGTAGCGTGTACAACGAACATTTTGGTGGAATCCGCATAGGCCTATTCGTCGGTAGTAACAGTCACGGTACATGTGTCCAACTTCGCCACAATGGTAGCACAAGGGACGATTGTCGGGTGCATGCCAGACGGTGAACTTCCACGGGCCAAGACGAAAATCGGCCTGAGAAGGTGGGCAATAGGCTGTACTTAGAAAGCGTCTGGTGGTCCCAGCAGGTGTATGAGTGAAATGTGCCATCGAGAGCGTAGAAACGCGTAGGGCATCCGCGTAGAAAAGCGTGGGAGGTTCGACTTACAATGGTGGTGAGGAATCAACGAACTGCCTGATTTCGTTACGAACGACGTCCGTAAGAAAAGCGCTACTAGGAGGAGACGCTGCATGAGATTTCCGATGTTCTTCACGTACATCCTGCCGTATAAGTTTGGGGAGGACCTCCCTGTTATTACTTCCTGGTACATGCGAGCACGCAGTGGACATGGCCGCCTGACACTCATACTGTGACAATTGCTGCCGAAGCATGCACTCCATAATTGTGGCCTCACGTATGAACTCTGACAGAGTCGTAGGAGGGTTGGGCACAAGGCCCGCGAAAAAAAGTTGCTCTTTTATGCCTCAGATTAGCAGGTGCACCTTCTTGTCTTCTGGCATGTGGGGGTCAGCACGTCGAAACAATCCCGACATCTCTTCAACAAACATGACGACGCTCTCGTTCGGCTTTTGAAAGCACGAAGAAAGTGCCTCCTCCGCTCTCTCTTTCCGTTCGGGGTTACTGAACGCTTCGTGAAGCTGCCGACGGAATTCCTGCCAACTTGTGAATGAAGTTTCGTGGTTCTTGTACCACACTCTTGCTGCATCTAAGAGGGAGATGTACACGTTCTTCAACTTGCGGTGATTGTCCCAGTCGATGGCAGCAACCCGGTCGAAATGGTCAAGCTAGTCTTCGACGTCCTCGCCTGCATCGCCATGGAATGGGTTGGATGTGCGAGGTGTGTTGATGACACAGGACACGCTAGCGAACAGGTCATGTTCAATTTGGGTTGTGGCTGTGGCAAACATTGTCCTCCCAGAACTTGCCAAGGGGCCATACTGTGGGGGTAGTCCTTGAAGGCGGCGACTGCTTCGATAGATATCAGCAGACCCTGGTGCACTGGCGATGGTTGCTTCTAGTTCAGGACCAGCAGGCATAAGACGTTGCAGTATAGTACCCAGAACTTCCACCAGCCTATTGCGAGAGGAAACTATAGACAGGGACTCGAAGTGAACGACTGCTTACTATACTAAGCCACAGCAGCCATTCACTTCTTCTACCACTAACCCAGCATGGCTATATATATATGTATATAATATATATATATATATATATATATATATATATATATATATATATATATATATATATATATATATATATATATATTGTGGCAAAGTCCGAACAAGCCCCACAGGGAGCTGACGGACGGAAAAGAAAAGCATGCTTACCCCCATGTCGTCCCCAGAGAGGTCTCTCTCAACTCCCGACGCGCGCGCGCAAAACATCTTGGGAGACCCTGCGCGCAGCACCACAGTCGACATCCGCTACTAGCTGAGAAGGGTTAAACATCACTCCGCTCTCCCAGCGCGGCAGATAGCGGAGGAGGGGAGTCATGTCGGGACATGAGAACGAAGAAAGAGGCGGCAAAGCCCGCACAAAGGCAACGGGCTAGCCTCAAATCCCACAAAATATATATATATTGTAAGAAATCATTGGACGTCATCTTCCTCATCTGTCAATAACCATCATCAGTCTTCGGCCGCTCCTATTCTTTATCGGCGCCATCTTGCTGTTGCTTGAATAAAGTGTAAGCTGAACCGTTGTATTTCAAGTGGTGGAAGGTGCTTCCCGATCTCTTCGACCTCTCTCCCTCCAAAGCCAGCTCCTGGAGCTTCGTTCGGAACGCCGCTTACGCCAGCAGAGCACCATGGCACAAGAGCAAGCCCAACTGAACCACCCGCCGGCGCAACCACCAGCCACCAACCCTAGCCCGGTCAACAACCCCCCTCGGGAGCCTCCAATCTTCTCCGGTCTGCCTGGCGAAGATGTCGAAGACTGGCTCGACAACTATGACCGCATAGGTGTCTACAACAACTGGAACGAGGCATCGAAATTGCACGTGTCCAGTTTTACGTCTCTCAGGCTGCCAAGACGTGGTTCTTGAATCATGAGAGCGACTTCCCCGATTAGTCTTCCTTCAAAGACCAGCTCCGACGCATTTTCGGCACACCGACTGTCCGTTCGGAAGTTGCTCACAAGAAACTGGCAGAACGCGTTCAACATTGCGGTGAGTCCTACACTTCCTATCATGAGGATGTGCTTGCACTTTGCCACCGTATCGATGACACCATGGCAGAAGGTGATCGTGTTCGGCACATTCTGAAGGGTATCAGACCTATCGCTTTCAACGCCCTCGTCGCGCACAACCCTTCCACAGTTTCCGACGTCGTCTCAGTATGCCAGCATCTTGATACCTTGCAGTCAATCCGCCTGCGACCCGACTTCTCTGAGAACCCCCTGGCAAACAGTATGGAGCTCCGATCCATCATTCGAGCCATAATTTGTGAGGAATTGCAAGCCTTGTTATGCCTGCGAGTCCACAGCGAACGGCCGTGCCTCTGAAAAAGGCAATCTGTGTCAAGGCCAGTCCGCCTGACGCGATCAACAACTCAACGGCGCCTCTCTGGCGTGCACGTGCAGTGAGTCAGCCTCGGCAAGCGACCCGTCGAGTAAACAACTGGCGTCTTCATGTCTGGGGGTCTGACGCATTGCGCGGCGACCCCATTGGAGGAGTCTGCCCTGACGACCAGCGGCGCTTCTGATTGGACATTTTGGTTGAACCCGGTGCAAATAAAAGAAGCCCTGCGGCACGTCACGATCGGCGGTCCTAGGTGAAAGCTGACATGTGTGTCAGAGCGAACCCGTTTGAGAGCAGACCTATGTGTTAGAGAGGAGAGCTCGGCTCTTTGAGTCTCTGTCGGCCCCAGTGCCGAATTTGTGCCCTCGTCGCGCACAACCCTTCCACGGTTTCCGACGTCGTCTCAGTATGCCAGCATCTTGATACCTTGCAGTCAATCATTCGAGCCATCATTCGAGCCATAATTTGTGAGGAATTGCAAGCCTTGTTATGCCTGCGAGTCCACAGCGAACGGCCGTGCCTCTGAAAAAGGCAATCTGTGTCAAGGCCAGTCCGCCTGACGCGATCAACAACTCAACGGCGCCTCTCTGGCGTGCACGTGCAGTGAGTCAGCCTCGGCAAGCGACCCGTCGAGTAAACAACTGGCGTCTTCATGTCTGGGGGTCTGACGCGTTGCGCGGCGACCCCATTGGAGGAGTCTGCCCTGACGACCAGCGGCGCTTCTGATTGGACATTTTGGTTGGACCCGGTGCAAATAAAAGAAGCCCTGCGACGCGTCGCGATCGGCGGTCCTAGGTGAAAGCTGACATGTGTGTCAGAGCGAACCCGTTTGAGAGCAGACCTATGTGTTAGAGAGGAGAGCTCGGCTCTTTGAGTCTCTGTCGGCCCCAGTGCCGAATTTGTGCCCTCGTCGCGCACAACTCTTCCACGGTTTCCGACGTCGTCTCAGTATGCCAGCATCTTGATACCTTGCAGTCAATCATTCGAGCCATCATTCGAGCCATAATTTGTGAGGAATTGCAAGCCTTGTTATGCCTGCGAGTCCACAGCGAACGGCCGTGCCTCTGAAAAAGGCAATCTGTGTCAAGGCCAGTCCACCTGACGCGATCAACAACTCAACGGCGCCTCTCTGGCGTGCCTGTGCAGTGAGTCAGCCTCGGCAAGCGACCCGTCGAGTAAACAACTGGCGTCTTCATGTCTGGGGGTCTGACGCATTGCGCGGCGACCCCATTGGAGGAGTCTGCCTTGACGACCAGCGGCGCTTCTGATTGGACATTCTGGTTGGACCCGGTGCAAATAAAAGAAGCCCTGCGGCGCGTCGCGATCGGCGGTCCTAGGTGAAAGCTGACATGTGTGTCAGAGCGAACCCGTTTGAGAGCAGACCTATGTGTTAGAGAGGAGAGCTCGGCTCTTCGAGTCTCTGTCGGCCCCAGTGCCGAATTTGTGCCCTCGTCGCGCACAACCCTTCCACGGTTTCCGACGTCATCTCAGTATGCCAGCATCTTGATACCTTGCAGTCAATCATTCGAGCCATCATTCGAGCCATAATTTGTGAGGAATTGCAAGCCATAATTTGTGAGAATTTGTAATGAATCTGTATATATGCTGTACATAAACCTTGTTTAACTCACCGTCGTCTCGTCCGCTCGTCTTATCAGCTCTGCGCAGAAGCAGTCGCGAGCTGATAAACATACGCTACCAAACGGCTGGTGACCTTCCCGGCGGAGTTGGAAGCAGTGGCGCCTTCGGGACCGTGTTGGCGTCGCCGTCGTTCGCAACAGTGGTTGCAGCGGTGAGATTTCGGAGGCCGTCCTTCGCAACAGTGGTTGGCAGCTGCGGGATCGGCCGGCGTCAGCGACATCGATGCGGTGAGTGCCTGATGTTTTTCTCTCAGTTCACCAGACTACTCTAGCTCAGGTTGTAGTAGTTTAGAGAAGGGCTGTGTGAAGCATTCGAGTGAGCTTTGATCGTTTCAAGCCAAGTTGAAGTGCTTTGAAACCAAAGTTAATGCGGAGGTGGTAAACACGGGAGTGTGAAAAATTGCTTGCGCGTCTTGCTAGTAGACTTATAGTGGGTACGGCAAGTAAATTCTTAACAGGGGCAAACAGCAAGAGGCTAGTGTGAACGATGGAGAACCTTAAAGTGAAGGAACTCATCGAAATTTGTGAGGAACTCGGCATTACTTTGGGCCGTGCGAAACGAAAACAAGCGATTCTTGAGATCATGAAGCATGAGGGAGTGTCGGCTGAGGAAGTCGATGAGGCCTGGGTGGATATCAAAGCACGCCGCGAGGAGGCTGAAAGGCGAGAAGCTCGCGAAGAAGCTGAAAGGCGCGAACGTCGCGAGGAGGTCGAGAGACAGGAGCGCCTCCAGTTGAAACGAATAGAATTGGCAATCCTACAGTGTTCGCAGGCGCCTAGCGTAGCTTCTCCGACGATTCAGGTCAGCGGTTTTAGAATTCGGGATCAACTGCCACCGTTCGTAGTAGGCGAGGACATGGCGAAGTATCTCGTCAAGTTTGAACACGTCTGTGAGCGAAACGCTTTGGAGCGGTCGCTTTGGGCGCAGAACCTGTTAGCTCTTCTTCCCGGCAAAGTGTCCGACGCGATAACTTGCTTGTCGAGGGAAGCGTTTGAGAGCTATGACGAGGTTAAGGGAGTGCTCTTGAGACGTTATAAGTTGTCACTCGAGGCTTTCAGGCAAAGGTTCCGGTATGCTGAAAAGGGGAATGAGTCACACGTTGACTTCGCGTTTCGTCTTAAGGCCGATTTAATTGAATGGCTCAAAGGCGAAGGTGTTTATGACAACCGCGATAGAGTGGTGGAATGCGTTGCATTGGAGCAATTCTACCGCTGCATCGAGGATAATGTCAGGCTTTGGCTGCAGGACAGACTTGGTGAAGTACAGCTAAACAAGGCAGCAGAGTTAGCTGAGGAGTATTATACTCGCCGAAAGTTGCACAGCAGGGCAGTGCGCGTTGAAAAGGATGAGAGAAAAGAGGGCTTTTCAAAGAAACCTGATCAACGGAGACCCGCTCCGCACCGTAATTTCAAGAAGGACCCGTCTCTTACGAAGGACAGTGTAGGGGAAGGGCAAACAGAAGCGGAGAAATCGAGTGAGGTTTCTACCACACAGGCATTTGAATCGGAAAACAAACGAAAGCCGCTAATCTGCTACAACTGCAAAAAGGAAGGACACATCGCGAGAAACTGTCAGGAAAAGTTTGCCTTCGCAACAATCCGAGAATCAGAAAAAAACATGCGGTTGTTGGAGCGGTATCTCCAAGAAATTAGGGTGAATGAGAAAACGTGCCGAGCACTTAGAGACTCAGCGGCAACCATGGACGTTGTCCATCCTTCATTGGTGTCTCCGGATGACTTTACAGGAGAATGCGCGTGGATCAGGCAAGTCGCCGAGGAGCAGAGTGTTCGCTTACCAATCGCCATGGTTGTCATTGAAGGCCCGTTCGGTAAGCTTCGCACCGAAGCGGCTGTCTCTGCCGCGCTAAATGATCGTTTTCCTTATCTTTTCTCCAACAACTCAGAGCAGCTTCTCAAAGAGCAGGGCAAATCGTTCTTCCCCAACTTAGCGTGCATGGCCCTCACGCGATCGCAAGCGCGGAAGCTATCGCGGCAGCTTGATCTGGTTCAATGCAGTGAACTCTCAAGTGACCTTGTCGGCGGGTCGACGGAACCACAGAGAGGAAATTTTCCGCATGAGTCATGTGAGCGGTCACGCGAGCGGCCCGTCGCGGAAGCGGCCGGCGAGGTATGCGTAGGGGGAGACGACATGGCGCCATTGAGTCAGAGCGAGAGGGTTGCAACGCTCTCGCCTGTAGCGGAAAGTTGGAGCGAGCTGCCGAGAGTTGATCGAGAGACGCTCATTCGAGAGCAGCGTGAGGATCTCTCGATTGAAGCGCTAGTGGAAAGCCACAAAAACGCGGCACAAGTGCTGTCGAAGGAGCACTACGAGAAATCGGTGAAGAAGCGCGCTTTTGAAGTTGATAATCAGGTAATGCTGCTGCAGCCGTCCAAAAGAAACAAGCTTGAGATTCATTGGGAAGGGCCCGCCAAAGTGATATCGAAGCTTCCCGATACGAATTATAAAGTGAAATTAGGAAGGCGGCGGAACAAAATTTATCACAGTAACTTGAAAGCAGTCGTAAATTTACTTTTAAGTGCTTCAGAGGAAGAGGGAGCGGAAGTTTTGAGTACTAGTGAGGTAATCGAAGGGGGATCGAAAGTAATCTGGGAGCAGATAAACCTAGAGCCTAGGTTAAGTGAAGCCCGGAAGGAGGACCCGAGGAGGATTGTTTCCGAGTTTGGAGACGTGTTTTCGGACTGCCCCGGAAACACGAGGGTGATCGAACACGATATCGAGCTAAGCGGTGAGGAGTCAATCCGTAGCAAGCCGTATCGTTGTTCCCCTGTGCAACGTCGCAAGTGTGAGCCGCTCTTGGTGCCGCATAGGTATCGTCGCCTAAAAGTGGCCGGTTACTGAGGTAGAGCATGTTGCTCCACAGCGCAACTTTGACGTTCGCTATCAAAAAAAAAAAGGGAAAGCTAAACGCTAATGCAGGTGCATTGAGCAGTGCGTTCTAGCTAGTACCTTCTCAACCTTTCGGTTTCTCGCTGGCGATTCGGGGCAAAATTTTGACCTCATCACGACCTGGGCTGAGCGCTCTCGTTCAGAGTGATCTCAAGGGGCCAACTTTATGTGGTATTCTAATTCGTTGCGTTGTTGTAAGTGTGAAAAATTCAAGTTCTTACTTTAAGAGTCTTGTGTCCCACATGTGCTTCTTGATGTAGAGGGAACAAAATTCCGATAGACACGTAGATAGGTATATGTTGTACTATACTTTGTCTGGTGTTCTGTTGGGTGACCGAGGGCACTTGCTTGTGTCGTGTGTTGTCTGTTGTCGAACCGTTCTTAGCAAGTTGCAGAACCATCGACAAGTGCTGAAACCGAAGATGGTCAGAAGAGACGAGCGAAGTTGGCCAGCAAGTTGTGGCGACGAGCCAGTGGAGCTGGGATCTGTCGTCAAGAATGGGATGTGTTCCCGGAACAGAGTATGGAGCTGCATTCTCCCCATGGCCCTGGAGGCGAACCTGGAGGGACCTGGCGAACGAGCGCGCCTGTCATCCGAGCCCCGTGGAAGCAGCTCGTCTTTTCGGCGCATTGTCTGGCGGCGGGGGTGCTGTTATGCCTGCGAGTCCACAGCGAACGGCCTTGCCTCTGAAAAAGCAATCTGTGTCAAGGCCAGTCCGCCTGACGCGATCAACAACTCAACGGCGCCTCTCTGGCATGCACGTGCAGTGAGTCAGCCTCAGCAAGCGACCCGTCGAGTAAACAACTGGCGTCTTCATGTCTGGGGGTCTGACGCATTGCGCGGCGACCCCATTGGAGGAGTCTGCCCTGACGACCAGCGGCACTTCTGATTGGACATTTTGGTTGGACCCGGTGCAAATAAAAGAAGCCCTGCGGCGCGTCGCGATCGGCGGTCCTAGGTGAAAGCTGACATGTGTGTCAGAGCGAACCCGTTTGAGAGCAGACCTATGTGTTAGAGAGGAGAGCTCGGCTCTTCGAGTCTCTGTCGGCCCCAGTGCCGAATTTGTAATGCCTCTGTATATATGCTGTACATAAACCTTGTTTAACTCACCGTCGTCACTGCGCAGAAGCTCTGCGCAGAAGCAGTCGCGAGCTGATAAACATACGCTACCAAACGGCTGGTGACCTTCCCGGCGGAGTTGGAAGCAGTGGCGCCTTCGGGACCGTGTTGGCGTCGCCGTCGTTCGCAACAGTGGTTGCAGCGGTGAGATTTCGGAGGCCGTCCTTCGCAACAGCCTACAGTTTACCTCCTTCTAACAACGTTCCCGCTCAACCCGCTTCTAGCGATCTGCGTGGCGTTATTAAGGAAGAAATGTCAGCGTTTCAAAGCACCCACCGTGCTCCACCATGCCCCCAACCCGCTTCATATGCATAGATCGCTTCAATGCAACCCTCGCCGTCTCAAGTACCACCACCTGTGCCTGATCATGAACATCTCGCACCTCTAGTCGCCCGTCCACCGAACCCAACCTACCATTCTTCCTGGCGGGCCCCACGGCCTATTTGCTACTACTGTGGAATTCGAGGACACATTTCCCGGGTCTGTCGACGTCGGCAGCAAGATGAACGTCGTGGTTATGCCGCTTTTGAACGAGACGACATATGTGCTCGAGGTTACTACCGTTATGCCGACAGTCATTCCAACCACCGATCACCGTCTCCTGTGCGCATTTCCGACACGACCAACAATACACGTGCATCCCGACCACGCTCCCCTTCGCCACTCCCACGCTCTGTTTCACCACTTCGGCCTGTCTCTCAACTGGCTGCCCGGGGATCGGAAAACTAAACAGTGCAGTTTTTGGAGGGAAAACTGCATCGCGGCGAAATGACCCAAGTCCTCCTAAACGACCGTCAAACATGTTATTGATAACTGTGCAAGGTGTGCGGGTGTTGGCTTTGGTGGACACGGGAGCAACTATTTCAGTTATGTGTGCCGACTTGTGTTCTCGATTGCGAAAAGTGAAGACACTCTACTTTGGATCATCTTTGATTGGGGCCAATGGAGCAATAATTAGACCATCGGCCCAATGTACAACGAGTGTCTTCATTGATGGTATTCGTCATCACATCACCTTCGCTGTCTTGATTTCATGTGCTCATGAACTAATTTTAGGTTGGGACTTTCTCTCATCAGCATCTGCATTAATTTCTTGCTGTCAACGTGTAGTCGAAATGACCGAGACCAATCACTGCAGCAAACACGTCGATGAAAAACCATTGCGTTTCTTCACAGCTTCCGAATCCATACTGCTCCTAGGTCAGGAGCAACTCATCACCATCACTTCTCCGAATATTGCCAATGGTGACGTCCTTATCACCCCTTCCAGCAGCTGTCTAGCTCGCGGCGTTGTAGTCCCCTCCAGCCTGGTGCGGTTCAAAGACAGTGCTGCGATAATCCTTGGCCTGATCCCTACCCTAGAGCCTGTCCTCCTACCCCAAGGTTCTCCAGTGTGATGTTATGTGGATACCAACCGGTATCTTTGGTCTTTCTTGACGCCTTGACAGCTCAGTCACGACAGGCCCAGTCTGTTACTTACTCCTTTTTTGCTCCCGGGATAAATCCTGACCTTTCTGCTTCTCAACGTGAGGCATTGCTAAATTTGCTAACGAAACACCTGGCCTCCTTCGACGCCAATGCTTCGGCACTAGGACAGACCACAGTTGCGCATCATCGCATCGACACTGAAGGTCAGACTGGTGTACGCCGTCATCCTTACCGAGTCTCCTTGGCCGAGCGCAAAATCATCGACGAGAACGTGACCGATATGCTAAAAAGAAACATGATACGACCCTCTACGAGTTCTTGGTCATCACCCGTCGTGTTGGTACAAAAGAAGGATGGATCGGTACGATTTTGTGTTGATTACCGCGCGCTCAACAAGATTGCCCGAAAGGATGTATATCCGATGCCCCGTATAGATGATGGACTTGACTCATTGCAAGGCGCCCAATACTTCTCCACCCTTGACCTTCGGTCCGGGTACTGGCAAATATCGATGCACGAAGCAGACAAAGAGAAGATCGCTTTTTCTACGCCGGACGGTCTTTACGAGTTTAACGTAATATCATTCGGCCTATGTAATGCTCCCACCACATTTGAAAGGATGATCGACACTGTTCTTCGTGGCCTCAAGTGAAAAACTTGTCTATGCTACCTCGATAATATCGTCGTGTTTTCTTCCACTTTTGCTGATCATCTGCAATGCCTAGATCAAGTGCTCACATGTCTCTCCAATGCTGGACTTCAACTAAACACAAAGAAGTGCCATTTTGGCAACACAGCTATAAACGTTCTAGGACATCTCGTTAGTAAAGATGTCATCCAGCTCGATCCGGACAAAATTTCCGCAGTCCTCAACTTTCCACGACCATTTCGCTCCAAAGAACTACGCAGTTTCCTTTGACTCGCATCGTACTTTCGCCGCTTCATTCGCAACTTTGCCACTATTGCCGCTCCTCTCCACAAGCTCCTTGCTAGTACCGGTTCCTTCGATTGGAATGATCAATGCAAAGCCTCATTTCAAGAACTCAAGCAGGCACTGACATCCCCACTGGTGCTTTGTTATTTCGATGACAGGGCACCTACGTTATTACACACTGACGCTAGTGGACAAGGAATCGGCGCCGTACTCCTCCAGCGTGACCATGCCTTTTGCGAGAACATTGTCGCGTATGCAAGCCGCACTCTGACCTCTGCAGAGAAGGGGTACTCGATAACCGAACAAGAGTGCTTGGCTGTTGTCTGGCCCATCCAAAACTTTCATCCGTACCTACATGGTCGACATTTTACTGTTGTGACAGACCTCCATGCTCTTTGCTGGTTGTCCTCAATCAAAAACTTGTCCGGATGACTTGGCCGCTGGGTTCTACGATTACAATCTTATGACTTTGACGTCATCTACAAGACTGGAAGACAACATCAAGATGCCGACGCTTTGTCACGATGCCCTTTGCCGCAGTTTTCGGCGCAGATCACATCCCCTTGTCAAATTGGTTATACTGAGGACGCCTGGTCGATATCAGCCATTTCTTCCCTACCTTCATCCACCCGTTCGTCAGTACTTATCACTCACCAGCGAGCCGATTCTTATTGCACTGACATCATCGGTCGACTTGCCGGCGCTTCATCTTCCCCTAATGCCAGGCTCCGGAAACAACTCAGACTATTCAAGTTGGAGGACGATGTGCTATATCGATACATTTTCCACCCGGAAGGCCACTGATGGGTTCCCGTCCTACCATGCGCACTACGCACTGAAGTTCTGCGTGCTTCCCACGACGACCCGACGTCAGGACACTTGGGTTACTACAAAACATACGAGCGCATCCGCAGTCGATTCTTCTGGCCAGGTCTTTCCACGACGGTAGCTAAATATATTGCCTCGTGCACACTTTGCCAACACCGCAAACGGCCCACTACTGCTCCAGTCGGGACCCTACAATCACTTCCTTGTCCATCAGAGCCGTTTTCTGTCGTCCGAATTGACCTCTTCGGGCCCCTCCCAACTACATCAGACGGCAAGAGATGGATCGTCATCGTCACCGCCGTTGATCACTTGACCCGGTACGCTGAGACGGCCTCGATCACTTCAAGAACTGCTTCGGAAGTAACAACTTTCTTCTTGAATGCTATTTACCTACGTCACGGAGCCCCTCGTGTTCTTTTGAGCGACCGGGGCAAGGCATTTCTTTCAAGCACGCTCAGTGAAGTTTTTCAAGTATCAAAAACAGTTCATAAAACAACATCTAGCTATCACCCGCAAACCAATGGCTTAACGGAAATATTTCATCGCACACTGTGTCACATGCTGTCCATGTATATCCGACTGGACCATCGCAATTGGGATGCCATACTTCCCTTTGTCACGTATACATATAATACGTCAGTTCAACGAACCACAGGCTATTCTCCATTTTTCCTAGTATACAAATGCCAACCGACATCATCACTCGACGTTTCATTCTTTTCTGGCCCCGTCAACTCTTCACCATTTGTTTGCAACCAGTTTCTGTCTCGTGTCGCTCGATGCTGTCGTCTTGCCCGTGTAAACACCAAAGCTAGCCAAGAAGATCGCAAACATCGTTATGATGCCACTCACCGCGTCGTTCTCTACCGCCCTGGCGATGATGTACTTCTGTGGACTCCTGCCCGAACGCCTGGCTTATGCGAGAAGCTTGAGTCACGCTATCTTGGCCCCTACAAAGTTGTCGAACAGACCTCACTGGTGAACTACCTTGTCACACCTGTTCATGTCCCCACTGACCAACGCTGCCGCGGGACAGAGATTGTGCACGTTTCGCGTCTCAAGCCCTATCGTATGCGTTCCACAGCGTAATTCGCGGCCAGGCTGGTCGCTTCCGTTGACGGGGGAAATTAGTGTAAGAATTCATTGGATGTCATCTTCCTCATCTGTCAATAACCATCATCAGTCTTCGGCCGTTCCTCTTCTTCATCAGCGCCATCTTGTTGTTGCTTGAATAAAGCGTCAGCTGAACCATTGTATTTCAATATATATATTGATCTTTTTAATTTTATAAGTCTAGGTACTTGACAAATTTATATACTTGAGCTATTTTCTAAACTGGTTCAAATATTACACTTTCACATTTTAAACATTCTGGATTTATTTTTGTTCAGGCAGCTATTCAACTTGTACAACAGGAATAGTGGTATTAGTAACTTTCAGAGCATTTTCTAAAATACGTCTTTTATGCAGAAACTCATGGGAGAATGTAACTTTACCTGGCATTTCTTTTCATTAAAATGTCGGAATTGAACTCCAGTTTCCTGCTTGGTGAGCTTTGGCACCTTAGAAGTGAAAATAATCCAATAGTATCGTGGTTGCACGGCCACTCTTACTCTTTTTTTTTTTCTGTTCACTAGTACTAGTCTAGTACTAGTTTCCGGTTCATGATAAAGCACTAGTCAAGGCTACCAAATTACAGAGTTTAAGCGGCATGCACATGCCTAAAAACCACTGGTAACCATGAGCACTGCTGCTCGTATGCAGTGGCGCACGACCCGGTCACTCCCTGTAAGCATTGTAGCTGACTGCGTGTGTAATTTATATTTTTTATTACTCTTGATTCTTTCATGCTTGATTACCCATTCGAATAGCTTCTTTTTGTTTCTTCCTTATGCCTGTACATTATTTTGTGCATTTCTACACATGCACCAACGTTCTCAGGCTGTATTACAACAGATATATGCCATTGTGATGCTGCTAGACACATCAGATTTTGCATTCTATTGTTGCCCCATGCACTACCACAGTGCTTAAGGGGGGAGACTACACTTGATGGGCATCTTTTTTATTTATGTATAAATATGTACAACATTTCCAGTCTGAGTATTTAGATGTGCAGATTCTAAAAATGTAATTACATTTTTAATGTGTCAAGTAGTTTCCAAGACAATCAAGAATCAATGTATAACCTAAGTCCTTTGTTTGGAGCCTAATTTACATATAAACAGGAAGTACCAAAGATTGACGACAGTGTAGAAACAATGTAGGATGTTAAAAAAGTGCGATTTGCTATAAATAAATTTGCTGAGCCAATTTCAACAAGAATGAGAGGATATCAATGTTCACAAAGAAAAAGCCACCTTCACCTGTAATGCATGTGGCCCAATTAGAAATAATTTTGATCTGTATAGTAGTTCAAAATAAGCATATTGCATACTACATGCATTTATCTTGCTGGAAAAAAAAGAATTATGCTGATATCAAATAAAACAGAAGTTATTTTCCCTGCAACTTAGCCAATGTGCCAAAATTGCTGTTTTTAGAAAATGAGAAAAAACATTTCAGAACACTTGCATTAAAAAATACTAATAATATCTTATAAAAATGCACCAGGAGCATAATCTGGATGCATCCCATTCTTATACTTCTTCTTGACCAGCCTTCTCAGACTTTGGGATGCTTCTTTTAATTTATTTGAGATTGCAGTCTGACGACAGTTCTTCTCCCTAACCCTCAGGGATTCGCTGCTGAATATCATGATGTGCAGCTGCTCTATGATCGCAGCAAATGAATTGACATTGCCCTCGTTGAAGCACAGCACAGCTTCTGCAATAGCAGCTTGGACAGCGAAAAAAGAAGGGTGCTGCTCTTTTGATACCAAACTCCAAATTACAGATTAGAGGCTTTCGTGTGAATTCTGAGTCTTGTTTTGCTGGCACCTTGCCTCCCTACCACACCTTTTGACTCCGAAAAGTGCTTAACTTTTCCTGCTGTTGCCGACACTGACAAAAGACCCTCAAGCGTCGTGCTTGTCTCGCGGGGGTGTGCATCACGAAATTCACTGGAACCGATCGCATCAGCGTCTAGCCGCACACGGCTGGAGTCGACATTGCGCATGCTGTCAGGGAGGCCCGTGTCTACGCCCACTTCACCGTTACTGATAGCATCGGCGCGGTCATAATTCACAGAGCATCTGCTATTCGAGAAAGCCGTCTTGCACATTCCACCATTGATAACATCTTCAGTAGATGTGCAGCCAGCAACCATGCTACGCATGCACAAAGAGCCATTTTCAGTTACGACAGCGCTATTAAAAAAACAACGTCAAAACTTGCCCCCAATACAGTGGCAGCACCATTAGGTTTTCTCCCTCTGCCTTTCTTCTATGAACCGCCAAAATGATGCTGTGATCGGAACTTTTTCACACCACCGGGCATAGCGAGACGCACAAGCACGCTAAGGGTACGAGTGACGACACCTTCGCAAAGGTGACACCTTCTTAAAATGACGGCGCACATTGCCAGCGAGTTTTCCTAACCAATTGGGAAGTGCAATTTTGGTCCCGTGCGTCAAGCAACCAATGGAATTACGCGCTGCGTGTTATTTTGACTTCACCTTTTTTGCTTTTGCAAGGGACACATAGTTGTCTACTGGAAAAAGAAAAAGAAAGCTAAAAAGCGACACTGTCGAAATTTGGGCTTGTTGGTGCATTGTGACGACAGAAAATAGCGCAAAGAAATGGGGACACAAGACGAGGACACACGGCACAGGCGCTAACTTCCAACATAATGTTTATTGCCACCGCATACTCGCCTATATCACCAAGAAAAATAACATCACATGACATGAATGAAGCGCACAAAAAAGTAATTTCTTAGAAAATACAATTCCTAATCACTGAGCGTAAGAGAGGGAGTGCTGACGCACTTAGACCCCAGTGAAGCGATAACCTCAGCCTCAATAATCTCTCTAGTTAGCTTGTCAAACATTCTCTTGATAACAGTGCATGCATTGAATATCGGCGCGCAGCCGCAGGATTTACAATGTATGGCCAACCAACTTCCCTGGCTGTTTTTTACATTATTACAATGTTCTTTTAATAGATCATTAAGACAACGGCCCATCTGTCCAATATACTCTTTACCACAAGAAAGCGGGATACGATAAACAACGCATATGATACAGGGAACATAAACAGTTCGATGCTTCTTACTTCAACCTTTGGGTTTTTCGTCACGGTCATGAAGGCCACACAGGCTGACCAACTTCTTGGGAGCCGAAAAGACAACCCTAACTTCAGAGCGCTTAGCTAATTTCTTTAGGTTGTGCGAAATCTTGTGATAGTATGGTATGACGACCAGGTGCTTCGGTTTCTCGGAATCACGACTCGCTGTACAACCTGGGTTGCGAAGCGTACGAAGCAAGCCTTCTGCAACTGAAGTTTGGACGTGCGTAGGATAACCTGCTTTCAACAAACGGTCTGACTGATTATGAAAACTATTGGCGATTTCGTGCTCACAAGATTTGCTTAAAGCATGACGAAAACAATGACTGATGATGCCTCTTTTCACTAGTTTGGAGTGAGCTGATTGGTAAGGAAGGAGCGGTTTGTTCATACGTGGTTGGTAAGCCCAACATATGCGGTTAGAATGAAAGGTGAAGAGGACATCGAGGAATTTTATGGTATTGCATTCAGGCAGTTCATGTGTGAGAGTCAAGGGTTTAAAACACTCAGAAAAATGTGAAATTCTTTTTGCCACACCTGCCTCATCCGCTACCGTGTCGTTAGATAATAAAACAAGATAGTCATCGACACACCGGAACACTTTTTTTATCTTCAAATTTTCAAGACGTAGGTAAATCGATCTGTCAATTCTACTTAAATATATGTCGCTTAAAGTAGGCGCAATGCAGGACCCGATACAGATTCCGTCCTTTTGAATAAAAGGCTTGTCATCCCATGAAATGTAGGTCGTCTTGAGGTAAAATGATAAAAGTTCTAAAAACCGACTGACAGGAACACCACACTCGGTTTGAAATCTAACAGAGCCAAACAAATCTATACACTCTTCAACCGCAGCAAGCAACTGATCATGGGGAATAGAATAATACAAATCAGTCACGTCGACTGAAAAACCATAAACATGCTCACCGACACAAGTTCTCACATAATCTATGACTTGATCAGAACTTTTTACTATGAAAGGATCATCAACGTTAAGCCGGTTCAACTGTTCTTGCAAAAAAGTAGCAATCGATTTTTGCCATGTATCACATTCTGAAACAATTACCCTAAAAGGCATATTACTCTTGTGAGTCTTGGCATTAAAAAACACTTTTAAAAAGTCATGCTTACTATTTGTGATGCCACTGACAACTCGAGAAAGGTTTAGGTCTTTGCATAGCTTTTTTGCTACCGATTTAACTTTTTCAATGCGGACATCCTCGCGAGAGGAGAAAACAGAGCTTACGGCAGTGTGAGCCTTAGAACCAAACAGTCCCAGAGTCAGGATGGCGAAGCCTCCTTCCTTATCAGCGGGAAGGACGGTAAGAGAGTGCTCCTTGAGAAAAGCCTCAACTCTCCTGAGAGGAATTTCGGATCCAGCTGGTCTGTAGCGCGAAACAGTGTCAACGCCTTCTGAGATGGAGTGAGGTTGCTCTTGTTCGGGCACATGGCGTGAAACTTGTCGCACCATGGCTAGAAGTTCCGGTGGAGACGTCCTAGGTTCCACCGCAAACACCGCGACAATTGCCGGTGCTATGCACAGGCGTCGCCGAAAAAGTAACCGATCAAAAGCCGACAGTTCACGTGCCTGAACAGATCACCGTGCCTCCCGACATCCTCCGGACTTTAAGCCTCGGGCCCAAGTTTGCGGTGAAACCTAAGACGTCTCCACCAGAACTTCTAGCCATGGTGCGACAAGTTTCACGCCATGTGCCCGAACAAGAGCAACCTCACTCCATCTCAGAAGGCGTTGACACTGTTTCGCGCTACAGACCAGCTGGATCCGAAATTCCTCTCAGGAGAGTTGAGGCTTTTCTCAAGGAGCACCGTGTCGTTGGATAATAAAAGAGGCATCATCAGTCATTGTTTTCGTCATGCTTTAAGCAAATCTTGTGAGCACGAAATCGCCAATAGTTTTCATAATCAGTCAGACCGTTTGTTGAAAGCAGGTTATCCTATGCACGTCCAAACTTCAGTTGCAGAAGGCTTGCTTCGTACGCTTCACAACCCAGGTTGTACAGCGAGTCGTGATTCCGAGAAACCGAAGCACCTAGTCGTCATACCATACTATCACAAGATTTCGCACAACCTAAAGAAATTAGCTAAGCGCTCTGAAGTTAGGGTTGTATTTTCGGCTCCCAGGAAGTTGGTCAGCCTATGTGGCCTTCATGACCGTGACGGAAAACCCAAAGGTTGTAGTAAGAAGCATCGAACTGTTTATGTTCCCTGTATCATATGCGTTGTTTATCGTATCCCGCTTTCTTGTTGTAGGGAGTATATTGGACAGACGGGCCGTTGTCTTAATGATCTATTAAAAGAACATTGTAATAATGTAAAAAACGGCCAGGGAAGTTGGTTGGCCATACATTGTAAATCCTGCGGCTGCGCGCCGATATTCAATGCATGCACTGTTATCAAGAGAATGTTTGACAAGCTAACTAGAGAGATTATTGAGGCTGAGGTTATCGCTTCACTGGGGTCTAAGTGCGTCAGCACTCCCTCTCTTACGCTCAGTGATTAGGAATTGTATTTTCTAAGAAATTACTTTTTTGTGCGCTTCATTCATGTCATGTGGTGTTATTTTTCTTGGTGATATAGGCGAGTATGCGGTGGCAATAAACATCATGTTGGAAGTTAGCGCCTGTGCCGTGTGTCCTCGTCTTGTGTCCCCATTTCTTTGCGCTATTTTCTGTCGTCTAAAAAGCGACCTTTCTAAAAAAACCAAAATGGCGCTGGTGAAGTGCTTAGTTCAGCTCTGTCGGTGGTTGAAGTACGGCTAGTTTACACTTCAATTTAAACGTCTGCTTGCAGGAAGTTGCTCTCTTTATGGGCTATAACTTGAGAAATAAGTAGAGTTTTGAAGCCAAACATTGCTGATAGGTGCAGAAGGGCATCGGAAACGCGAAAATGATGGGAGAAAAAATGTCACTATCAGCCAGATTTTCGACTTCTAAGTGCCGCGTCCCCCCTTAAACGTGGGTAAGCTTTTTTCCACTCTGCATTATTAAAGCTAAGTGGATTTCAAATGAACTGTGTGGAAACACAGCGCGAAAAACTGCAGCGCATATAAGACGCCCCTCGCTTTCCGTGCGCTCACGAGCGTGGAAAGCCCTTGGGTTCGGTGCAGCAGCGGCGTGGCACGGCAGTTCGCCGCAAAAGGCCCACGCGGAAGCCAGTGCTTTGGACATTCCCCCTACTTCAGGTCACTCTACACATAAGATATCAGTGGTCCTCTTTGGCATGTGGCTGCAAGCATGAACGGTTGTCTCCCGCTGTGGGTCCGTAGGTGGACAGCACCCCGGGTCGTCTGCACATGGGCCCTTGTGCTGAGCCGGGCGCCACTTCTGTGTTACCTTGTGTTTATTGTTATTTTGAATGAGTGTATTTGGATTGTATAAGGTTCATACGTTTAGCGTGTTTATCACTAGTGATGTATTAATTTTGCTGACGATATCATCACTGTAAAAATCAGGTGAAATAAGTATGCTGTTTGGTTTGATGTGACCGCATCTGCTGTGTTTGTTGGCTCTGAGAGCGCCGCCTCATTTATAGACCCTACAAGATGAAGTGAAAAATTGTGGACAACACAATTTATTGAGAATGCAACAACACACTGCAAATAACCAGCCTATTCTTTCCTCAATGAGTTTTCCAATGTGAATGCTCCTCCTATTTCAGCACTATTAATCTTTGTTTGACAGACATATTACATGAAAAATAAAGTGGCACTTACTTGTGGAAGCTCAAAAATATACAAGGATCTTATGGTGTGTACTTTTCGTCTGGGTGCAGTGGCTCACAAAATTCAATGGAAGGGCAGAAAACACTGTGATATCGGTCTTGCAAGTTTTAAATTAAGGGTGGTAGGTACTTCATCACTAAGTTTAGTTCTAGTGCTGAGTAATACAATTGACAAAACCGCCATCAAAGTTGAGTCACAAGCAGCAAAACTTTCTGACCTGCACATAGTCTTTGAGCTCGGCGACCCTTGTTGTATGAGAGGCCCAGCGGTACTCGAGCCACGTGGCCAGCTCTAGGGTGAAAGGCTTCCAGGCGTCATGGATGCGCACCTCCCACTGAGCAGGGGCACTATGCACACTCAGGTAGGCCAGCTCTGCCAGAGACTGGCTCATCAGGGAAAGGCCAATTCCATGCAGGCACAGGAACAGCTCCAGCCACGACTGCTCACCGTCTAGAACCTGCACCAACGAAATCATGCCTCCTGGCTTCGCAGACTCTAGCTGAACCTCCTGCTTCATCACCAATAAATAAAAGCATGGCCCAAGTCATTACTTGGACAGCAAGCATTCTAAAGTGTCTAAAATACAGTCATAAGCTGAAGTTCATGGTGGACCTCACCTGGCCGTAGCCAAGATCTTTTTTCAAGGGGCTAAGGTTTCATGCACCTAATCAGTGGTTTTCAACAACCTTTTGACTCAATGGTTTTCAAGGACTTTTCACGTCATTCGCATGATTTTTCACTGAATATTCGTCAGGTGATACAATGCCTTGTGTGACTAAAGTACACAAAAATACCAATCCTGTGTAGTGAAAACGATACATGTGATATATGGGCAGGCATCTTATGCAGTCATTCCATAATGCTGCAATAGTTTCATGCGATTGCTTACTTTATAGCAACATTTGCAATGCCAAGAAAGTGTACGATATCCACATTGCTAGCACTAGCATACCGATCAAAGAGAAGACAAATATGACATAGAAATGCATGAATAAACTGATGCAACCATGTGGCCTGTGTAAAAAATTTACATCGATGCAGTCGACATCAGGAACCTGCAAATGAAGATCAACTTTGACTACACCCGCCATCAGAAGCAACCTCTCCTCCCACAAAGGTTTCAGAGAAGACAGCCAGCAATACGTTGAGCTCCAGTAGAGCACTACAACTCCTTAGTCTTCTAGAGATGATTGGCGATATCGCCAGAGCTATGATTGACAGCCTCGTCAGTCAAAGTAATAAGAATGTGAGCGAGATTTTGGACCTCACTTGCTAATCGCTCCGGCAGCGTTTAAACCAGTAGACAAGCAATGAGGACAGCATACACAATATGAAGCTTTTCTGTGAAGACTCACCAGTCATTGCTCTCATAATACATGACAGGACAAGATAGTGTCAGATGCGAATGACTCATGTCTATGGATGAGTTATTCTTGGTTCTGAAATAACAACCCCCAGAATATAGCGCACCTAATAAAGACACATCTGTCAGCAGAGGTGATTGTGGCAAGAACACATCGACAATGGAGATAACAGACACAATGTAGCCAAAATTCCAGTATGAGATTATTTGAATGCAGTCAACACTAAGCTCAAAAAAGCTGCTTTGCTGAGGAAATAGTATTTCTCATGCAGCCTGGAATATGAAGTGTCCTGATGTTAGTGAATGACCAAACTCTATTAGTTTTATTTTTTATTTACATCGGTGCTTTTGTTGGCTTCATTAATGAAAGCCTAGTCAATGCTGACAACATAGGGCATGAAAAATCTATTCATGTGTGCAGCTACAATGCCTCTCGTCGAGAATGTTATAAATGAATAGAAGTTGACCTAAAGTATGAAGGCGAGAAATTAAAGGTTGAAGGTCTGGTTGTTCACTTTTTTTTTTTACTTTATTAAAGCCTGATATGACAATGATGAAGTTTAATATATGCTTGGAACGATGTGGTCACAATTGAAAGGCAGTGCTGTAAACTTCATATCATTCATATTGCTGATTGTAAGCCATCTTCGAAAGAAGATTTACCACTGACGTTTCCGAACCCGCTGCGCATTGATCTATGTCTCGAAGCCACATCGGCCATTGAGGTACCCTTATTCTTATTATGCCGCAGCACTATTGGCAAGAGAAAGTCTGTAATGAGTAAAGGAATAGCGTAGATGACAAATATAACAAAGCAGGAAGAGAAGCACACAGAAGAGGCACGAGTGCAAGCACAGAGGAGTGCATGGCTCAAGGCATGTGACACGAACCGCAATCGAATACGGCAGTACAATGAGCTGGCAATGCTTGCGTGGCTATGGGAGCAGGTTGCATCGACAGCTACACACTGCTGAGGGGCACAGTGGGCATTTGGTTTCGAAGGCTGCGATGCTCACACGCCATGGCATGGCCATTAACCTCAACAACACTTGAGTGAGACTCCTCTGAGGTGCTGCAGACTCTTTCAGCTGGTCTGGACGCATTTGCCGCAGTCTCCTTTCGACCAACGGCCCACTGCGATCCCCGGAACGCTGCGTCGTCACATTGAGATGGCCAGTCTCGTACTATGCCAGAGTCAAGAAGACGCCGTACCACATCACCGACAGCGACCGAAAAAAGGCTCATGGCAGCGCAGCTGACCTTGGCGCATCAGAGCGATGACTGCAACAGGATTGTCGACAACGTTGATCAACCCAACACAATGAATGTTGGGCTTATGGCGATAGACGAGACAAAGAGAGTTCAATTCCGACTACGATTCAATGATAACGCCTAAGTGACCAGACTCTAGCTAAGAAATGTAGCTAGAAATAGTAGAAATGATTAGCTTGTTGTCACTTAATTTTGGAGAGTTTGTAAGTAGCGTTCAAAGTTTTTTTTAGTGTTTGTTGTTTGGTTTATAGAGTGTAAAGTTTTGCTCCTAGTTTTTTCCCTTTGTCATCACTAAACCATGTTTGCTATACTACTTGGCATCTTCTCGATCAATCACCACTAACACAAGCCTTCAAGATCTATGACAAAGCAATTAGCGAGCCTGCCCCAGGATAAGAAACTGCCAGGATCAGAATATTCCACAATCATTTCTTTTTGCTGCTCAGTCACTGGTACTCGTGGAGTGTGTAAAGAGATTGGGAGGGTTTGTTGGCAGAGTAAAAAAAGAGGTTCAAATTACAAAGAAATAAACTGATGTTTTTTGAAAGTGCACAAAAAAGGACATTAAAAAATGAGCACAAGTATGAACGTTAAAAGGAACTGCTTGATAAAGTTAAGACTAAGCAAATATGTGGCATTTTGGAAGATGACCTCTGTCACATCCGCATCTTCTAACTAGCAGTTTCTCAAAACCACGCGTATATCGAGATGAGAAGACAGATGCACTGACCGTAATTTCTTAAACTAGTTTACATGAACAAATAACCACTAGACTCATCTGTATATTTATCACTCCTATTAACCCGAACCACTCGCCAGTGTAGACAAGATCCATTAACACCCTACTTTGCGAGAACTAACACGTTTAAAAAATATATTTTTTCTCGTACAGTAAAGCCAGACGTAATCTGCAACAACATACGACTGATAACGAAGCAGGACGGACAAAGGAAGACCTAACTGAAACGTGGGAGGCGAAGCTCGCCCTCAAGGACCTGTAAGATCAACAACAACTCGTCGCCAGGGCCAAGAAGCCAGTAGAAGCCAGAGGGTTCCTGGACTAAGGAGCCCTCCCACCTCAGGGTGACACCGGGTATTGCTCGGGGCACTGTTTCAAAATAAACATTTACTTCTCTCTCTCTCGTACAATAACCAAATGGAATTGTGTAATCGAACTGACACCATAATGCTGATTGTTGTTAATTTGTTTGTATAGTGATCTGCCAAACATATTGACTCTATTTTGTGAAGGAGCACGTGCACCCAGCCTCCCTTTCCCTTTTACGGCAGCGTGACAGCCTGGTTGCGGGGACATGACTGACCCTTTGTGAGTCAATAAAGCCTCTTGCGAAGGAATAGAACACCCCCGCGGCCAGCACTTGCGATTCCCCATTACCCGGGGCGCAGAATGGGTTTCCACTCCCTCAGCTAGAAAAGGTCTTATTCTCGTCAGGGAGAGGAAAACCGGGGTAGTGAAAAAAACTAGCATGTGGACGGCTGCATGCTCTCTCTGACACCGGCCTTGGAAGAAGAAGGTCGAACCCGCCATCCTCCTGCAAGCCGAGGACGACAACAGCCAAGGAGTAAGTGTCAACCCTTGTTCTTGGTAGTATCTCCTCGTGACATTTAGGCACTGCGCCGTGTTCCCGACCGAGTTGCAGAAATGAGGTGCCTTTTCTCATCTAACCACTACCCCCACCACCACAATTTACGCGCCATTGCTAACGTATAGCAATAAAGTGTTGTTTTGTTGACCTAGCCTGTTGCCTTATTCGCCCTAACTCGAGTAGCTGCCATGAGATGAGCTATGGATAGGGGATGTTAATCGTGCACGGTACGACTGCGTGCGGCTGGAACATTAGCTATAGGCTTCTGCGACAGCCGTACATAGGATTGACCCCGTAGATATTGTGCCCAACGTAATGAATTTGGCAACAGGGCTAGTTTTGTTGACATGAGCAACTACCGACGCTCGTTCACACATAGGGTAACAGGCATGTTGTAATTCCAAGATTTGTCAATGTTGTCTGATGTCGCGTCGCAGAGTGGCGATCCTTGGGCTAACTCGGGGGCACTGTTAGGACTTTCCAACTGCGTCGATTTTGGTCGTTTCACGCGGGATGATCAAGAGGGTGCAGAGACTGCGTTAGCAGAGATTAGGCCTAGGACGTAAAGCGTCACGCATGGCGCTCTGGCATCTCGAAACACGAACAAGGAGGCGTCGCCACAAGTTGCTCCGACACGCACCGCAATTGTAGGCGAGTCTGCGGGACACAGTTTTCTCTCCAACGAGGCACTCTTACAGAATGCGCTGTCAGTTATGCAAAGCCTCGTTATGCAAAGCCCCTGCAGAACACAGCGCAGGCCCCCATCCAGACTGTGTGACTAGGTGTCAAGGTAGACAAACCTACCTGCACGGGCTTCCTCAACTCCAAAAGCGCCAACGAGTATCTTGACCAATTGCTCCATTATCAGCACGCGATGGGGCTTTCTGACCCCAAACTTCTCGACTGCGTGGTTCTGGTGTCACTCACGGAGCAAGCAGCCCGATGGTTCCAACTAATCGGGCATCGCGCCCGCATGGTAGAAGAGTTTTGCAACAGCTTCCGCAGCAAATTCCTACCGGCTAATTATGAGTGGGGTTTGTGGAGGGGATTGGAGCTACGCACCTGGCATCCAGACGAATTCTTGCTGGAGTATGTACGTGCAATGGACAAACTGTATTGTCTCACTAACCTTCATGCCACCAATGTGGAAAAGGTCGAGTGCGTTATGCGTCAAGCACACCCGAATTTTGGGGCGCACTTCAGGGGATGTAAGTTTGCAGATCTAGGAGAGCTCGCCACCGAGGCAAAAGTGCATACAAGAGGACATCCTCACTGTGCAATCGTATCGCCCACCTCTTCTCGCAGCGCAGTCAATCGAGTCTCGCTGTGCGTGGAATGGCGGCACCGTAGTTTCAGAAGCCTTTAGAGGTAACGCGTTAGCATCATTCGCTGATGAGCAGGTACCATGCGGTTGGGAGCTGTCAGACCATGCTTTGGACCCCTACACTTATGCGCTCTGTAGCGCCCACGCTGCCCCTGCACATGACGTTCCATGGCAGAAGTGCATACCTGCCAAGTCTCCCGGATTGGCCAAGATACTCCCAGATTTTGACCGTTTTTTACGGTTGTATGGTTCTCATGAAATTCTCTCGAAAATCGATATTTCTGTGCGTGATCTGGCCACATTGACAAAAAAGCAGCTCAATCCGCTCCAGGCTTATCAAACCTACCCCATTTCATTATAAATGAGTTTAACAGGCGTTCATGTAAACGTACAGTATAATCTTAGTGATGCGAAAATGCAGCAGATACTAATTCTTAAAATTCCATGGCCAAATTCCGCTATGTTCATTGGGCCTAAGTTTGAATGTTTCGAACACAATTCCTAATCGCGGTGGGTGATACGAACTTTAGTACAGGAACCATCGAACGAAGACCGAGAGCAGCGTACTCGAAGCTTCGGAAGTACGAATGAATGGATAGATGGATTGATGTGGCTAGACCCTTTAGATCAGGCGGCGCCTGTCGCCACCTAGCCGTAATACTTAGTGAACCAACATCTAGACCTATCTTTTTTTTCTTTAAATAGTGAGGTATAGGACTAGTACTTCGCAGTGAATGGTTTAGTTTTCACTCACGCCTTGACTTTACCCACCAATCAGATAACCTCCTTTTAGTTAATTCTACCCGCTTAAAGTCTATTTTGCCCTCTCCGTCCCTAAACCCTAGTGCTTTGAAAAACTCTGCGCTATCATCCTGAACTATAGGGTGAATCCCTTTACAGAATATTATCAAGTGTTCGGCAGTTTCGTCCTCTTGTCCGCATGCACTGCATACTGCGTCTACCCCTTCGTATTTGGCCCGATATGTCTTAGTTCCCAATACTCCTGTCCTGGCCTCAAACAGTAAAGAACTACCCCGAGTATTACCATAGATCCTTTCCTTGGCGATTTCCTGCTTAAAGTTCGATAGATCTCTAGTGTAGACTTCTTAATCATGCCAATTCTCTACATGTCAGTCTCCGTTTCCTTCACCTTCTTCTTAACCGATAGTTTTTTTTTTTTTTGGTTTGGCCCATGCTGTTTTCTATGTATTTACCCGTCAATTTTCTGGTTCGCTTCCTCCATTTTGTACCAACATTCTTCATGTACGAGTAGCTAAAAACCTTCCTTCCCCATTTATCTCAATCGCTTCTCAAATTTTATCTTGCTGCTAGCTTCCCTGCCCTCAAATGATGACCATCCCATATCCCCTTATACTCCCTGATTCGGTGTAATCCTGTGAGCTCCTAAAGCAAGCCTATCTGTTCCACATTGCTTAATTTCTAATCTTGCTTGAACTTCTCATCTCATACACAAGACCGCATTGCCGAACATCAGACCAGGAACCATGACCCCTTTCCATATTCCTCTCAAAACATCATACCTATTGTAATTCCACAGTGCCCTATTTTTCATCACTGCTGCATTTCTGTACCTTTAGTTGTTACGTATACATTTCGTTTTTCCTTAGGTACTCGGTCCCATTGCTTATCCATACCCCCAGATATTTGTATTTATCTGTTATCTCTAGCGTGACCTCCTGTATTCTAAGCTCACAACCTTCATTATTAAAAATCATGACTGGTGATTTTTCCTTACTGAATCTGAAATCTAACCTATTTCCCTCATTACCGCGGATGTCCGTCAATCTTAGCAAATCCTCCTTGTTGTCGGCCATTAGCACTATATCATCTGTGTACATCAATGCTGGTAGTGCCGGTTCAATGAGTTTTCCTTATTTAACGAAAGAGAGGTTGAAGCCAAGTCCACTTCCCTCTAATTTGGCCTCAAATCCTTGTAGGTACATCATGAATAACAAGGGTGACAGAGGACACTCCTGTCTAAGCCCCCGTTTCACCTCTGTGGGCTTGGATACCTGTTTTTCCCACTTTATAACTACCTTGTTACTTTTATAGATTTCTTTTAAAAGATTAGTGACTCCATCTTCCACACCTAGTGTGTCCAGTATTAACCACAAGTCCTCTTAAACCATGCTATCGTACGCTCCCTTGATATCCGAAAATGCTAGCCACAGGGGCCTTAGTTCCTTTTCTGCTATTTTGATGCACTGCGTCAGTGAGAACAGATTGTCTTCCAACCTCCTGTGTTTCCGAAACCCATTCTGCAGTTCTCCCAGCACCCCCTCATCCTCTATCCATGCCTGTTGTCTTTCCTTCATAATCTGCATCGCCAACCTGTAGAGCACTGATGTCACTGTTATAGGACGGTAGTTACTTATGTCAGCTTTGTCTCCCTTTCCTTTATAGATCATGCTCATCCTGTTAAGTTTCTATCTATCGGGGACTTCACTATCGATTATTGTTTTGCTCACCGCCTCTCTCAAAGCCTGCTTAGACTTCGGACCCAATGTCTTTATGAGCCTAATTGGAATGCCATCTGGGCCTGTTGATGTACTACTAGGAACCCTCTTCTCAGCCCTTACCCACTCTTGTTGTGAAAATGGAGCCATTTCGCCACTTGATCCATCCTTGTCTATTGTGGTGTATAAGGCCCTTCTTTGTTGAAATTTTTCTGTCACCCTTGTTCTTATATATTCAATATGCTTGACCGGCACACGCACTGTCTTCTACAGTGCGTGTGATTGTCGTTGCCACAATTGCTGTGGACAAAACCGCGGTCGCTCTTGACACGATCATGTATGATGACGACGTAACTGTCAGAACCACGAAAGGGTGCACTCAACCAGTCAATGCAATGCTGCTTTACGCAAACTGTGCGGACAAAACTGGTATCACATGACGTGAATAGATGACGAAGGTAAATGACACATCCAAGCATAATAATCATGACATGGAGACATGTACGCCATCATTTGCCTGCACCTCGTAACGTTGTGCTGATTTTAAAGTGACATATCAACATTTCTCATTTGTGCTTCGCAAATTATCGATTCCCACTGCACGTGGGATCTGCCAATTTTTTTCTTTGAGTGTTCTTATATATATACAGATAGGCATACATATACGGTGAAGGACGGCGGTGATGGCGACAGCAAGGACTGTTCATATAATTGCTGCTGCAATAAAAAGGGGCCAGACACGTTCTGACGCTCCTGCCAGAAGAATCTAGTAGAGAGCAAAGCTTTTATCCACGCTTTCACGGTAGCCAGCTGCGCCGTCCCGCCCGTTCACGTGTGTTCCAGGGACATACGCGAGTTGTTTTAACTGAAATAGATTCTGCTAGTTGTGTTGACCCTTTGAGATTCTCACCTTAGTGAAAAACTCTACCCTTGTGTGTTATGCCACTCCTAGCCACTATAAGACCGCAACGCTTATGTTGGCGCTTGTGATTGATACCCCCTTCCCACCCCCTTTTGTTTTTCGCGATGTTTTTTGTTTGTTTGTATGTCCTTGTTTTTTTTGTGCTGTGCACCCCCCCCCTTCCCGTTGCGGTAATCTCCCGGATTCAGAATACTTGTACTTGGCAGGTCTAAGGAGCGGCGCCTAAGGAGCGATACGAGGCCTAAGGAGCGGCAAAACCCTGAGCGAGGGCCACCTGATCGAGGCGACATACGATCGAGCCTGCGTGGTTTTCACGGTCTTTGCTATCGGTGCGGCGCGCCGGGGCACATCGCTCGCGAATGTGACCACACACCAGGTCAAGAGTAAACGCGCGGTTCGGGAAACGGACGGTGCCGCCGGCGATCCACATCGGATCCTGCGCGGCGATCAGTAATTCAACCGAAGCATCCGGATCACTTGCACCGTCAGTCTCTCATGCAGGTGAAGCTGTAAACTCGCCCGTGCCGCTAATCGAGTTAACGATAGGTCGAAAGAAGTTTGTAGCACTTTTGGATACTAGGGCAAGCATTTCTTTGTTTGGCGAGGACGTGTTTCACCATCTCCACGAGAACAAAATCCGCTTGAAACAAAGCATCACCATATTCCACCTTGCTACGAGCACAGCACAATCGAGTGGCGTGGCTAGGCTAGTGATCCGCTGGAATAGACGCAAGAGACGACAACGTTTCGTGCATCTTCCTGGGCTGTCAATATCTATAACCCTGAGCCGAGACTTCCTCGCCAAGTCGGGTATTGTCAATGACATTGCAAACGGTGGTTACCAAGAGCGCGACGGAGACGTGTTGAAGCTTTTCTCAAAGGCCCCCGCATTGACAAAAGCATGCCAATCGCAGGGAGAGGCGCGAGTACGCGAGGAGGAAAGCGCCGAGAAAGTGAGTAACCACCCCACCGGAACAATGTGCTGCGCTGTAGGGAAGGGCAGTGCACCCGCTTTTGGTAGAGGCACTGAGCTTACTAGAAGGGGAATGAGCGCAGCTATCGTCGCTGTTGTACAAGTATGACGCAATGTTTACTGACCGTCCCGGCTGCACTATGCTGGTCAAGCATAGAATTGACACGGGTGATGCATGACCTTAGAAATGAAATCTCTGACCGATCAGCTTAGCTAAGCGGAAAGCACTCGACGTGACCTTGGACGAACTCATCGACACAAGCGTAGTTGAGAGGTCAATCAGCCCATGGGGTTTTCCAGTAGTTCTAGTTCCAAAGAAAGATGATACATACCGCCTTTGTGCAGACTACCGCAGGATGAATGAGGTTACAAAGAAGGACGCTTACCCTCTTCCCTCCATTTCATCGTTAGTATCCAATCTAGGCGGAGCGAAGTACTTCACTAAGCTCCAATGCTAGCCGTGGATATTGTCAGGTTGAGATGGACAAATAGAATAAAAAGAAATCGGCTTTTCCAATATAGGAGAACTGTTCCAATTCAGGAGAATGTCTTTTGGCTTGCTGGAAGCTCCTGCTACGTATCAGAGACTGATGGACCGTGTTTTGGGAGATGCAAAGTAGCAGCACGCAATCGCATATCTAAAGACATGATGGTTTACTCGAAAACGTTCGAAGAGCACTTGCGCCACTTGAGAGACATTCTAGAAAGGCTGAGGTCTGCGGGCATCACTCTTAACCCAAACAAAGCTCAGATAGCGGCGACTCAAATAACATTATTGGAATTTACACTTGACCAGGGTCGCATTTTGCCGGATAAGGGTAAGCTTGAAGCGATAGTCAGCTATCCATCACCGAACAATATCGGTGAGCTGAGGCACTTTCTGGGGATGGTGAACTTTTATCGCCAGCTCATTCCGGACGGCGCGGCAGTGCAGGCACCTTTGACGAACCTCTTAAGGAATGGGGAGGGTTGGGCTTGGAGCCAAGAACAGGAGGCGGCACTGCGTCGCCTCACGAAGTTGTTGGCCAACACTGCTCAGCTGCAGCTATCCGATTTGAGCAGAGAGTTTGTGATTCATACAGATGCAAGCGACCTGGGCTTAGGAGTAATTCTGCTTCAGGAGCATGGAGGTTTGCTCCGTCCTATTGGGTTAGCGAGTCGTACATTAATTCCGGCGGAGAGAAACTACTCGGTAACCGAGAAAGAGTGTCTTGCGATCATTTTCACTCTCTGTAAGTTTGACTTTCACATCGGCGGAGTTGCGTTTGTGATTGAGACAGACCACGTGGCACTCACATTATTGAGGCACTTGAACAAACCAAGTGGCTGCCTGGCGCATTGGGCATTGCTGCAGCAACAATACGACTTCACGTTTGCTACCGCAAGGGTAAAAACAATGCCTCGGCTGACCCACTATCACATGCTCCAGTCCGACACGAGGCAAGTCGCGCGAACAATTTAGAACAAATTTAGAGCAAAACACTCGCGCTAACCCAAAGAGCAGAGCAAACGTTAGTTCGAGGTAAGAGTGCGAACCACTTAGAGGGTGTCGTTAGTGCAGGGATTGTTTTCAGCAGAAGGGAACTGTTAGAAGCTCAGCAGAAAGATCCAGTTTGTCTAAATGTGTTTGACGGGCTCCGGAACCCAGGTGGTAGTGAGGACACCGCGCACAAGGAGGCAGCTGGTATAGCTGTCAGTGTGGAGAGCTCAGCAACAGCTGGTAGTGCTGTGAGTGCACTGGATTGATATTGTCACGTTTCTTAAGACAAACTTGTTTTAATGGGTTCGTTGAGTCGACTAGCCAAGCAGCAGCTCAGACAGATCGCCTTTGTCTTCTTTCACTCCTGGATCTCACCCAAGCACATCATGTGGCAATAGTCCCCCCTTTGAAAGTATCGACTCGATGCTCGTAAATAAAAAAAAAATGAAGGCATACACACGCAGATATAGAGAACCAAAAGAGGGAGAGTGCCACTACTCGCAGCGCAAATGAGGAAATTTCGCCAATGCTCGCACCAAGCGCAAAAAGAAAAGGCATACAAACATAGGAGAACACTAACAGCAGCAGCAGCAGTGCAATGTCACGGCATGTCGCAACACGTGAACCACAAGGGCTACTGTGTGAAGTAGGGCTTCAGCCTAACGACATGCACGGTTTCGGGCTGAAGCTGTCGACGAGAAGACGCTGCGCTGTCCGGAAATACCTCGTAGGTAAGATCTGTGACACGTCTAAGAAACTTGTACGGTCCAAAATAACGGCTTAGGAGTTTTTCAGATAAGCCTGGTCGCCGGACAGGGCTCCACACGCACACTCGGTCCCCAGGGTGGTAGGGGACGTTTCGATGGCGGAGGTTGTAACGTCGTGCGTCTTCATCTTGTTCGTGACTGGTGTTTATGCGAGCTAGCTGACGAGCTTCTTCGGCGTATTGAGTGTATTGCTCAGCGTCTGGAGCGATTTCATTGCTTTGGTCAGACGGAAGCATAGCATCAAGCATGGTTCGCATGTTGCACCCGTAAACGAGCCGGAAAGGCGGAAATCGCGTTGTTTCTTGCGTTGCCGTATTGTATGCAAACGTGATGTATGGAAGAATTTCGTCCCAGGTTTTCTGTTGTACGTCAACGTACATTGACAGCATGTCCGTTATGGTCTTGTTAAGTCTCTCTGTCAGTCCATTCGATTGCGGGTGATAAGCCGTCGTTTTTCGATGACTTGTGCAGCTCAATTTAAAAATGTCCTCCATCATTCGTGCTGTAAATGACGTCCCTCTGTCCGTAATCACGCATGACGGACCACCATGCCGTAGGACGATTTGGTGCATGAAGAACTGCGTGACCTCAGAGGACGTTCCACGGGTAACGCTTTTGTTTCAGCATAACGAGTAAGATAATCTGTCGCAACTGTAATACATTTGTTCCCAGAGGACGACAAAGGAGAGGGTCCGAGAAGGTCCATTCCCATGAGGTCATACGGTGTCTGTGGTGGTGCGATCGGCTGGAGCAGGCCCGCAGGTCTCACAGGCGGAGTCTTGCGACGCTGGCACTCATGGCAGCCTTTCACGTATCGATGTACACTAGTTGATAGTCGCGGTCAGTAATACTGTTGATGTACTCTGGTGAGAGTTCGCGAATAGCCCAAATTTCCTGATGTGGGCTCGTCGTGGCACGCAAGGAGGATCTCGTCCCGCATTTCGGTAGGAACAACAAGTAAGAAGGCTTTGTCGCTACCACGAGCGTTTTTCTTGTAAAGAATGCCTCTTCTTAGACAAAAAGAGGGCAGTTCGCGAGCAATGTGTCGAGGAACCTGCGAGTCCTGGCCTTCCAGGTAATCAATAGCTGGGCGTAATTCGTCG